>NC_062291.1:50963625-51280316 GCF_902655055.1 Lutra lutra
CTAATCAGACTACAAAAGAGAATAACAAGTTCCTTCAAGCAATGTTTACCGAACTAAAAAGAACTATTGAGAAACTGAAGTTTAGTAAGCAATAGGAAATAAATCATAGTACAAAAATTGAGTAGCAATTTTAACTTTTTTCCTGTAACGTAAAATAAAATGCCTTGTAGGTTGATGTACAAAGTCTTGAGAGCTATTACTTACCTTCAAGTTCTTAATAAACTAGTAAAATATTAATATATTAACTTCTAATGATCAACATTGGGATTTTCCACAGTGAGGCCTTGTAGCCATTCCTTCCACTACACGCCCTTGGAGAACCAGTTTTGCTGCTAGAGGTGGGTGGAGTTTGCTATATTCTACCCTTTCATCCACCGTGACAGAGACCTTCTAGGCTTCTAGGTCTGGGCACTGTGGAGTACCACTGTGCCCAGACCTAGAAGCCTAGGTCTCAGTTCCATTTCTAAAGGGGTACACCTGTCTTGAAAAACAGTATTGCTTCTGAAAACTGAATTTCTATGAACCTGGTGCCCAGTGGCGATGCCCCAGATATGTCCCTTAGAGAACAGACACACCTGCCCTAGAGGAACCCCATGGGCAGATCCTGGAAGTGGAAGCTGAAGCCACGCAATGCCGGAAGTTCTCCCTAGGAGGAGAACACAAAATTATGAACATAATGTTAGTGTGGAAGTTTAGGTATATATACACACACACACACACACAAGTATATATGTGTATGTAATATATATACTGTATATAATATATATTTATAAATATATATAGAATAAACAAAATAATAAAATATGTAATATATAGTTAAGATTTTATTTTTAACTAATCTATATACCCATGGTGGGGCTCAAACCTATAACCCCGAGATGGAGTGTCATGTTCTACCGACTGAGCCAGCTAGGCGTCCCTGAAGGTTTATTTTTGTTTAGAATGACAAAGCAAAGCAATTGCAAGTTTAAAAAAGCTGACAACAAAATTTTTAATATAACACATTTTAAAATTAATTGCCTGTCAAAATATTAATTTTACTGGTAACATTGCATAATCATAGCCACTACTTCATATGATAGTGATTTTGAATATTTTTGTAAAAAATATTTTATTTATATGTTTGAGAGAAAGAGAGAAAGAACACAAGCAGAGGGGAGCTGCAGGCAGAGGGAGAAGCAGGCTTTCCATGGAGCAGGGAGCCGAACTCTGATTCTGGGCTTGATCCCAGGACCCCAGGATCATGACCTGAGCCAAAGGCAAATGTTTAACCAACTAAGCCAGGCACCCCCTGATTTTGAATATTTTAAATTAGAATAATTCCTATGAGAAAAAATGGAAGATAACTGCGCCTTCTAGGGTGATTAACCCACTATTTATTTATTTATTTATAATTTATTTGAGAAAGAGAGGGAGAGAGAAAGAGCATGCATGAACAGGGGGAGGGGCAGAAGGAGAGGGAGAAGCAGACTCCCTGTTTAGCAGGGATCCCCACAGGGGTCCAGATCCCAGGACCCTGAGATCACGACCTGAACGGAAGGCAGATCCTTAACTGACTGAGACACCCAGGCACCCCAGCTGTGATTAACCCACTCATCTAAAAATATTTTTACTGATAATTTAGAAAATTTGCTTTTGGCTTTACAATTTATCACTGCTAATGTCTTGTAAAAGTTTTGGGTGCTATTAAATTAGGGAAAACCTCTATGGAGTGTTTTTTATTCACTAGAAGTCAGAATGCAGGACATCTCATGTTTTTCTGTGCATTGACCAGTCTTCATGTTACACTGCTTCCGCTCAACCTCCAGAGGCCTTGCAAGGGGCCTCGGGAGTGTGTGTGTATGTCGGGGGGGCAGGGGCGGGTGATGAGGGCCATGGAGAGTGAGGTTGGGGTCAATGTGGAGCCTGGACAGTGTGTGAAGGAGGTCTGGTCACGGGGTTGGGGGGAGTGGAGGGATGAGGGGGTAGAGTGAGGGGTAGGGTAGGGTGTGCGCAGACATTGGGGAAAGTCCAGTGGAGGGGAGGAGATATGGATATGGGGACACAGAGTAGGGGAGGCCTGGAAGCAGGGTTGTGGCCACAGCTTGCGGGGGATCAGACTTGGGGTGGAGGCTTAGGACCTGGGCAAAGACCACCTGGAGGTGTGTGAGGGAGAGGCCTGGAATTGGGGGGATAGGGACACTGAAGGACATCAGAGAGGGGTTCGGATGTGGAAAGAGGCCCAAGTGTGGGTGGAGTTGGGTGTGGGAGGGGTCAGGCCCTGGGGTGGGGAGTCGTTTGTTTGCCAGCATGCCTGGGCCTTGGTGAGGGGGCCCGGATGTGGGCTGGCAGATATGAGGGTGAATCCTGGAGCAAGTGTAGTGGCTAGGATTGGGGGGACAGAACTTTGAGGTCATCTGGCTCTGGGACATGTGAGGGGGCATCTGGACATGGTTGGGGATCTGAGGGAGGGGGACTCGGGATGGAGAGTCCTCTGGCTGTAGGCAGAGGCCCAGCTTGGGTGAGCTTGGGGCAGGGACCCCAAGCTTAAGCTTTAGTAGCTTCAGTGGCTCAGAAATGTTCCCATCAGGACTGTTTTTGGTGGAAGAAAACCCAGAAACAGTGTTAATAGCCAGTGACCAGAGAAAGAAAATTATGGCACTTTGTGGGTTAGAACTTTATTCAGCAGGGAAGAGAGTGATTTAGTTATGGATTAGGGTAAATACCAAAAATCAAATGAGAAAAAGTTGTAGAAGCACGTCATTTATATATAGTTCAAGACTGTATAGTAGTAAAACTATGGATGAAAATACTGGACTAGATAATAATTTAAAAAGTAAGTGCACAATTCAGACTGGGGTTTCTCCTGAGAAGCGAGGAAGGGAGTGAGGCCCCATGTATAGAGGGAGGATTCACCTGCCCCAATAATAATAAGTCTGTTCAACTGGACCAGACGCTCCCTGTTTCACTGTTGTGCTTTATGTTGCGAAAGAAAATCCACCAGAGCTCAGGAGAAGCTTCCTTAGCGCCGGGCAGAAGGCTGTGAGGGAGCAAAGGGACTGTTTGTTTGAAGAAGGCCTTCCAGGTTTTTTATGGGAATGGTACAGCTGGTTTCGGAAATGAGAATAGAGGGATTGATTATTCTGAGGACCAGCAGCTGCTGTTTGGACAGGCTGGAATTGTGGAGGAATGGAGGGAATGTTCTGAGGATTGGCAGCCATAGGCTGGGCAGACCAGACTTTATGGAGAGGGATGAAGAGGATGAGGTAGGGGCTCAGTGGTGTGGAGGGATGACGAGGCACAGCTGAGGGGACAGGACATTCGAAAGCCTCAGTAGCCGAATCTCACATCTCAAGTCCTTTAGGGTCTCTCAAGACATTTAAATTAGACAAAACTGATGAGTTTAGAGTCCCTGTGCCCATTTTACAGACAAGAAACTGAAGTTTGAAGAGACAAAGTGGATTTCCCAAGGCCAGTCTGACTCCAAAGTGTCCCTTGTCTTAATACTGTTCATTACCACACTTTGCAACATTAACTCATGGACTCCTCCCCACGGCATGATGAAGTTGACTCTACTAGTATTCTATTTTATAGTCCCTGCTCTTAGTTTTGTTTTTTTTTTTAAAGATTTTATTTATTTTATTTGACAGAGATTACAAGTAGGCAGAGAGGCAGGCAGAGAGAGAGAGGAGGAAGCAGGCTCCCCGCTGAGCAGAGAGCCCAATGAGGGGCTCAATCCCAGGACACTGGGATCATGACCTGAGCTGAAGGCAGAGGCTTTAACCCACTGAGCCACCCAGGCGCCCCTCTTATTCTGTTTTATAGTTGGGGAAGTGGAGGCACAGAGAGCGGGATGTAAGTGGTGAGACCAGAATTAGAATCCAGGTCAGGTCCCATAATCTAGGCCTCTGGGCTAGTGACAGTGGCTGTGTTTGCTGAAGACAACTGAGTTGGAGGGGGGCAGGGGGTGACATGTGTTGGGGAGTGAGAGAGGAGAATTCAGTAGAATAGTGGATTGAACAGGTGAGTTCCTGTTTCCTACCTTTTCCATCCTAATGCACCCTGAATTCTTCCGGAGCCTGCCAAGTGCCGGAGCGGGGAGGGATGGGGTGGAGATGGTGGCCTGGTTCTGGGGAAACTATGACCTGGGCATACTGCCTGGGGCAGGTGAGGAGGTGGCTCAGAACAGGCCCGGCCGTCCCTCGGCCGACCAGGAGGGGTCCTCACTAAAACCCAAGAAAGAGGAAGGGGCCCTCCAAATTCATAGCTATTTATCAGCCTCAGCAGGACAGCCAATGGGGAGAAGACCCAGGGTCAGTTTTGTTTTCTCCTAGGCAAGTGCTGCAGGCGTGTTTCTGTATATGAAAATATACATCCCATATATGAAAGGGAGCCATCAATTACTCACCAGGAGAGGAGCAGGGGTGAAGGTTTGGGAAGCTGGACAGCTGGACCGGCTGCAACAGGGCAGCCCCCTTGTCTGTCTTCTGTCCCGGGGAATGCTCTGAAGTAAGCTAATTTGTTCTTTTGTTTTCTTCAGTTTTTAAAGGTATTTATTTATTTGTTGGGGGGGTGGAGAGAGAGAGAGAGAGAGACAGTATGCACAAGTAGGGGGAATGGCAGGCAGATCGAGAGGCAGGCTCCCTACTGAGCAAGGAGCCCAATGTGGGACTCTGGGATCATGACCTGAACCAAAGGCAGACGCTTAACCAACTGAGCCACCCAGGCATCCCTGAAGTAAGCTTATTTGTGCCAGAATCCCAGGAAGGACTAGGAATGAGATTGCCCAGGACCTTCGGAAAGTGGGTGTTCAGATGTGCTAGAGGACTTCCTGGAAGGGCTGAGGGTTTTTCCCATTGCAGGATCCTCTTGCCTGGCCGTTTTGTGTGTCTGTGGCTCTGAATTCCTCAGTATCGCTTTCTGGGTCTGATTGGGACCCTCTTCCTCTTTCTTCCTCTCTCTTTCTTTCATCCTTCTGGCTTTTTGAGTTTTTTTGCACCCTTATTTCTGTTTCTTTGCTCTATCCAGGTGACTCTTAAACTTCCCTGCGTTGGCTTGTCTCTGACATTTCTGTGACTCCACCCATCAGGCCAGGCCCAGCAACTCGGCCCTCGGGCTGCAGCCCTAACCAGCCATGAAGCCCGTGGTTAGCTTATCATTTTACCCACCTGGGGCCCTTTCTGGGCCTTGACCTCTGAGGCAGGCAGGTAAGGGTGTGGGATCCCAGGGCTGTTTTCATTCGTGGGAGACAGGGACGAGGCTACCGCAAGTGGCCACAAGGTGGCAGTAGAGGACCGTTACCATGTAATTCCTTCCCCTCCATGGTCTCACTGCTGAGACAATCCCAGGTTGGGATAGGGTAGATTTGGGGTGTATTTGTCCAAATCTTAAGTTTTCTTTAAAAATCAGGACTAGCCCACCAATTCTCATAGCATTTGAAAGGTTTATAGAGTTACTACTGTGTCAGATGTTCCCTATTGATCCCCAGTTTCCTTTCCTCTAACCTGGGGATAATGGAATACCCTTCCTAGGGGAGGTAATGAGAAATGAGTCCTGGTACAAACTTAGTGTTCAATGCCTTTTGAGAACCATGATGGTCACATGCTCCTATCCATGTTCACCATTGGCTGGTGCTACCCCCTGGGGTCAGTGTTCCCACTGGCATCCTAAGACAGGATCATCACTGGCTTGATGAGACTGGAGTTTTGGTGGGAAAAACTTGTCTTCATAGTGTCCAGGTGCCTTGACAAATAACTAATCATTAAGTATCTGAATATGTGTTTTTTGAATCACTGAATATATCGTATCTATCAAGAAATGATAGATGTATAGAGTCCTTTATTTATTTATTATTTTTTTAAAAAGATTTTTATTTATTTATTTATTTGACAGAGAGAGATCACAAGTAGACAGAGAGGCAGGCAGAGAGAGAGAGAGAGAGAGAGAGAGGGAAGCAGACTCCCTGCTGAGCAGAGAGCCCGATGCGGGACTCGATCCCAGGACCCTGAGATCATGACCTGAGCCGAAGGCAGCAGCTTAACCCACTGAGCCACCCAGGCTCCCTATTTATTTATTTTTAAGATTTATTTATTAATTAAAGAAAGAGAGATGGGAGCATGAGCAGGGGGAGGGGCAGAGGGAGAAGCAGGCTCCCTGCTGAGCAGGGAGCTTGACTTGGGGCTTGATCCCAGGACTCCAGGATCATGACTGAGCCAAAGGCAGATGCTTAACTGACTGAGCCACCCAGTTACCCCATAGGGTCCTATTAAACATTATATTTATCTAATCACTATATAGATGGAAATGCCTATTTTTACCTATCTACAAAGATAAATGTGTGTATTTGCATGTTTTACCATTTCTCCACCTGGAATCAATTTTAGCACTATTATTTCTTTTTCATTTTTTTTCTTCATTTTTTCAATATTTATGTAGCCACTCTATTTGTCTAACCATTCAACGTATTTACATACAATTTTTACTAAACCAGTCTACAGTCTTCTTTAGGAAGATAGTTGCATAATACCTTTCTTGCGTGGTTGGCCCATCAGATTCCCCCTATATTTTATAAAATGTTTTACATACTCTGTGCTTGCTGTCACTGACATGTGTGCACTCTGCCAACGCTCTTCCTGAGGACCTTTTCTAAGTAGATGGCTGCTTTCCATCATTCTGAGCAGCCATCTTCTGGCGGGACGTGATGGCCACTCTGATCCAGAGTTTGTGGCCAGAGAGTCCTAGCCTGGGTTTTCTCATCAGTAAAATGGGTCTAAGAGTTAGGATTGTGATCATTATTCGGCACCCAGGGGTTAGTAGATAGATGTTTCTGTCCCCTCAAAATTCATCTGCTGATATCGAATTCCGAATGTGATTGCATTTAGAGAGGTGGAGTGTTTGGGAGGGGATGAGGTCATGCGGGCGCCTCATGACTGGGATTAGCACCTTTTTAAAAGAGACCCCATATTGCTTTGGAGGTGGCTGGGATGCCCTGCATGAATGGTTGTGCTGAGCAACTGTCTGACCTTTCACGCATGCCCAGTGGTCCTGGTGGGGGCATGAAACAGAAGCCATGGTGGACGGGGCGGCTGCGACAGGCAGGAAAAAAAAAAGAGAGGGAGAGAGACTCCAGAGAGCTCCCTTGCCCTTTCCATTGTGTGGGTACACAGCGAAAAGACAGCTGTCTATAAACTAGGAAGTGAGCTCTCAATAGACACCAAATCTTCCAGTGCCTTGAACTTGGACTTCCCAGCCTACAAAACTGTGAGTAATACATTTCTGTTGTTTATAAGCTATGCAGTCTGTGATATTTTTGTTACAGCAGCCTGAACAGACTAAGTGTCCATTTTGGCAGACCCTAGACTAAGGGCCCTTATGCTCATGAGCTTATGACTTCAAAAATAATGACTTAAAAAAAGTCTGGGAGCCTGGGAGGCTCAATTGGAAGAGCGTGTGACTCTTGATCTTGGGGTTGTGAGGTCGAGCCCAGTGGTGGGTGTAAAGATTACTTAAAAATAAAATCCTTTAAAAAGAAAAAACACTTTATTGAAGTGTAGTATACATATAGAGGAGTGCCAAAGGCCTCTCCCACTGGGCCCAAGTAAGGACTCCTTGAACTTCTAACCCATAGATTGTTTTTCTGGCCTTTGAACTTCACATAAATGGAATCAAACAGGCTGTACTATTTTAGGCATTTGTGAGCTTTTCTCATGCACTCAAGGCCTTTTTATTCTCATTACTTTATGGCATCACTACCGTGTATATTCTTCAGTTTATCAGTTTTGCTGCTAATGAACATGTAGGCTGCAAATTTGGGTTTGGACTATTAAAAATAGTGCTTAGGTAAACCTCTATCCACCTTTTTCTTGGGTCTATTCCTGACAAACACCAGTCACAGGGACCTCAGGATTTGCACAGATTCTGCCAAACAGGTTCTAAGTGATTGTTCATTTCACATTCCCCCCGAAGAGCCCTGTCTGCTCCCTTGCACCTCCACTGGCTTGGCATTTTCCAATGTTTTTATGTTAATCTTTTTGATAGGTGTGCCTTAAAAAAAAATTATTTATTTATTTTAGAGAGAAATTGAGAGAGAGAGCACACTAGTGGGGGGAGGGCAGAGGGAGAGAATCTCAAGCAGACTCCCTGCTGAGCACCAAGCCCGCTGTTTTTGATGTGGCTGTCTTTTAATTCTTTTTCTTGCTTAATTGCTCTGACTATCACCTCCAGTACAATTTTGAGTAGAAGTGGCAGGAGGAGACATCCTTGTCTTATTCCTGATCTTAGGAGAAAAGCAACCTGAATACTGATTCTCCACCACTCGTTCTGCGTTGCTTTTGTTGTTGTTTGCTGGCATATTTGTTTTGTGACTTCACTTGTCTGTTTTGGTGGGGTCTATTTCCCCTACAAAGGGGAAGCCTCTGACACTCCTCAGAGGGTGAGGGTACGGTCTCAGGCCAGTGCATGTTCACCCTGGGTGATCCTGCTTTTAGGGGGGCTCTTGCCATGTCTCTTTCCTTGAACTCTCTGTTAAGCTATCTGCCTGTTTCGGTATTACATCAATGTGTTAGGCTCCACTAATTACTGGCTAATTGCAGTATTTTTTATTTATTTATTTTTTTTACAGTGCCCTGGGGCATCAATTGCTCATTGGTCTGGTCCAATTAAATTCAGGCAAGGGTAGTTTCAGAAGCCATTTTGAGTAGGTGGGCTGTTAGCTGTCTTTTTTCCTGGTTGTGTCGAGTGAATTAGCTAGCCTATGGTTTAGTTTGTTGCTCTTAATTAAGGGGAACTATTGCTTTTAAGAGTGTCCGTAGACTTGAACTTTTTTGCACTCCATTTTAAATAAAGTCAATTCCTTTGGGGAGAGCTTCAAAATTCTCTTTTCTAAATGGCTGCCTCTCTCCCAGGTGATATCTGTGATCCACTCTTTAGGGAGCTGGGTGGGTGTGGTAGCCTCTGGTCTCCTCAGCTTGCTTTCCCCCGTCCAAATCTCTGTCCTACCAATAAGCTGGGGCAGAAGTAGTCAGGCATAGAACCCTGTCTCTAGGTTGAGCACAGGAGCCCATGACCTCTTGGCCTCACTCACCAGTAATATAGACCCCTCAGCTTGGAGTTGGAGATGAGAAGTGCTGGTCACCTGCTTCTCCTGGTGAAAACCAGTGATCCTTTGTGTAACAAAAACACTCCCGGGGGCGCCTGGGTGGCTCAGTAGGTTAGGGCCTCTGCCTTCGGCTCAGGTCATGATCCCAGAGTCTGGGATCGAGCCCCGCATCGGGATCTGCTCCGCGGGGAGCCTGCTTCCTCCTCTCTCTCTGCCTACTTGTGATCTCTGTCTGTCAAATAAATAAATAAAATCTTAAAAAAAAAAAAAAACACTCCCGAAACACCTGGCTGGCTCATTCAGTAGAGCTTGTGACTCTTGATCTCAGAGTTGTGAGTTCAAGCCCCATACTGGATATAGAGATTCCTTAAAAATAAAATCTTAAAAAAAGAAAAAGGAAAAACATTCCTGTGTTTCTCTTTGATTCTTATACTGCTATAACACTCACAACACTTTTGACACCAGATGTGTGGTTTTCCACCCATGATGCAATTCTGCAATGCCAGCCGAAGACACTACCTGGAATGTCAGATCCCACAGTCTGCGGATTCACTCCCGCAGAACTGCTCCATTTCAGATGCCAGCTGTGAGTTCCAGATTGTCGTCTGTACTTATGATTGACTAGCTATAAACTGAGGTTCCTATGACCCCTCTTGGGGGCTGATAATTTGCTAGAGTGGCTCACAGAACTCAGGGGAATACTTACTTATGTTTGCCAGTTTGTTATAGAGGGCATAATAAAGAACATGAATGAATCGTCAGATGAAGGTATACATAGGATGAGGTCTAGAAAAGTCCCGAGAGCCGGAGCTTCTGTCCTCGTGGAGTTGGAGTGTGTCACCCGCCTGACATATAGGTCTGTTCACCAACCCAGAAACTCTGAATCCCATATTTTGGTTATTTTATGGAGGCTTCATTACATACATGGAGGCCTGATCTATCCTTAACTCAGTCTTCAGTCCCTTTGAGGATAGGGGATGGGGTTGAAAATTTCAAATTTCTGATCATGGCTTGGTCTTTCTGGTGACTAGCTCCCATCCTGAAGCTACCCAGAAGCCCACCAAGAGTTGCCTCATTAGAATTAAAGACACTCCTGGGGTGCCTGGGTGGCTCAGTGGGTTAAGGCTCTGCTTTCAGCTCAGGTCATGATCTCAGGGTCCTGGGATCGAGCCCCGCATCAGGCTCTCTGCTCGGCAGGGAGCCTGCTTCCCCCTCTCTCTCTGCCTGCCTGTCTGCCTACTTGTGATCTCTCTCTCTGTCAAATAAATAAATAAAATCTTAGGAAAAAAAAAAGAATTAAAGACACTCCTATCACCCTGAAGCTTGCCTTACACCTAAGGGATTTAGGAGTTCTATCAGGAACTGGGGTCAAAGACCAAATATTAGAACAAAAGATCCTCCACTGCTCTTATCACTTAGGAAATTACAAGGGATTTAGGAGCTCTGTGCCAGAAGCTGGGGGCAAATATCAATATGCAGATGGTTTATTATTTTATACCTTTGGTTGGGGGCTGAGGGAAGAGGGATACTTGTCTTCTTGGCTACATCTGCCCAGCTTAGAGCTTTTGTCACACTGAGCTGGGGAGAGGAGAGGAGGGAAGGAACAGGATGTGGTTCAAATCCCAGACTCTCACTGTTCTTACTGGATTTTAGTAGATTTTCTTGAATAAATGTTTCTTCATTTATTGACTACCCTTAAGATAATTTCCAGAGACTTTAAGTGGTATAGTTTTTATTTTTTTTATTTTATTATTTTAAAAGATTTTATTTATTTATTTGACACAGAGAGAGATACAGTGAGAGAGGGAACATAAGCAGAGGGAGTGGGAGAGGGAGAAGCAGGCTTCCCGCCGAGCAGGGAGCATGATGCAGGGCTCAATCCCAGGACCCTGGGATCACGACCTGAGCTGAGGGCAGACCCTTAATGACTGAGCCACCCAGGCCCACCTTTCAAAGCTTACTGTACATCTCACTTTCCACTGCCTTGTCCTTTTCTTTGGGACGATTCCTTCTTTCCTTCCTCCCTTCTTCCCTTCCTCCCTCCCTCCCTCCCCTCCTTCCTTCCTTCCTTTCCTTCCTTTCTACCTGGGGAAGAGGTCCCAGGGCAGGTTAGAAAGGCCATAGATTATCTTGGAGCCAAGGGCAGCCCCTGCAGAGGGAGGTCCACAGGGGTAGGCCCCGGGTAGCCTGGCCTCGTAGCTGGCAAGGGGGGCCGGCAGCTGAAGGAAACTTTGTCCCGCAAGTGCCTGATGTAAGCTTTGAGTGCCCAGGCATCCATTTCAGAGGCATGCATCTGGATAAACAGACTGCCAGCTATGTCACAGAGCTCCGAGCTACACACCTAGATAAGGAGCCAGGCCTGCACCACCCAGAAGTTCCCCTCTTACAAATCCCTGGGTGACCTGAGATTTGTCACCCAGGGATGGCTGGAGTGAGTCCATTTTTCCCTTCCTGCCCCAGGTCCTGCTCTTTTTGTTTTCAGTTTGCTGACGCAGAGTGAACCTCTGCAGCCCTGAGCATCCTGGGGCACCGAGGAGAGGCAGGTGGCCGAGTGCGACCTCAGAGTGAGGCCTGCCTTGCTGTCCCACTGTGGGGCAGCACAAGGACCATGAGGAAAGATTTTGGTTGGGCACATTCCCTTCCCTGACCCTTTCAAGAAATTCTATTTCTTTCTTTCTTTTGTTTTTAAGGTTTTATTTATTTATTTGACAGAGTGAGACAGTGAGAGAGAGAACTCAAGCAGGAGGTATGGGTGAGGGAGAAGCAGGCTCCCTACTCAGCAGGGAACCTGAAGCGGGTCTCGATCCCAGGATGCTGGGATCATGACCCCAGCCAAAGGCAGATACTTAAGGACTGAGCCACCCAGACTCCTGCAGAAATTCTATTTCTTCTTCAATTTCCCCTTTCCAGGAAAGCCTTCTGACGTCTATTATTTGATCTGGCTTATCTCCTCCTGCTCCCCCAGGAGCCCTTATCCAAACTCTGCCCTCCACCTTCTGCTGCAGCTGGTTGGCTTCCTCTGTGTCCCTCACCCAAACCTGTGAGCCGCTAGGAGAGGAGCTGGGCCTCACCTGTCCACAGGCATCCTGGAGCCCTGGGCCCAGCAGCCCTGTGTTCACAAATGTCGGCTTGGAGCCTAATCACTAGTGCCACAGGAGCCAAGGAGCTCATGTACAGTGAGCAGTGGGGTGGACTTCTCCATCAGCAAGGTGGGGGGGACTCCCAGAGAGAACACCAGGGGTGTTCACTGTGCAGAGGCCGTGTCCATCTGGGACACATGGGTTGTGAGCCTGTCACCAGAGAGAAGTTCGGCCAGGAATAAAGATTCAGAGGCTGATTTCCTGTTACTGACCTGATGCTGTGTCCAGGGACTCAGTGGGCAAACCTGACCTGTCCTGAGCCTGATCCTGAGGCTGGGAGGCTGCTGCTGGCCAGCCCTTCTGCTAGGGCTGCGGGGGCAAGGAAGCACCCATGAACCGCCTGTGGTTTGCGGCCAGAAGAGTTGATGGGATCAACCGCAGGTCCCCCACCAAGATGTCTTACTCTGGAGACCCGGAGACATCTAACAGATCTGGGCTTGTCACATTGTTTTCCATGTATTTGAAAACCAAAATTGTAATTTATTTGTTTTTAAAAACATTTTATTTATTTATTTGAGAGAGAGCAAGAGCACAAGCAGGGAGAGGGAGAAGCAGGCTCCCTGCTGACATCTAACAAACCTGGGATTGTCACATTGTTTTCCATGTATTTGAAAACCAAAATTGTAATTTATTTGTTTTTAAAAATATTTTACTTATTTGTTTGAGAGGGAGCAAGAGCACAAGCAGGCAGAGGGAGAAGCAGGCTCCCCACTGATCTGGGAGCCCAGTGCAGGGCTTGATCCCAGGACCCTGGCATCATGACCTGAGCCAAAGGCAGATGCTTAAGCAACTGAGCCACCCAGGCATCCCCAAAATTGTAATTTAAAAAATGAATAGCAAAGACAGAGTGCAGTGAGTGAGCAGAAGTCTGGGAGCCTCTCCAGGCACAAGGGGATCTTCCTGCGGTTTACGGTGTGGTTATCCCAAGGTGAGCCTGAAGCTCTGACATCCAGAAGGAGCCAGAGGCTTGATGTCAGGCCCCTAGCATCCAGGCCAGGACTTCAGGTGCTGCTCACCCTATCTGAAGAAATGAGAGAAGGAAGAAGACCTGTACTGTCCCCACACAGGCCCAGTCCCCAGTCCTCCTGCGGTCTGTTCAATATAAAAGAATAATTCAAGCTAAGGTAGGGCTGACAGAACTGAGAAGAGGGTTAATGGGGAACCGGTAAATAATCATCTAGTCCAGGCTGGCAGGACAGCTCTTATTTCTCTAGGGCGTTGGGTTGGGATATTTGGGGGCTGGGGCGCATGCAGGGGGAGGGTGCTACCCCTGCCTGGCCCTCCCAGTGCTCCAGCAGGAGGTTGTCTGTGCTCCCACCAGCTCCTGTCCTGCCTACTTCTGCTCTCAGTGCCTCTGTCACTGATAGCACTTCAGAGGGTTCTGTGTCTACACGCAAGGTTACAAATGTCCCATCACCTGTGGGTGCTGAACTTGCCTGCTGCCGCCTGCAAGGTGAGCTGTGGGAGGAACTGGGAAGTTCCTTCTGACACCAGGTCTCTGCCTGCTGGCAGCCACATCTCCACCAAGGAGCTTGGCCCCAAGGGGTGGCATCTCTTTTTGAAGCCCCTTCCCCCTGCCTTCTCCCTAGGCAAGTACCTGGTCTGCTTTTGGCTAGTATAGATGAGTTTGCATTTTCTATAGATAAAAATCATGCATAGATACTCATTCGTCCGGCTTCTTCCCATCAGCTTAATTACTTTGAGTTTCATCGATGACCATGTCAAAAGTTCGCTCTTCTTATTGCTGGGTAAGTGCTTCATTTTGTGGATGTGCTGTAATTTGTTTATCCATTCTCAAACTGATGGATGCTTTAGGTTGTTTCTCGTTTTTGGCTATTACAGATTAAGCTCCTATGAACATTAGTAAGTCTTTATGTGGGCATATATTTTCATGAAACTTGGGTAAATAGCTAGGAGTAGAACGACAGAGTCGAATGAAATTTGTATGTTTAAATTTGTAAAAACCTGCTAAACCTTCTTCCAAAGGAGTTGCACCATTTTACATTCCACCAGCAGCGTAGAAAGTTCTGGTGTCTCCACGTTCTTGCCAACACTGGTACGGTCAATCTTTTTGATTGTAGCCGTCCTAGTGGGTGTGTAGTAGTATCTCTCTATGGTTTTAATTTATACTTCCTTAATGACTAATGATATTGGGCATCTTTTCATGTGCTTATTTGCCATTGGTTTATCTTCTTTGCTGAAGTGGTTATTCATATTTTTAACCCATTTTTTAAAAAACAGGAACAAAATACTGTGCAAGTAAGTGCTCATAGCCTTCCCCTTCCTCTGTCTTCTGAGGAGGTGTTGATGTCTTTGCTGCTCATTAAGGGTAGAGATGAGAAGAAGGGGCATGGGTCTAGAATGATCTATTTAGAACAGACCTGGGAGTGCTGGGGTAGGGGGAATTAAAGAATCCTTTTGGAGGGGAGTGGGAGGAGAGGAGGAGAAGGCTGGGAGCTAAGGGGGAGAGAGGCATTTATGGCAGAGAGGAGGTGTGGGGAGCTAGGGGATCTGCTGGAAGGAATCTCTCCTCAGTGTCCCCTCCAGAAAAGCCTAAGGTCTTCATGTCTGCTCAAAGCTTTTGGAATTGGGTCAGTGTTACTTTTGTCTGTGTCACTACACGAAGATGATGGGGGCGGGGGTGGGGAGTGGTTTTATTTGAGTGTTACATAAACACTGAACAGTTGTAGTTTTATTCTTGGTGTTGGCCTTAGCAACAGAAGGACAGCGATGGAGAGGAGCAGGGTGGGGAAGCATTTAAAAAAATTATATATATTAAGGGGCACCTGGGTGGCTCAGTGGGTTAAAGCCTCTGCCTTCAGCTCAGGTCATGATCCCAGGGTCCTGGGATCGAGCCCCACGTCGGGCTCTCTGCTCTGCAGGGAGCCTGCTTCCTCCTCTCTCTCTCTCTGCCTGCCTCTCTGCCTACTTGTGATCTCTGTCTGTCAAATTAAAAAAAAATTATATATATTAAAACATTTTTATTTTGCAGTAATTATAGATCCATGACAAGTTGCAGAAAAATGTACAAGGAGGTGTCATGTACCCTTCACCCAGTTGTCCCCAAAGGTAACATCTTCCCTAACTACAGTACAATACGAAACTAGGAAATTGACAGTGCTTATTCAAATTTTACTAGTTTTACCTGCACTCATGTGTATGTGCGCGTGTGTGAGTATGTGAATGTGAATAGTTCTGTGCAGTTTTTATCACAGAGTTGGTTCATGTAACTGGCCCTGTGCTTAAGATCCAGAACAATTATGTCACCTCAAGACTCTCTTGGGCTGTCCTTTACTGACCTCCACCTCCCTCTCTCCCTCTCCTCTACTCCTAACTCTCAGCAGCCACTGATTTAATTTCCATCCTTAC
The DNA here is from genome assembly GCF_902655055.1 of Lutra lutra. Classification (NCBI taxonomy): domain Eukaryota; kingdom Metazoa; phylum Chordata; class Mammalia; order Carnivora; family Mustelidae; genus Lutra; species Lutra lutra. The sequence continues at coordinate 50,979,211 of NC_062291.1, forward strand.
CATTTCATCATTTGAAAAATGTTATATAAACGAAATCATACAGTATGTTGCCTTTCGAGATTGGATCAGTGTTACTTTTCTTACTCAACATGATGCACTTGAGATTTACCTGAGCTGTTGAACTTATCAGTACGCTGTTCCATTTTATTGCTACTTCCTGGTGTGGATGTACCACAGTTTGTTTAACCACTCACCCACTGAAGGACATTTCCCCCCACCCAGTTTTTAGCAATTGGGAATAATGCTGCTATAAACATTTGTGATCAGATTTCAGAGTGAACATAAGTTTTCATTTCTCTGTGACAGATGTCCAAGAGTGTGATTGCTGGGTTGTGTGGTGAGTGTATATTTAGTTTTATAGGAAACTACCAAATTATTTCCCAGAATGGTTGTACCAGTTTACATTCCCACCAGCAATGTATTCATGATCTAGTTTCTCTGTATCCTTGCCAGCATTTGGTGTTGTCACTATTTTTTATTTTCATCATTCTGATAGGTGTGTAGTAATATCTGATTGTGGTTTCAATTTGCATTTCCCTAGTGGCTAATGATATTTAACATCATTTCATGAGCTTATTTGCCAACGTGTATCTTCTTGGTGAAATGTACGTTCATGTCTTTTGCTCATTCACTGACTGGATCTTTTAAAAAATTGGGTTGTTTCTCTCCTCATTGAGTTATAAGAGTTCTTTATATATTCCAGATTCAAGTCCTTTGTCAGATATATATTTTTGCAAACATTTTCTCCATGTTTATAGCTTCCCTTTCCATTTTCATAGCAGCGTCTTGTGTCTTCTGAAGAACAAAAGTTTTAATTTTGGTGAACTCTACTGGTTTTTGTTTTGTTATGGATGATGCCATTTGTATTTTATTTAAGCAGTCCTTGCCACACCAAAGGTCACTAAGATTTTCTCTTTTGTTTTCTTCCAGAAGTTTGTGCTAATTACACATAGTTATCTTCAGTGTTCAATTGCTGAGATGACCTACAGGACTCATACAGTTTAGACTCATACTTATTATGGGAATTGCTGTCCCGGCAGAAGGAGGATATGCACGCCAGGGGTCTGAGATCCCAGGGGTAGCCTTCTTTGAACTTCTACCATTCAGTTACTCAGGACACACTTTTATTTTGGGTCTCAAACAATTTGTGTACTGTGTGTGCGAAGCCCCTCAGTATTGGAAGCCTACATCTGCTTGTGGTAGGGTCTTATATTGAGCTGGTCCTAGAGGCACATAACAGCTATGTGACCAGCCTTAACTTCTGACATCCCCCAGGCCTCATTAAGACTGGGTACAATAACAAATTCAGTGATTACTGAACAGTGTTGACAGGTTGGTGGTCCTGCTCTGAAACAACTCTATTATCCATGGGCTTTTTAAAAAAAAGTATTTTATTTGTTTATTCATGAGAGACAGAGAGAGAGAGAAGCAGAGGCAGAGAGAGAAACAGGCTCCCCATGGAGCAGGAATCCTGATGTGGGGCTCGATCCCAGGACCCTGGGATCATGACCTGAGCTGAAGGCAGATGCTTAACCCACTGAAGCTACCCAGGTGCTCCATTACCCGTGGTTTAGAACATCATTTATCTTTAGTTAATATTGTCCACAGTGTTGGCCAAGGGTCAATACCTTGAGATGATTGTGCAGTTAACCCAGATCTGCTGAAGCTGACCTGTGCTATACAAATATTATAGTTTTAGATTGTACATTTGGGTTTATGATCCATTTTGAGTTAATCTAGTTGATTTATATGTGTTGACCTTGTGCCTTCTAACCTGTTAAGCTGGTCAGTGAAGATCTTAGGGGCCTAGTGGTTTGCAGCATGCTTAGATATTCTCTCCAAAGTGAAAAGGCAAATGATTATATCTCATACTTGCCTCCATTAAGAATGAAGCACAATGTTGAGTAGGCTTCTTTGGGTCTGAGGTTGGTGGATTCCATGGGTGGGAATGTTGCTGTGGCCTGTTTACTGAATGACATGGTGGGCTGTTGGTGTAGACTGGATAGGGCTCTGGAGTGAGTCAGGCTGTGCCACGGGCAGCCCTGCCCCATGCACCACATAGTCTGGTGGACTCACTGTATTTGTATTACCTGCATTAGGAAAAGATGCTCTCTGGCACTTATGGCAAGCCCCCGAGAGAATCACAATGTTGATGTTGACCCTTAGGGTTCTGGATCAAGGCCATCTCATCTGTAATTGAGAATGATATATGTAACATCTGAAAAACCCAACCCAACCCAACTGCCCCTAGTGTGCTTTTGGAGCTTGATGAAGACAGAGCCCATCAAGACAGTTCAAATGACTCTACAGCCAGAGGTGCCCATCTTGAGTTGGGGGTCTGCCAGACCCACCAAGGGATCAGGTCAGTGGGCCCACTGCTACCATATTACATAGTAATATGGTGTTCACCCCACGTAGGGCACATGGCTGACAGGCCAGGTGACACAAGTCAGCTGCACAAGCAGGTGGTCCAGACCCCATGTGATCCACGAATGTTGCATTAGGGCCTCTCAGCTTATACCTGGGGCTGTGTGGAGGGTCTCTTGTGAAGAGCTTATGCAGGAGGGGGGAAAGGGGTCAAACGTGAGCCATGAATAGGTAGGTTGAGCTAAGCTAAAAATGCTGCTTATATGACAGCCTCATAGGAGATGGCTGTGAAAAACGGGTGGGGGAACCCTCCTGATGGGCAGGAATTCAGACAGTGCAACTGGTCCTTCACTTTGTGTGGAAAGAAGTGGACTGAGCTTGGAATATATATGAGCTCAGGGCAGTGACTAATGGCTTGGCTAGTTAAGCGTGAATCTAGAAGGAGAAAGATTGCAGGATGTGGTTGACAGAAAATTGCACCCCCATCCTCCAAGGATATGCTCATGTTCTATTCCTAGAACCTTTGGGAAAAGGGTCTTTGCATATGTAATTCATTTAAGTATTTTGAGATAAGAGCAGCTGGGTTATCTGGGTGCATCCTAAATGCCATCACAATTATCCTTATACTAGCAGCAGAGGGAGAGGAGACACACAGAAGAGACCATGTTGGGGCCATCCAGGTGGCTCAGTCATTAAGCGCCTGCCCTCAGCTCAGGTCATGGTCCCAGAGTCCTGGGACTGAGCCCTGCATTGGGCTTCCTGCTCAGCAGGGAGACTGCTTCTCTCCTGCCCACCCTACGCCGCTCATTCTTATGTGTGTGCTCTCTCTCTCTCAAATAAATAAATAAAATCTTTGGAGAAAAAAAGAAGAAGAGAAGTCCATGTGGTGGTGGAAGCAGAGATTGGAGTGATGTAGCCCCAAGCCATGAACACTAGTGCACCGTGAGCTGGACAAGGCAAGGAGCCAGTTCTCTGCTAGAGCCTCTGGAGGGAGCACAGCCTGCTGAGGATACACCGATTGTAGTCTTCTGGCCCCCAGAATTTTGAGAAAATAAGTTTCTGTTTTCTTTTCTTTTCTTTTTTTTTTAAAGATTTTATTTATTTATTTGACAGACAGAAATCACAAGTAGGCAGAGAGGCAGGCAGAGAGAAAGAGGAGGAAGCAGGCTCCCTGCCGAGCAGAGAGCCCGATGTGGGGCTCGATCCCAGGACTCTGGGATCATGACCTGAGCCGAAGGCAGAAGCTTTAACCCACTGAGCCACCCAGGCGCCCCAAGTTTCTGTTTTCTTAAGTCATGAATTCGCTATGGTGGTCCTAGGAAACTGCCAGACAAGGTGAGGACTGGTGGAACTGGGCATGTAAAGGTCCAAGTGTCGCATATGCCCATGGAGGAAGCATTTACTAGGCCTGTATACAGCATGGCTTGCCCACTGGCATCAGCCAGGATGGGCACCATGGGCACATGAACAAGGCAGCCATGGTGGCAGGGGTGAGGTGGGCGTGGATCCCACAGCCCAGTCTCCCCCTCACCAAGGCTGGTCTGAATACCACTGTGGCCCACTGTCCAACCTGACAGCAGTAGGGACCAACATTGAATGAGCAATGTCGCGTTATCCTCCTAGGAGACAAACCAAATACATGGTAGCGAGTTGATTACCCTGGATCCTTCTGCTCTGGGTTGTCTTCCGCTCAGTGGTGACCTTGAGTGGAGCTGACACATATTGTGAGTGTGAGTTTGCCGTGCTTCACTCTCTGAGTTCATGCAGAGTGTTTCATCCCTCAGTGTGGGATTCTGCAGAACATCGCATTGAACCAAGGAAGCTCCTTGGCAGCAAAGTGGGCATGTGACTCTGGGCTGTCCTGGTTCTGGTGTATGATACCTGTCCCCTCTCCCCAGAGCTGCTGTCCTGACAGAGGCCTGGAATGGCCTTTTGATGAGGCAGCCGAGGCACCAGCTAAGAGACTAACCCTGTAAGGATAGGGCACCATCCTCCTTAGTCCTTCCCATTATGTGAGGCTCTGCCCCCTCACATTGCCTCTCAGCAATCCCCTTAGAGAGTTGAAAGTTTCTGTCTCCCCAGCTCTAGGCCTCATAAGCCTAGAGGTCCTGGTTGCAGAGGGATGTGACTTCATCAGCAAACGTGAAGCCATGAAGGTCCCCTACTAACCTGGGATTCTTTGTGTCAAGAGGTCAGCAGGTAAGCAGAGGAGACACTATCCAGGGAGACTGAGTCCCCAGAAGAGATGGAGCCAACCTGAGCCCACAGGCCAGAGCCAGAGCCTATTTCTCTCTTCCTCCGTCTCCCAGCTAACCATTTAGCCCTTTCCTCCTTCTGGGTGTCCACATCCTGTGTGGTTTGATCTCCTCAAAGGAAAGACCACCCCTTTCTTTGCTGGCTTCTTCCTTCTGGTCCAGCCTGTCCTCCTATCCATCTATGAGCATCCCTTCTCTTTGTATTTTATATCAACCTACCCGAGTCCTTCTCATCCTTTCCAGGCCCTCCCCTTCCTAGTGAAAGTGGGAGGGCAAGAGAGACCACTCTGGAGAGAGATTGCCTCGTGGGTTTGAATTCTGCTCCAACAGTATCTGTGTCCTTGGGTAATAAGTGCTTTGGAGTCTGGTTTTCCCCACCTACTCACAATACTACTCATATCACAGGGTTTGCAGGGTTTGAAGGAAGGTTAAGAAAGCTTGGGGTGGTCCATTAGGAGTAATCAGTGTTAGCTGTTTTCATGGGTGCTCTTTGAGGGGATGAACCTTCTTTTTAATCTCTGAGGGGATGACTATTCTCTGGCCATGAATGGGGACAAAGGCACACCTTTGTCCTATGCTGTCTCTCTCCTGGCCCTTCGGTTCATCCTACTGGCAGGCCGTCTGCCCGTGAGCTGAGTTCCCAGGTACCCCTGAGGAGGGGGAACCTGGGACCAGTGCTCTGGGCTCCCACCAGCCTAGCACCAGGGAACACGGAGCCCCAGCTCCAACTCTTGCTGTGAGGGTGAAATCAGAATGAGTTTCTTTTGGTTACCATGGTGGCCTGACCAGCTATCCTGAAGCTCACTGGCTTAAAACAACATCCATGATCTCATGGGTAAGGAGGGCAGGCAGAGCTCAGGCAGCTACTCCTGCTTAGTGAGTGTGCCTGGGGTTGCTTGCTGGTGTTCACTGGTAGCTGGAGTGATTGGGGGCCCCACGATGGCTTCATTCACATGCCTGGTGCTTGTGAGAGATGCACAAAAGCTGGCTCAGCAGGTTCTTCTTCTTTTTTAAAAAAAGATTTTATTTATTTGTCAGAGGGAGAGAGATCACAAGCAGAGGGAGCAGCAGACAGAGGGAGAGGGAGAAGCAGTCTCCCCGCAGAGCAAGTAGCCTGACGTGGGACTTGATCCAGGACCCTGGGATCATGATCTGAGCTGAAGGTAGATGCTTAACCAGCTGAGCCACTCAGGTACTCTCAGCAGATTTTTTATGCAGTTTCAGAATTTCTCAACATGATCTCTTCAGATGGATAGTGGGAATTCTTTTCTTTAATATTTTATTTATTTATTTGACAGAGAGATAGAGAACACAAGTAAGCAGAACCACAGGCAGAGGGAGAGGGAGAAGCAAGCTCTCCACTGAGCAGGGAGCCCAATGCGGGGCTTGATCCCAGGACCCTGGAATCATGACCCAAGCCGAAGGCAGACGCCTAACCAACTGAGCCACCCAGGCGCCCCAGATAGTGGGAATTCTTTTTTTTTTTTTTTTTTTTAAAGATTTTATTTATTTATTTGACAGACAGAAATCACAAGTAGGCAGAGAGGCAGGCAGAGAGAAAGAGGAGGAAGCAGGCTCCCTGCCGAGCAGAGAGCCCGATGTGGGGCTCGATCCCAGGACTCTGGGATCATGACCTGAGCCGAAGGCAGAAGCTTTAACCCACTGAGCCACCCAGGCGCCCCAAGTTTCTGTTTTCTTAAGTCATGAATTCGCTATGGTGGTCCTAGGAAACTGCCAGACAAGGTGAGGACTGGTGGAACTGGGCATGTAAAGGTCCAAGTGTCGCATATGCCCATGGAGGAAGCATTTACTAGGCCTGTATACAGCATGGCTTGCCCACTGGCATCAGCCAGGATGGGCACCATGGGCACATGAACAAGGCAGCCATGGTGGCAGGGGTGAGGTGGGCGTGGATCCCACAGCCCAGTCTCCCCCTCACCAAGGCTGGTCTGAATACCACTGTGGCCCACTGTCCAACCTGACAGCAGTAGGGACCAACATTGAATGAGCAATGTCGCGTTATCCTCCTAGGAGACAAACCAAATACATGGTAGCGAGTTGATTACCCTGGATCCTTCTGCTCTGGGTTGTCTTCCGCTCAGTGGTGACCTTGAGTGGAGCTGACACATATTGTGAGTGTGAGTTTGCCGTGCTTCACTCTCTGAGTTCATGCAGAGTGTTTCATCCCTCAGTGTGGGATTCTGCAGAACATCGCATTGAACCAAGGAAGCTCCTTGGCAGCAAAGTGGGCATGTGACTCTGGGCTGTCCTGGTTCTGGTGTATGATACCTGTCCCCTCTCCCCAGAGCTGCTGTCCTGACAGAGGCCTGGAATGGCCTTTTGATGAGGCAGCCGAGGCACCAGCTAAGAGACTAACCCTGTAAGGATAGGGCACCATCCTCCTTAGTCCTTCCCATTATGTGAGGCTCTGCCCCCTCACATTGCCTCTCAGCAATCCCCTTAGAGAGTTGAAAGTTTCTGTCTCCCCAGCTCTAGGCCTCATAAGCCTAGAGGTCCTGGTTGCAGAGGGATGTGACTTCATCAGCAAACGTGAAGCCATGAAGGTCCCCTACTAACCTGGGATTCTTTGTGTCAAGAGGTCAGCAGGTAAGCAGAGGAGACACTATCCAGGGAGACTGAGTCCCCAGAAGAGATGGAGCCAACCTGAGCCCACAGGCCAGAGCCAGAGCCTATTTCTCTCTTCCTCCGTCTCCCAGCTAACCATTTAGCCCTTTCCTCCTTCTGGGTGTCCACATCCTGTGTGGTTTGATCTCCTCAAAGGAAAGACCACCCCTTTCTTTGCTGGCTTCTTCCTTCTGGTCCAGCCTGTCCTCCTATCCATCTATGAGCATCCCTTCTCTTTGTATTTTATATCAACCTACCCGAGTCCTTCTCATCCTTTCCAGGCCCTCCCCTTCCTAGTGAAAGTGGGAGGGCAAGAGAGACCACTCTGGAGAGAGATTGCCTCGTGGGTTTGAATTCTGCTCCAACAGTATCTGTGTCCTTGGGTAATAAGTGCTTTGGGGTCTGGTTTTCCCCACCTACTCACAATACTACTCATATCACAGGGTTTGCAGGGTTTGAAGGAAGGTTAAGAAAGCTTGGGGTGGTCCATTAGGAGTAATCAGTGTTAGCTGTTTTCATGGGTGCTCTTTGAGGGGATGAACCTTCTTTTTAATCTCTGAGGGGATGACTATTCTCTGGCCATGAATGGGGACAAAGGCACACCTTTGTCCTATGCTGTCTCTCTCCTGGCCCTTCGGTTCATCCTACTGGCAGGCCGTCTGCCCGTGAGCTGAGTTCCCAGGTACCCCTGAGGAGGGGGAACCTGGGACCAGTGCTCTGGGCTCCCACCAGCCTAGCACCAGGGAACACGGAGCCCCAGCTCCAACTCTTGCTGTGAGGGTGAAATCAGAATGAGTTTCTTTTGGTTACCATGGTGGCCTGACCAGCTATCCTGAAGCTCACTGGCTTAAAACAACATCCATGATCTCATGGGTAAGGAGGGCAGGCAGAGCTCAGGCAGCTACTCCTGCTTAGTGAGTGTGCCTGGGGTTGCTTGCTGGTGTTCACTGGTAGCTGGAGTGATTGGGGGCCCCACGATGGCTTCATTCACATGCCTGGTGCTTGTGAGAGATGCACAAAAGCTGGCTCAGCAGGTTCTTCTTCTTTTTTAAAAAAAGATTTTATTTATTTGTCAGAGGGAGAGAGATCACAAGCAGAGGGAGCAGCAGACAGAGGGAGAGGGAGAAGCAGTCTCCCCGCAGAGCAAGTAGCCTGACGTGGGACTTGATCCAGGACCCTGGGATCATGATCTGAGCTGAAGGTAGATGCTTAACCAGCTGAGCCACTCAGGTACTCTCAGCAGATTTTTTATGCAGTTTCAGAATTTCTCAACATGATCTCTTCAGATGGATAGTGGGAATTCTTTTCTTTAATATTTTATTTATTTATTTGACAGAGAGATAGAGAACACAAGTAAGCAGAACCACAGGCAGAGGGAGAGGGAGAAGCAAGCTCTCCACTGAGCAGGGAGCCCAATGCGGGGCTTGATCCCAGGACCCTGGAATCATGACCCAAGCCGAAGGCAGACGCCTAACCAACTGAGCCACCCAGGCGCCCCAGATAGTGGGAATTCTTTTTTTTTTTTTTTTTTTAAAGATTTTATTTATTTATTTGACAGACAGAAATCACAAGTAGGCAGAGAGGCAGGCAGAGAGAAAGAGGAGGAAGCAGGCTCCCTGCCGAGCAGAGAGCCCGATGTGGGGCTCGATCCCAGGACTCTGGGATCATGACCTGAGCCGAAGGCAGAAGCTTTAACCCACTGAGCCACCCAGGCGCCCCAAGTTTCTGTTTTCTTAAGTCATGAATTCGCTATGGTGGTCCTAGGAAACTGCCAGACAAGGTGAGGACTGGTGGAACTGGGCATGTAAAGGTCCAAGTGTCGCATATGCCCATGGAGGAAGCATTTACTAGGCCTGTATACAGCATGGCTTGCCCACTGGCATCAGCCAGGATGGGCACCATGGGCACATGAACAAGGCAGCCATGGTGGCAGGGGTGAGGTGGGCGTGGATCCCACAGCCCAGTCTCCCCCTCACCAAGGCTGGTCTGAATACCACTGTGGCCCACTGTCCAACCTGACAGCAGTAGGGACCAACATTGAATGAGCAATGTCGCGTTATCCTCCTAGGAGACAAACCAAATACATGGTAGCGAGTTGATTACCCTGGATCCTTCTGCTCTGGGTTGTCTTCCGCTCAGTGGTGACCTTGAGTGGAGCTGACACATATTGTGAGTGTGAGTTTGCCGTGCTTCACTCTCTGAGTTCATGCAGAGTGTTTCATCCCTCAGTGTGGGATTCTGCAGAACATCGCATTGAACCAAGGAAGCTCCTTGGCAGCAAAGTGGGCATGTGACTCTGGGCTGTCCTGGTTCTGGTGTATGATACCTGTCCCCTCTCCCCAGAGCTGCTGTCCTGACAGAGGCCTGGAATGGCCTTTTGATGAGGCAGCCGAGGCACCAGCTAAGAGACTAACCCTGTAAGGATAGGGCACCATCCTCCTTAGTCCTTCCCATTATGTGAGGCTCTGCCCCCTCACATTGCCTCTCAGCAATCCCCTTAGAGAGTTGAAAGTTTCTGTCTCCCCAGCTCTAGGCCTCATAAGCCTAGAGGTCCTGGTTGCAGAGGGATGTGACTTCATCAGCAAACGTGAAGCCATGAAGGTCCCCTACTAACCTGGGATTCTTTGTGTCAAGAGGTCAGCAGGTAAGCAGAGGAGACACTATCCAGGGAGACTGAGTCCCCAGAAGAGATGGAGCCAACCTGAGCCCACAGGCCAGAGCCAGAGCCTATTTCTCTCTTCCTCCGTCTCCCAGCTAACCATTTAGCCCTTTCCTCCTTCTGGGTGTCCACATCCTGTGTGGTTTGATCTCCTCAAAGGAAAGACCACCCCTTTCTTTGCTGGCTTCTTCCTTCTGGTCCAGCCTGTCCTCCTATCCATCTATGAGCATCCCTTCTCTTTGTATTTTATATCAACCTACCCGAGTCCTTCTCATCCTTTCCAGGCCCTCCCCTTCCTAGTGAAAGTGGGAGGGCAAGAGAGACCACTCTGGAGAGAGATTGCCTCGTGGGTTTGAATTCTGCTCCAACAGTATCTGTGTCCTTGGGTAATAAGTGCTTTGGGGTCTGGTTTTCCCCACCTACTCACAATACTACTCATATCACAGGGTTTGCAGGGTTTGAAGGAAGGTTAAGAAAGCTTGGGGTGGTCCATTAGGAGTAATCAGTGTTAGCTGTTTTCATGGGTGCTCTTTGAGGGGATGAACCTTCTTTTTAATCTCTGAGGGGATGACTATTCTCTGGCCATGAATGGGGACAAAGGCACACCTTTGTCCTATGCTGTCTCTCTCCTGGCCCTTCGGTTCATCCTACTGGCAGGCCGTCTGCCCGTGAGCTGAGTTCCCAGGTACCCCTGAGGAGGGGGAACCTGGGACCAGTGCTCTGGGCTCCCACCAGCCTAGCACCAGGGAACACGGAGCCCCAGCTCCAACTCTTGCTGTGAGGGTGAAATCAGAATGAGTTTCTTTTGGTTACCATGGTGGCCTGACCAGCTATCCTGAAGCTCACTGGCTTAAAACAACATCCATGATCTCATGGGTAAGGAGGGCAGGCAGAGCTCAGGCAGCTACTCCTGCTTAGTGAGTGTGCCTGGGGTTGCTTGCTGGTGTTCACTGGTAGCTGGAGTGATTGGGGGCCCCACGATGGCTTCATTCACATGCCTGGTGCTTGTGAGAGATGCACAAAAGCTGGCTCAGCAGGTTCTTCTTCTTTTTTAAAAAAAGATTTTATTTATTTGTCAGAGGGAGAGAGATCACAAGCAGAGGGAGCAGCAGACAGAGGGAGAGGGAGAAGCAGTCTCCCCGCAGAGCAAGTAGCCTGACGTGGGACTTGATCCAGGACCCTGGGATCATGATCTGAGCTGAAGGTAGATGCTTAACCAGCTGAGCCACTCAGGTACTCTCAGCAGATTTTTTATGCAGTTTCAGAATTTCTCAACATGATCTCTTCAGATGGATAGTGGGAATTCTTTTCTTTAATATTTTATTTATTTATTTGACAGAGAGATAGAGAACACAAGTAAGCAGAACCACAGGCAGAGGGAGAGGGAGAAGCAAGCTCTCCACTGAGCAGGGAGCCCAATGCGGGGCTTGATCCCAGGACCCTGGAATCATGACCCAAGCCGAAGGCAGACGCCTAACCAACTGAGCCACCCAGGCGCCCCAGATAGTGGGAATTCTTTTTTTTTTTTTTTTTTAAAGATTTTATTTATTTATTTGACAGACAGAAATCACAAGTAGGCAGAGAGGCAGGCAGAGAGAAAGAGGAGGAAGCAGGCTCCCTGCCGAGCAGAGAGCCCGATGTGGGGCTCGATCCCAGGACTCTGGGATCATGACCTGAGCCGAAGGCAGAAGCTTTAACCCACTGAGCCACCCAGGCGCCCCAAGTTTCTGTTTTCTTAAGTCATGAATTCGCTATGGTGGTCCTAGGAAACTGCCAGACAAGGTGAGGACTGGTGGAACTGGGCATGTAAAGGTCCAAGTGTCGCATATGCCCATGGAGGAAGCATTTACTAGGCCTGTATACAGCATGGCTTGCCCACTGGCATCAGCCAGGATGGGCACCATGGGCACATGAACAAGGCAGCCATGGTGGCAGGGGTGAGGTGGGCGTGGATCCCACAGCCCAGTCTCCCCCTCACCAAGGCTGGTCTGAATACCACTGTGGCCCACTGTCCAACCTGACAGCAGTAGGGACCAACATTGAATGAGCAATGTCGCGTTATCCTCCTAGGAGACAAACCAAATACATGGTAGCGAGTTGATTACCCTGGATCCTTCTGCTCTGGGTTGTCTTCCGCTCAGTGGTGACCTTGAGTGGAGCTGACACATATTGTGAGTGTGAGTTTGCCGTGCTTCACTCTCTGAGTTCATGCAGAGTGTTTCATCCCTCAGTGTGGGATTCTGCAGAACATCGCATTGAACCAAGGAAGCTCCTTGGCAGCAAAGTGGGCATGTGACTCTGGGCTGTCCTGGTTCTGGTGTATGATACCTGTCCCCTCTCCCCAGAGCTGCTGTCCTGACAGAGGCCTGGAATGGCCTTTTGATGAGGCAGCCGAGGCACCAGCTAAGAGACTAACCCTGTAAGGATAGGGCACCATCCTCCTTAGTCCTTCCCATTATGTGAGGCTCTGCCCCCTCACATTGCCTCTCAGCAATCCCCTTAGAGAGTTGAAAGTTTCTGTCTCCCCAGCTCTAGGCCTCATAAGCCTAGAGGTCCTGGTTGCAGAGGGATGTGACTTCATCAGCAAACGTGAAGCCATGAAGGTCCCCTACTAACCTGGGATTCTTTGTGTCAAGAGGTCAGCAGGTAAGCAGAGGAGACACTATCCAGGGAGACTGAGTCCCCAGAAGAGATGGAGCCAACCTGAGCCCACAGGCCAGAGCCAGAGCCTATTTCTCTCTTCCTCCGTCTCCCAGCTAACCATTTAGCCCTTTCCTCCTTCTGGGTGTCCACATCCTGTGTGGTTTGATCTCCTCAAAGGAAAGACCACCCCTTTCTTTGCTGGCTTCTTCCTTCTGGTCCAGCCTGTCCTCCTATCCATCTATGAGCATCCCTTCTCTTTGTATTTTATATCAACCTACCCGAGTCCTTCTCATCCTTTCCAGGCCCTCCCCTTCCTAGTGAAAGTGGGAGGGCAAGAGAGACCACTCTGGAGAGAGATTGCCTCGTGGGTTTGAATTCTGCTCCAACAGTATCTGTGTCCTTGGGTAATAAGTGCTTTGGGGTCTGGTTTTCCCCACCTACTCACAATACTACTCATATCACAGGGTTTGCAGGGTTTGAAGGAAGGTTAAGAAAGCTTGGGGTGGTCCATTAGGAGTAATCAGTGTTAGCTGTTTTCATGGGTGCTCTTTGAGGGGATGAACCTTCTTTTTAATCTCTGAGGGGATGACTATTCTCTGGCCATGAATGGGGACAAAGGCACACCTTTGTCCTATGCTGTCTCTCTCCTGGCCCTTCGGTTCATCCTACTGGCAGGCCGTCTGCCCGTGAGCTGAGTTCCCAGGTACCCCTGAGGAGGGGGAACCTGGGACCAGTGCTCTGGGCTCCCACCAGCCTAGCACCAGGGAACACGGAGCCCCAGCTCCAACTCTTGCTGTGAGGGTGAAATCAGAATGAGTTTCTTTTGGTTACCATGGTGGCCTGACCAGCTATCCTGAAGCTCACTGGCTTAAAACAACATCCATGATCTCATGGGTAAGGAGGGCAGGCAGAGCTCAGGCAGCTACTCCTGCTTAGTGAGTGTGCCTGGGGTTGCTTGCTGGTGTTCACTGGTAGCTGGAGTGATTGGGGGCCCCACGATGGCTTCATTCACATGCCTGGTGCTTGTGAGAGATGCACAAAAGCTGGCTCAGCAGGTTCTTCTTCTTTTTTAAAAAAAGATTTTATTTATTTGTCAGAGGGAGAGAGATCACAAGCAGAGGGAGCAGCAGACAGAGGGAGAGGGAGAAGCAGTCTCCCCGCAGAGCAAGTAGCCTGACGTGGGACTTGATCCAGGACCCTGGGATCATGATCTGAGCTGAAGGTAGATGCTTAACCAGCTGAGCCACTCAGGTACTCTCAGCAGATTTTTTATGCAGTTTCAGAATTTCTCAACATGATCTCTTCAGATGGATAGTGGGAATTCTTTTCTTTAATATTTTATTTATTTATTTGACAGAGAGATAGAGAACACAAGTAAGCAGAACCACAGGCAGAGGGAGAGGGAGAAGCAAGCTCTCCACTGAGCAGGGAGCCCAATGCGGGGCTTGATCCCAGGACCCTGGAATCATGACCCAAGCCGAAGGCAGACGCCTAACCAACTGAGCCACCCAGGCGCCCCAGATAGTGGGAATTCTTTTTTTTTTTTTTTTTAAAGATTTTATTTATTTATTTGACAGACAGAAATCACAAGTAGGCAGAGAGGCAGGCAGAGAGAAAGAGGAGGAAGCAGGCTCCCTGCCGAGCAGAGAGCCCGATGTGGGGCTCGATCCCAGGACTCTGGGATCATGACCTGAGCCGAAGGCAGAAGCTTTAACCCACTGAGCCACCCAGGCGCCCCAAGTTTCTGTTTTCTTAAGTCATGAATTCGCTATGGTGGTCCTAGGAAACTGCCAGACAAGGTGAGGACTGGTGGAACTGGGCATGTAAAGGTCCAAGTGTCGCATATGCCCATGGAGGAAGCATTTACTAGGCCTGTATACAGCATGGCTTGCCCACTGGCATCAGCCAGGATGGGCACCATGGGCACATGAACAAGGCAGCCATGGTGGCAGGGGTGAGGTGGGCGTGGATCCCACAGCCCAGTCTCCCCCTCACCAAGGCTGGTCTGAATACCACTGTGGCCCACTGTCCAACCTGACAGCAGTAGGGACCAACATTGAATGAGCAATGTCGCGTTATCCTCCTAGGAGACAAACCAAATACATGGTAGCGAGTTGATTACCCTGGATCCTTCTGCTCTGGGTTGTCTTCCGCTCAGTGGTGACCTTGAGTGGAGCTGACACATATTGTGAGTGTGAGTTTGCCGTGCTTCACTCTCTGAGTTCATGCAGAGTGTTTCATCCCTCAGTGTGGGATTCTGCAGAACATCGCATTGAACCAAGGAAGCTCCTTGGCAGCAAAGTGGGCATGTGACTCTGGGCTGTCCTGGTTCTGGTGTATGATACCTGTCCCCTCTCCCCAGAGCTGCTGTCCTGACAGAGGCCTGGAATGGCCTTTTGATGAGGCAGCCGAGGCACCAGCTAAGAGACTAACCCTGTAAGGATAGGGCACCATCCTCCTTAGTCCTTCCCATTATGTGAGGCTCTGCCCCCTCACATTGCCTCTCAGCAATCCCCTTAGAGAGTTGAAAGTTTCTGTCTCCCCAGCTCTAGGCCTCATAAGCCTAGAGGTCCTGGTTGCAGAGGGATGTGACTTCATCAGCAAACGTGAAGCCATGAAGGTCCCCTACTAACCTGGGATTCTTTGTGTCAAGAGGTCAGCAGGTAAGCAGAGGAGACACTATCCAGGGAGACTGAGTCCCCAGAAGAGATGGAGCCAACCTGAGCCCACAGGCCAGAGCCAGAGCCTATTTCTCTCTTCCTCCGTCTCCCAGCTAACCATTTAGCCCTTTCCTCCTTCTGGGTGTCCACATCCTGTGTGGTTTGATCTCCTCAAAGGAAAGACCACCCCTTTCTTTGCTGGCTTCTTCCTTCTGGTCCAGCCTGTCCTCCTATCCATCTATGAGCATCCCTTCTCTTTGTATTTTATATCAACCTACCCGAGTCCTTCTCATCCTTTCCAGGCCCTCCCCTTCCTAGTGAAAGTGGGAGGGCAAGAGAGACCACTCTGGAGAGAGATTGCCTCGTGGGTTTGAATTCTGCTCCAACAGTATCTGTGTCCTTGGGTAATAAGTGCTTTGGGGTCTGGTTTTCCCCACCTACTCACAATACTACTCATATCACAGGGTTTGCAGGGTTTGAAGGAAGGTTAAGAAAGCTTGGGGTGGTCCATTAGGAGTAATCAGTGTTAGCTGTTTTCATGGGTGCTCTTTGAGGGGATGAACCTTCTTTTTAATCTCTGAGGGGATGACTATTCTCTGGCCATGAATGGGGACAAAGGCACACCTTTGTCCTATGCTGTCTCTCTCCTGGCCCTTCGGTTCATCCTACTGGCAGGCCGTCTGCCCGTGAGCTGAGTTCCCAGGTACCCCTGAGGAGGGGGAACCTGGGACCAGTGCTCTGGGCTCCCACCAGCCTAGCACCAGGGAACACGGAGCCCCAGCTCCAACTCTTGCTGTGAGGGTGAAATCAGAATGAGTTTCTTTTGGTTACCATGGTGGCCTGACCAGCTATCCTGAAGCTCACTGGCTTAAAACAACATCCATGATCTCATGGGTAAGGAGGGCAGGCAGAGCTCAGGCAGCTACTCCTGCTTAGTGAGTGTGCCTGGGGTTGCTTGCTGGTGTTCACTGGTAGCTGGAGTGATTGGGGGCCCCACGATGGCTTCATTCACATGCCTGGTGCTTGTGAGAGATGCACAAAAGCTGGCTCAGCAGGTTCTTCTTCTTTTTTAAAAAAAGATTTTATTTATTTGTCAGAGGGAGAGAGATCACAAGCAGAGGGAGCAGCAGACAGAGGGAGAGGGAGAAGCAGTCTCCCCGCAGAGCAAGTAGCCTGACGTGGGACTTGATCCAGGACCCTGGGATCATGATCTGAGCTGAAGGTAGATGCTTAACCAGCTGAGCCACTCAGGTACTCTCAGCAGATTTTTTATGCAGTTTCAGAATTTCTCAACATGATCTCTTCAGATGGATAGTGGGAATTCTTTTCTTTAATATTTTATTTATTTATTTGACAGAGAGATAGAGAACACAAGTAAGCAGAACCACAGGCAGAGGGAGAGGGAGAAGCAAGCTCTCCACTGAGCAGGGAGCCCAATGCGGGGCTTGATCCCAGGACCCTGGAATCATGACCCAAGCCGAAGGCAGACGCCTAACCAACTGAGCCACCCAGGCGCCCCAGATAGTGGGAATTCTTTTTTTTTTTTTTTTTAAAGATTTTATTTATTTATTTGACAGAGAGAGATCACAAGTAGACGGAGAGGCAGGCAGAGAGAGAGAGAGAGAGGGAAGCAGGCTTCTTGCTGAGCAGAGAGCCCGATGCGGGCCTCGATCCCAGGACCCTGGGATCATGACCTGAGCCGAAGGCAGCGGCGTAACCCGCTGAGCCACCCAGGCGCCCGATAGTGGGAATTCTTAAATGGCAGCTGAGAACCCCAAAGCTGAGTATTCCAAGAGACATAAAATCCTGAGCCCAAAGCTGGCCCAGTACTATTTCCTTTGTTTTCTATTGGTCAAAGCAGTTAAAGAGCCTGCCCAGATTTAAGGGCAGAAGACAAAGACCCTAACTTTCTATAGGGGAAGTTCCAAAGAATTCGTGACTGTCCTTCATATGCCACAACAGACCAGCCAATGACTGATGAGTTGGGAGGGGAGGAGACCACCACACCAAGCAGATGTTACAGGGCAGGTGGAGGTTCTGCCAAGGTGGGGCTTCCTTCAGGATCAAGAGCCTTAGTGTCCAGCTAAGGTTATTTCATGGCAAGTCTCTGTGCTTGTTTTCCTTCTATAAAATAAGAGTTGATGATATCCAGCCTGTCCAGAAATGTCTAGCATCCCACACATTTCACCTTGATTGTGGCTGTGAGTTTTCCTGCCTCATGAGACCATAGTCATGGGAAGCAACATGTCCTGGGGCAGGAACTGCCCCTTGGGGCACCTGGGTGGCTCAGTTGGTTAAGCAACTGCCTTTGGCTCAGGTCATGATCCTTGAGTCCTGGGATTGAGTCCCACATCGGGTTCCCTGCTCGGTGGGGAGTCTGCTTCTTCTCCCTCTGACCTCTCCCCTCTCATGCTTGCTCTCTCTCATTCTTTCTCTCTCTCTCAAATAAATTAATAAAATCTTAAAAAAAAAACTGCCACTCTTCTGAACATTTGCCATCCACCTTTCTAAAGTCAACCTGTGCCCAGACACAGGGATAAGATATGGTGTCATACAAAGCAGCCTCATTAAGCAGTATTCCTCAAGTATAGTATGGTACTATTTATGTAAATTATTTTATAAAACACAGTGTATCTGTATCAGTCAGAGTTCATGTCATCACAGCCAATATATATTTTTTTAAGATTTTATTATCTGACAGAGAGAGAGCATAAGCAGGGGGAGCGGCAGGCAGAGGGAAAGGGAGAAGCAGGCTCCCTGCTGAGCAGAGAGCCCAACTTGGGGCTTGATCCCAGATCCCTGAGATCATGATCTGAGCCAAAGGCAGATGCTGGTATTTATAATGACCTTCTTCATTACCCATTCTGTATTCCCTTTGCCTTTAGCAAGCATCTCAGCTGGTTGTGATTATTTACCTGGTAGGATGACCCAAATCTTCATTCCTTGAGCGGTCTGGGCCATTAGAAGTCGTGCCTGACTTGGCTGGTTAGTTTTCCATAGATTTTAATCACAGGGCATGGCAGTATAAGAGACTCCCTAAGGGATCTTTTCCTTACCTCCTTTGTGTAGGAGCAGCCCAATTTGCCCTTGGTAATCAGGATCGATCACCCTACATAACACAATAACTTCCTTATTCGCTTGTTGGTTCAGAGGCATGAAAAGCCCGAAATAGTCAGGTGGCATCTCAACTTCTAGTCCAGTGGAGTCATTACTGTGCCTCCAGGGGCAAGCTTGCCTCCCTTTGGAGCTCGGGCTTCTAGATCAGTGGAGCCTGAGGCAGTGGGGGTGGGAAGCAAAATTTTTGCTAGTGGATCATGAGGAATAATAGTGAGTGGATCCACTTCCATTTCTGCTTCTTTTTTTTTTTTAAGATTTTATTTATTTATTTGACAGAGATCACAAGTAGGCAGAGAGGCAGGCAGAGAGAGAGAGAGGGAAGCAGGCTCCCTACTGAGCAGAGAGCCCGATGCGGGACTCCATCCCAGGACCCTGAGATCATGACCTGAGCCGAAGGCAGCGGCTTAACCCACTGAGCCACCCAGGCGCCCCATTTCTACTTCTTGATTCCCGGACCCATGAGTCCTGCCTCTGGGGAAAATAGCACCATATATTGGATGCTGGTCTTTGCATCCTGCAGGACATTCTGACAGTCCCTCAAGGTATTTCTACCTAACTGGCACCAAAACCGAGTCTTTGAAAGGCCCTTTCACCATTATGTCAAGACAATTGCCTTAGGATGATGGGAAGCATGGTGAGATCAATGGATTCCATGTACACAGGCCCATTTCTTCACTCTGTTTGCTATGAAGTGAGTTCTTTCACCAGAAGTGGTGCTGTGTAGAACACAAGATGGTAGATAAGGCATTCTGTAAGTCCACAGATGGTAGTTTTGGCAGAAGCATTGTGGGCAGGAAAAGGGAGTCCATATCCAGAGTAAGCTTTTATTTCCATAAGACCAAAGTGCTTGCTGTCACTTCCAGGGTGGAAGCTGTCCAACAGAATCATTTTGGGAATGGCGCCATATTGGGGACTTAGTCTCTGCTGCTGGCAAGTAAGGCAGTGGCTACAGCCAGGTTGGCCTTGGTGAATGATCCCTGTTGCCGAACCCATGCATAAGCTCCATCCCTGTGATCAGAGCCACTTTGTTCTGATGATAAGCCCATCGGGTGATGAGTGGGGTGGCTGGGAAAAGGGGCTGAGTAGTAACCACGGGATGGGTCATTCTATCCACTTGATTATTACAAGCCTCCTCTGCTGAGGCCACCCTTTGGTGAGCATTCACACAGGACACAAATCATGTTTCTTAGCCCAGGGAGGTCTATTCACACACCTCTTCCTCCAAATTCACCATCCCCAATTTTCCAATTATGTTCTTTCCAAATCCTTGATCATCTAACCAAACACTGCCTACAACCCATGAATAGGCAGAGACTCATGCATCTCTCCTTCCAGGAAAAATAAACAACTAGGTGTATTGTTATTCTCTAGGATCAGTCTGTCCTCTGCATAGGTGAGTTGGGCGGGGATGTGGAGGAGGTCACCAGCCCTGCATCCTTCAAGTCCTTGATGGTGGCACTAATCTTTGCAAACCTTCCAAGAATTACTGTTTTCCTAGGCAGAGGCAGTTCTAGTGGCTTCCACTTGGCCTTTCTTGCTGTAATAGCCCTCACTCCACAGGTCGGGGAACTGGTGAGAACTCTGCCAGTTGCTGAGCTTGTCTCTTCCAATTCTGGAACTGGGCAAGTAACCAGAGGGTGGCATCAGGGGTCCACTGTGCCTGCTGTGAGATGAACCAGATGAGATGAAACAGAGCCAAAACTCCATGGATCACCTGTGCTCCATAAGCCTCTGCTCTGAATGGTGGGTTTCCAGCTATCAGTTCAGAGTCAGTGTCCAATAATTTCTGAAGGTATAATTTCTTGTCTTTCTCCAGTGCATAGCAGTGACCCTGGCAAGTAGCTGTTGGTCCCTTTGGGGAAGGCTAAGAGAAAGATTAACAATATAAGTTTTTGGCAGTTTAGCAGGGTCCTTCCTCAAGGGGATATGGCCTCCCCTTTATTTAAGAAGTTCTGGGTCTGTAAAATGACTTAAGACTGGGAATCGCATGAAGTCTGTGACTCCATTTTTATGATTCAAGTTCATATGATTCAGTTCACCTGACCTAGAATTCTTCTACTAATCCAGATCAAATAGGAGTTTAGTATACTGCTCATCTATTTGTCTTCTAGGGATGCCATGATCAATTAGCCAACATCATAGGTCTCTGTGAGTCAGACTATTCTGATTATTGCATTGACCCTGTTTTCAAAACATTAACCAACTTGCCTATTGGTGATTGAAGGCCATCACTTGGATCCTGCCACCTCATGACCCAATTATCCCCATTGCTTTTGGGGATCCCGATTCAGTGGCAACAGTTCTTACTGGACCTTTTGACCTACAGTATAGAGAAGAGTGACCAGATTGTTCAAGGATGCTGGGGGCCCCTCACAAATTTTTCTTACAGTCATGGTGAAAAATGTCTCTTCTGGATCCTTCTGGGATGGGTGAACAGGTCCTGCATCAAAAGTGCACTCTTTTTTTTTTTTTTTAAAGATTTTATTTATTTATTTGACAGAGATCACAAGTAGGCAGAGAGGCAGGCAGAGAGAGAGGGGGAAGCAGGCTCCTGGCTGAGCAGAGAGCCCAATGCGGTGCTCCATCCCAGGACCCTGGGATCATGACCTGAGCCAAAGGCAGATGCTTTAGCCCACTGAGCCACCCAGGTGCCCCCATAAGTGCACTTAAAAAAAAAAATTTTATTTATATATTTGACAGACAGAGATCACAAGCAGGCAGAGAGGCAGGCAGAGAGAGAGGCGGAAGCAGGCTCCCTGCTGAGCAGAGAGCCCGATGCGGGGCTGGATCCCAGGACCCTGAGATCATGACCTAAGCCAAGGCAGATGCTTAATGACTGAGCCACCCAGAAGCCTCAAGAATGGACTTTAGTCTCAACACCATGAATCAACAGAGAAACAGCAAATTATCATAACCTGTAAGGTCTTTAAGTAACTCCGATTTCACTAATTGAGAAATATTGAAAGTTTCTGGCCTGCCAGGGGAACCTGAGGGGTGCCTGCCCCCAGTAACCGTACCTTGCCACTAGTGCAGGGCTGTGGAAATTATCGTAAATAACAGAGGGCACCAGTTTTTGTGCCGAGTGACTCAGTCAGTGAATACATCTCTGGTTCCTATCTTGCATTTGCCTGTTCAGTCAAGAATAACTGTAGAACATGCTGACCCCTCGGAGCTTCCCATCTCCCCAGGAGCCCCTGAGGCTGGGGGCCACCCTTAGCTTCAGCCTACAGGAGCCCGCATCAAAGGGAAAACAGAATCTGAGGCATTCCTTGCCATGGTGGTATAATTTATTTTCTTTCCTGTGATTCTCAGCTTTGCCCTTCATCTCTCAGACAGAAGCAAGGGGACAAGAATAAATTTGTAATCCAGACTGATAACTGGGTTAGCATAAAGAGCTAGAGTCTTGGAGCTCACAGGAATGCTCAGTCCCATGTGGAAAGATCTGAGCCCTGGAGACTGCGTCTAACTCGTTACTGTGCTATTAACTGGCCATGGGGTGTGGAAGTTCCTTTAACTTTTGTGCTTCCCAACTAATGTGATAATCACAGAACCTATCTCACCAGGCTGGAGTTATTCTATGTAGAGAATTCAGGTCAGTCCATGAGAAGCTTAGTGAGGGCTCAGTAAGTGTGGCTTGTCATTATACCTACTAGCTGTTGAAATGCTGAAATCAAATAATTTCTCCATGCTTCGATAATCCCTCTCTAGCCCACAGCACTGTCTTGATGGCCAAATGAAAGTTATTTGCTGTCCCCCCATCACAACCCAGTCTCCTGTAGAAAGAATTCCCTAGAAGAAAATGGCTCCCAAAATTATATGTTCAGAATCCCTCCAGATAACCAGATCCAGGTTTCAGGTGTTCAGGCAGGGGGACCACTAGCACCTCTGTGAAGGAGTAAAAAAAAGCACAGGGCTCTGCTCAGCTCTGAGCCCCTGAGGACACCTCATGGGCAGCCTTGCCATCTTGCCTGAGCCCCTTTGGGCTTCATTCCAAGTATCCTGGGGTGCGTCATGGGCTCCAGTTCCACTGTGGGGCCATGGTCTTCACTTCCTTCATTTGTTGTCTGTCGTCCTAGGTTATCCTTTGGGATCCATTCTTTGGGTTTTATAGAGGAAGTTTCTTTGGGGAGTATGGGGGCTCAGGAGTGGCCAGGGGGAGGCTATTTTTTATGCAATGTGGACATTAGTGGTGTTGCCTGGCAACAATGTTTTTTAGGTTTTTGTCCCTACTCTTTATCTTCTTCATCCCAGTAGTAAGGGACATATGCCTCCTTATTTTTAAAAAATTTTAATTTAATTTTTTTTTGAAGATTTTATTTGAGAGAGAGAGAGAGGATGAGAGAGGGGCAGGTCAGAGGAAGAAACAGACTCCCTGCTCAGCAGGGAGCCTGATGTGGGACTAGATCCAGGGAGTCCAGGATCATGACCTGAGCCAAAGGCAGTGGCTTAACCGACTGAGCCACCCAGGCGCCCTTTAAATTTTACAAAATTTCTACACGCATTGTGGGGGCTCGAACTCACAACCCCAAGATCAGGAGTCACATTCTCTGCTAACCAAGCCAGCCAGGTGCCCTTGCCTCCTTCTGTCTTTGCCAGTCCCCAGCGATGGGGCGTTTACTGAATGTCTGACCAGCTCTCTTAGCAGCCAGACCTCCCAGGAGGCCTCTAAGCTCTGTCCCTTCGCAGTCCCCGCCCACACCACCCCTGATGACCAATCCTGGGCTCCGCTGCCCACGCATCATAATAGCCACCTTGGGACCGCTTTCTGCAGTCCCGCCCACGCTGGAGTGTTGCCATGGGGACCGCAAACAGCCTGGGGCGGTAAGAGAGAGGACTTTCCCAGGAGGAAGCGGCCTCACCTAGGGAGACGCGCACAGGTACCCAAGGAGCAGGTGAGGGGCTGCGACAGCCGAAAACAAGTCTTTCAGAGGTCCCCACGCCCTCCGTGTTGGTTCCTGAAGATTTGGGCTCTCCCTCCTGTCTCCTCACCTTTGTCACCTTTCCAGATTCCTTCTTCTCCTGTGTACCTGGGCCTCACAGGTCCTTGACTCCTTGTCCCGGACACCAAGGTCGTTTCTTCCCCCGTCCTTCCTTTCTTCTCCATCAACGTGATATTCTTTGGGTGTCTTGAGCAAAGTGCGCAGAGCGGAGTCCCCCAAGGACCTTTCAGACATTGGATCCCCAGACGTTGGATTGGAAAGGAGAGTCTGGCCCGATTTCGACGCCTGGCCGCGGAGACCGGGGACTGGGTGTGTGTGGTCTGGGAGTGTTGTCTCCCGGAGATGACTGTGGAGCTGGGGCGCCCTCCCTCACCTCCAGGAAGGAAGAGCATCTTGGGGAAGGGGGACTTGGAGTCCTGCTTGCAGGGACTGAGAAGTCGAACTGACTCCCCTGCAGGTGATACCCATTTCTCACCTCCCACCACACCTCTAGGCTTTCCACTTCACCTCACCTTCCCTCTTCCTTGAAGCCATTTTGCTTGAGGGGACATTCCTTGGTCTTTTCTCAGTGGGCCCCCTGAACCTTGCCTTCTCCTCCTGGGATGGTGGCACTACCACACTTTCCTCTTCTCTCCATCCTGCTAAGTGAGGTTATTGTGGCTATGGATTTAAATCCTGAGGCCTGACTCTCCAAACCACTGTCTCCAGTCCCTTTTTCTGGACACAAGGCCCACATAGCCAACTACCTTATATATCTGCATGTGGGTGTCCAATAACTCTCTCATATTGAGCATGTTAAAAATAAAATTACTGATTATGCTTCAAAAACCATGAACACCCATCGGCATTCCCTATTCCCAGGAGAGGAGCCAGTTTTACCTGGAGGCCCAGGCCTTGACCCTGTTTTCTCTCCCGTCTCTTATCTGGCCCATGTCTAAATCTCACCGCTCCCCACTGCTCCACTGCTCCTCTAAAGTTCTGCAAGAACCCAAGAAGGGATCCCACTGCTGTTTCTCTGGATTCTGATCAGCTCTCCCCACATTTTATTTTTTATTTATTAAAAAAAATTTTTTTTAACTTAAAAATATTTATTTGACAGAGAGAGAGAGGGAACGCAAACAGTTTGGGAAGCTGGAGAGGGAGAAGCAGACTTCCTGCCAAGCAGGGATCCCAATGTGGGGCTCGATTCCAGGACCCTGGGATCATGACCTGAGCCAAAGGTAGACGCTTAGCAACTGAGCCACCCAGATGCCCCTCTCCCTACATTTTAATGATAGCACATCACTGTGACCTGGGCAACTGGCCCCCTCCTACCTCCCCTGCTTCCTTGCTTGGCTCACACTTGCCCCTATGTAGTCTCCTAATGTAACAAGCTCACTGTTGCCTCCAGGACTTTTACCTTCTCTGACCATCATATCTAAATCTGCCCATTGTTCTAAGGCACTCCCAAGAAGCCAATACTCCAAAGAAAGAAATACTGCTAAGAAGCATGTGGAATAGTTTTTAGTTTAACAGTTGTAGTTGCATTAGTGGGTTTGGACATTGAACTTGGCAGGTGGCTTGCTTTGACCAATGAAACTCTTGTGGCTGTGATGTGAGCAGAGGCTTTTTCTCATGTGTTTCTGCCACTGTGAGCAGAGGAATGTGCCCAGGTTGCCCTTTAGTCCCAGGAGAATTAACGACCTAGAGAACAGACCTGAGCCCATCCTGAGGCCAGACTAAGTCAAACCTATTGGCTGAGGCCCAGCTACCCCACACGTGCATGAATATGAAACAAAATCTTATATGCCCCAGAGACTTGGTGGCAGGCTGTTACAGAGCATGATTCTAATAATAGTCAACTGATAAACTCTCATGGGAACTTTGATAATTCACAAAGACATATAATTTTTCATCTAAGAAGCTGGCAGTGATTTATAGAGACATAGAGATAGAGACTATGAAATATGCATTTGGCAAAGGTTCAGGAAACAGGAATGCAGGTTTACTGCTGGTAAGAGTGTAAATTGGTAGCAATTTTTTTTTTTTATATATATATGTATGTATATATGTATGTATTTATTTATTTATTTAAGTAGGCTCCCCACTGGGCATGGGGCTTGAACTCACGACCCTGAAATCAAGATCTGAGCTGAGCTCAAGAGTCAAATGCTTAACCAACTGAGTCACTGGGTACCCCCTTGTTTGGAAGTCTTATTTGTCTGTCTGTGTCAAAATTCTTATACTAACTCAACAATTCTATTACTGAAATTTATTCTAAGAAACAATTAAGGGCATGCACAAGATAATTATTGACAAGAGCATTCACTAAAATGTTATTTCAAAGGCTGGTGAAATGTAAATATTAACAGGGGACATTGTTGCTTTATAATTTCCAAATGATAACACACTAGAGCACTTCTGACAGAAGCATCTGTTAATGTGGAATCCTTGGCAATGTGCCAGGTGAGTAGGTCTCTGAGGGAGGACTGGGAATCTTGTGTCCACATCCCACCTTCTGTCCCATTGCCCAGAGTTCACCCTTGGGTCTGGCAACATGGAGAGAAGCTCGGTCATGGCTGTTTGCTCACCTACCCTGCTTCTGGGGGAGGCAGAAATTCTACCCTGAAGAAGTGGAGGCAAAAGTGGAAACAGGAGGGGTTCTTCAGCAGGGAGGGGCTGTAGACAGGCTTTGGCAGGAGGTTAGAGCTGCAGTGGGAAGGCAACAATACTGTTCTAGGGAAGCTACAGAAGCATACTGGTTTTCCAGGTCTGCTCCTCTGTCATCAATGAGTGCCCTTGATGAAGCACTTACCCATGATCTTAGTTGATTTCCAGGCTGGGGCTGAAACGAACAGTGTTCATCAAAGCTCAAAGGGACAGTCTTCCTCCAGTTCTCCCAAGTGAAAATAAGATACAACATCATGGTCACTCATTCATGATGCTGTACTGTTCTAAGGTCTTTGTACATGTGAATTCATTAAAGATTCATAACAAGCCAAAGTGGTAAGGCCCTCGCCATTATTCTATGGAAAGGGAGAACAGAAATGCAGACAGACCACGGCTAGCTTGTGACAGAGCTGGGACATGAACTCGGGAGTATGTCATTCAGGTTTCACAGGCTCAGCCATTGTGGCTTGGATCCCAGCTGGTTTTCAGCCTGTCTCTCACATAGCTTCCCTGCCTCACTGCCTCTTTCTGGGGAAAGGAGCAAGACTGAGGGCTGGGAGCAGGTGGACTGTCTTGGCTGGGCACATCAGGGACTGCTGCAACGTGTAAGATTACTTCTTAATACTAAGACTCCTCTGGAGTGGGGCTGAAGCAGAAAATGATCCTGGAGAAGGGTGAGCTGCAGATGTCTCCCCAGGTGTGATTCCAGTCATCTGTCATCTCATCCCGGGGGCCAGGGACAGGGGGGAGCAGGAGGTATGCTGGGCTATCACTGAGTCTTCATTTTCTTCTCCACCAGAGCGCAGACCTGCCATTCTCTATTCATGGAGTTTGTAAGTCAGCACGAAGGCCCATTGACTAAGGATGTGTGATTTTGTTCCTCTGGACGCTGAGGTCAGTGCAGTACCAATGCACAATGCAACAACACACCAGTCTCCACGGATTCTTGAAACACAGGTCAGCACCTCTGCCCCAGAGTCATGGTGATTTGCTTGTTTCTGTTCTGAGCTAAGTGTCCCAGGAGTCCTTACTCAGTTCCCTGGGACAGTCTTACAGGTAATGTTAGCTGATGCTAAGAATCCTGTACCCATGAGTCTTTTTTTGTAGCGTCCTTTGGTTAGTATCCAACCAGTCCCTTCCAGGCTGGATCTGAGACAGTCCTTTGTTGGACATGCAATTTCTGTCTTTTAGCTTATAATGTGTCTTCTGGCAAGCATGGTAGGAATGCAGAAACCATCTGCTGAAGATAAGATTGAGTGGTTAAATTATAACCATAACCAGCAATATCAGAATGAAGAGAAATAACCTTTTGTGGGGTTTGATATAGAACTATATCGAAGGATGTTCCCAGGGGGCATGAACACATCCACTTAGCCAGGCTTCTCAAGTCATCCTGTAAAGTGTACAGACTCTAAAATGTTCTTGTTAATATAATATCTTACTAATGCTTTGTACCCTTGACTATAGAAAATTAACCTCTGAATGACTGGAACTTCATTTTTAAAAGACTTTATAGGTTTTTCTACCCTGTGGGCTGGATACATAAGTCAACAGGCCAACTCTTTAATGTGGCACTAATAAAAAAATGTGGAGCTAATGAAATGTGAGGATAGCACTGTGTCTGTTATTTTGCGGGTCTCTTGCACGTGATTGCCATGTCAGGGGGGTAAGGTTGAGGGAGCAAGCCTCGGGAGCTGGTGGCTGCCCAGGAAACACCAAAATGGATTGGGTGTAAAACTGAGTCTTGTTTTTTTTTGAGTTTAGTGTCTGATTATAAGGAAAACAACATCTGAAAGGCTTGTCTGAAGGGACAGGCCTCTTGTTTGAGAGGTACTAGAGATGAAGACCCAAGCACAAGGCCATGGAGAAAGACTGTTCTAGGACATATGAAACTAGACTTTTTTCAGAATACAACACAAGTTAGTAAAACCACAAAGAAAATCAATCAAGGAAATCATGACAACTGAAGATAAAAGCAGACTTGAGGGTGGGTCAGGGGGTTATGTCCATATCCAAGGCCAATGATTTTCACTGTTGAGACGTAGACTCAGGCTCAGGCAGAGGGTGGTTGAGACAATGGTGTGTTCTGTTTCATAGGCTGAGTCTTTACTTAAGAACACACTGGCCCATATCTATTAGTGCTCTTTATATCTTACCTTTTTAACCTCTCATATACAAAATATCACATTTATTCTTTTAAGGTGAGAAACACGATTACACACAAAAGCTTGAATAGCAACAAAATCTGTGCAAGTCTAGGACAGAACACTTGAGTCTCCCTGGCACAAATGTCCTATGCAAATATGGTTCCTCTTCAAGATGCATTAAGGAAAAAGATACAGCAAAGGATCACTTTGAAGATACTGCCCAAAAAGAGAAGTAAAGGGAATACAAATGAATGAGGGAGAAGACTGTTGCTATGAGGTGCTTGGAAAGCTTGACCAAACGTCTTTATCACATGACATAAGCTGGTAAAGAGTCACCCCTGCAAACAAGGGACACGTGTTGTGATACAAGAGCTGAGGGGAAGGTGGCAGGACCTCAGAGGAAGGAAACACAACTTGGCAAAGCTCGGGGATGGAAAAGCCCAAGGGGGAGATGATGTCCTCTGGGAGCTGGCAGTGGGGAAAGGAGAAGGGAATAACTGTTTTCTGTGATGCAGCCTTAACTCTGTGATCTAGAACTATAATTTGAAACATTTACAAAGAGCCTCTTTCTTCACTCCTACCCAGTGTTGGGGTCCTCTGGACAGATTCCCTTGCAGGAATGCTAAGAAGTCTGCTCGCGTGTCTGCAGCGGCTAGAAGGCCCAGTACAGGACTGATCTGCAATGGAGGAGGCCTTCATTAGGACAAGCTGTTCTCTCCCCTTGCCCCTACTAGCTGGTCCTAGATCTCTGCTTTCTGGGGCTCTAGGAATCTTCTAGGCAACCTCTCCTGGGCCTTTTCTTTATTTCCTAATCTAAGCTTCTTTTTTAAAAATTTTTTTTAATTTTTTATTTTTTGACAGAGATCGTAAGTAGGCAGAGCAGCAGGAAGATGGTGGGGGAAGCAGGCTCCCTGCTGAGCAGAGAGCCTGATATGCGGCTTGATCCCAAAACCCTGAGATCATGACTTGAGTCCAAGGCAGAGGCTTAACCCGCTAAGCCACCCAGGCACCCCCCTAATATAAGCTTCTTAAACCCCAAATCCCTGGTCCCTCCCAGGTGTCATAGCCTTGGTCCCTAGCTTCATAGTCCCTGACCTCAAGGCCCTTTTTCTCCTGTCAAAAGTACCCTGTCCATCTTTTCCCCAGGACCCTGGCTCTTCAATCGAGTCTCCCATTTCTTTGTATTCTGGCTCATTGCTTCTGGATATCTGAGCAACGAATTAAAGATGCAGATGTGGGAACCTCGAAATGATGCAGAGACAAGAGTTTCGATTGTATACCATTACCATAGAAACATCGGGTCATGTGCTCTGGGTGCAGCTTCATGGGGTAGGACCTGAGATAGACCAAGAGGAGTGCCAGCCTCCACCCCACATAGTGTTTCTGAGCAGCTATTCTCCTGCTAGGTCTCTTCTCTCCCCTAATCTTCTCAGACCATTGGATCCTTGGGAAGCCTCAGGTTCCTGGGGTTCAGTGAGGAATTGGGAAGCTTTCATGATCGAGGGGCTGCCCCACTTCGATCTCTGTGTGTGAGGGAGACAGAGCAAATATCAGAGAAGGAGCTCATCACAGGACAGACAGAGCAGAATAATCACCAGCTAAAGGAGATCATTGAAGGACCCTCAAAATCAAAGACCAGAGTGAGTGAAGTGAGGAGGTTCACTCCGCATCAGAGAACACTGGAGAGTGGAAAAACAAGTCTTGGAATGGAAGCGCATGAAGAGGGCTGGGTGTACTAGAAGACCCATGGGGCCCCAAGAACTCAGCACCTCTGATTCTGGCTTAGAAGAGGTCCGAGCCATCGAGCTGTGGCGAGGTCAGGGATTTTAATGAAATAGCCTCTGTTAAGGAGGGCCGGTGACTTAAGGGTTACCCTGCCCAAGGATTCCTGGCCTGGGCCAGTTTCTGGGTGTGTTCTGGAAGCCAGTGCTTATTACCACTTTATTCTTGGAGACATTGAGTGAATCAACAATGAACTGAGCCAAAGTTTAAAAATATCTGTGTAGAAATGTAACAAGTGCTGAGAATATGGCCAGATTGTGAATAGAAGGCTACAGCAGCAGAATTACCTTTTGAAAAACCCACAAGGCTGGAATCCAAAAGCCAGTTCCCAGAAGATATATTCATAAGATCTTTCCAGAAAAATAACATCTGAGTCAAGAGGGCTCTTTCGGCCCACCCCCTGGAATTAGTACAGTCCTTTGCAACCTCTCAGCAATGTCCAAAACTGGTTCTCTCGCTTCTGAATGTGCCTGAGAACAGGACGTTGCCTCACCCAGGGAATCACCCAAGAGAATTCAAAGAAGTCAAGCTGGGTGCAGAAGGCTCAAAGCCTCCCCTGCTGATGCTCCAGAGCCAACCCGCAGAGGCTCACAGGACCAGAGTGAACAGCAGTGAAGGCCTTAGATACACAGAAAGGAAGAAAGGCTGTGAGAAAATGCAGAAATACAAAGCAACAAGCAGAACCCATCAAAGCAAGTAAAAACTTAATAAGGAGAGGAGTCAAGAACTGTAGGAAAATTGACAAAACTGTGGACCCACCTGGAACGTAGGTGAGCATCTTTGGTACCAGAGAGCCCCTGCCCTGCCCACCCCTGCTAGCGGCTACACGGCAAGCTCTGGTCAAGGACAAGCTGTCACAGAAATGACAGCACGGAAAGTTTTCATAGCAGCGTATCTCGAACTGAAGTGTTTCAAAGACGAGCAGTCTAAAATCATTTCTAGGAAGACCTGGAGGAGGGCTCTCAAGGCAACACTTTTCTTTTTCATGGAGTAGAATTTGGGCTCAAAGTGGGGCCTCCCCCTGGCCTCCATTTCAGTTAGGGATCGAGAAGCTTAGTGGAAATGTAATTCTTTTCAAGAATGTTTTTCCCTCCCAATTTCTAGAATTTATCATGAAGTGAAAGTTTTATGCATCTGTGCCGAAGGTTTATGTTTAAGGATCTCCATGCTTGTGTATCTGTGGCTTCATGTGAAAAAAAAAATTTCAAAATTAAGAGCAACTAAAAAAAATCCTTTTGTTTTATGTTATTTTTTTTTTCAAGATTTTATTTGTTTGACAGAGAGAGATCGCTCAAGTAGGCAGACAGGCGGGGTGGGGGTGGGGAGCCTGATGCAGGGCTCGATCCCAGGACCCTGAGATCATGACCTGAGCCAAAGACAGAGGCTTAATCCACTGAGCCACCCAGATGCCCTAGTTTTATGTTATTTTAAAGACGCTCCCCCAGAGAGTCTGCTGTGCACTGTGGGATGGGCCCCGTTCATCCTGCCAAAAGGACTGGGATGTGAAGAATTTGGAGTTCATGACTTATGTTCCTGCTGGACCCTTGACAAAGGCACTTTATTGGTCATCCCATTGTCCCTCAAACTGTGAGGGAGGCAGGATCCCTGAGGGTCCCGCCTTCCCTGCAAGGACGGTGTCAGAGAGCCATGCCGGAGGGCTCCTGGTGCTTCACCTCAGTCAGAGTGTACAACCCCAATTTCTTTTTTTTTTTTTTTTAAGATTTTATTTATTTATTTGACAGAGATTACAAGTAGGCAGAGGCAGGGAGAGAGAGAGAGGAGGAAGCAGGCTCCCCGCAGAGCAGGGAGCCCGATACGGGGCTCAATCCCAGGACTCTGGGATCATGACCTGAGCCGAAGGCAGAGGCTTTAACCCACTGAGCCACCCAGGTGCCCCTACAACCCCAGTTTCTGAAGTGAGAGAAAGTCCCGAGACATGGGGTCATTGCTCAAGATCACAGAGTCTCTGGCCTAGAGGTCCTGTCTTCCGGCTCCTAGGACTCCCCTGTGCTCGCCCTTGGGGCACTGCCTCAGGCTCACTCTCAGTCTCAGTCTCCCCGGCGATGGGCAAGGGGGCCCCTGTACAGTCACTTCTCCGCCAGAGTCACTTCCTCCACCAAATGTTTGATCACGGAGGGGGTCGTGAGCTCGGGTGCCGCTCCATGGGTGATGGAATTTCTCATCAGCATTTGCCCTGCTGTGCCCTGTCACCCCTCTCTGTGCTGTCACCCCACCCCAGATGCTACAGCCCCTGAAACTGTGCAGCTTCTTATTGTTTCCATGAATTCTCTTTTCAGTTTTCTTAGGCTCTCTCTGCTTTCCCTGTTTTCTTTTCAGAGCACTTGCCTTAAGGACAGGGAGGTGGGGACAGTGACCTCAGGGCCAGTGGGCTGTAAGGGAAGCCCAACATGTTACATCTAGAGGCCACCTCTGACTCCCTGAGCCCAGAGCCCCCTGCCCCTTTCCCAGTCCCTCATCAGCCTGGTCCTAGAGGCAAGCATTCTTGCTTTCATGTTGTCAAGATGCCCTTGGGAGGCCCTGGCCAAGGCTGATTTTTCTGTCGTCCTTCCAGGGTACTTTTGCGTTGACACAATGGTAGGACATCTTTGCCTCAGAACAAGCCTGCCCGGTGCACTGTTGGTTTAACCCCCAACTGACCACAAAGCTGCCTGGCAGTCAGTTTGGCTGCTACCTAAAAGGACAGGCTCAGAATTTCTAGGATCGACCCCCAGAAGACCCCCTGGGTAAACAGCTGTCTTGGTTGCCTGGTTCTGGGTTATCTGGCTGACCGTGACAGTGAATTAATTCCTTCTGCAAGCTCTTGACAATCTTTCCAATGGATGACCTGGCCAGCAGCTCCCTGGTTAACTGAGTAACTAATGCCTCTTCACAAGCTGCTGGGCACATGTCTGCTGGGTCTGAGCTGGGAAGCCTGGAGAATGCTGATGTCCCCTTCCTTATGCTCTGCCTCTGTTGGGATCTCAGGGGTCCCAAACAGTCCTCAGAAGCAGGTCTACCTTGAGAAACACTCTTAATTGGAGGCCTATGGAGCCGCAGGGTGTCTGGCATCACATTCAGTGTTGTGTGTGGAGATGATGTATTCAGACTTGTGCATGGATGACAACGTGCATTTTCTGAGGAGACGGCCAGTAACATTTGTTGAGTTCTCAAAGGGTCTAGGAGCTATGAGAAGTTACGAACCATTTACCTAAGGAGACCCATCCATCTCAGAAAGACCCAATACTGACTCTCTGGATCCTTTTTCATTCCTGTTCCCAGACACCAAAGGGACAGGGAGGGGACTTGCAGGGAACCTTGTGGCCTGGGCTGAATGAGAATGTGGGAAGCAGTTCAGGACCCCGTGGTCTTCTGGGTCCCATTCAGGATCCTGCAAAAATGACTTAATGATCCCCCATCAAGGGTCATCAAGGTTCAGGGGTCCATGAAGTACACGCTCTGGGTGTGTGTGGGGTTCCCAGAGAGGGTATGGGTCTGCTTGTACTGTGGGTCTGGGATAATCCAGAGTGGACTGAGGCCGACCCCTGGAGTGGCTAAAGCATATAAGCCTGTTGCCTGTTAAGCTTGTACACATTTTACTTTGGGCCTTACCCAGTGTCCCTTGGTTCCAGTCTCTGGTAGTCAGTCAGCTGTTTCCTGGGCAACCGGACTTTTCTATTAGGTAACTTTTTTAGACACAGCAACAGACCAGACAGCCACAACCAGAAACTCCTACCTTACCAATACTGGGGACTTCAGTAGGGGCTGAAATCTTTGTAGGGGGCCTTTCACTGAGCTGGAACCTTGATGGCAGAGGGCCAGGGGGCAAGTGACGCCTATTTGGGGGCTGTCTCACTTTCACAAGTCCTAGAAGACATTTGCTTTTTTTGCTTTCGTATGTTACAAATAACCTTGGCTGACACCTAATTTGTCTTGGCAAGTGGCTCCAAAATGTTACAGTGCTGTTTGGTTATTCCATAGGGGTATTTTGGTGAAAAACAGATCACGCGAGTGGTTCCCAATGACTAATCATTGGATTTGTGACACAAGAGCTTACCTGTTCCTACCGACACACTGGATGGAAACTTGCTACTTTCTTTCTTTCTTTTTTAAAAGACGTATTAGAGAGAGAGAGAGCGTGGACAAGTGGGGGGAGGGGCAGAGAGTGAGAATCTCAAGCAGACTCCCTGCTGAGCATGGAACCCAAATGTGGGGCTCCCATGTCATGCACCTGAGAACATGAGCTGAGCGGAAACTAAGAGCTGGACACTCAACCAAGTGAGCCACCAGGTACCCATAGATGTTTCTTTCTTTCAGGATTGCCCCTGATGTTGCCCAGTGTCCATTCTGGCCCATCAGTTTCTTCTCTAGGGAAAAAGAGATTAGGTAACTTAATTCAAGAAGGAAAAAAAACTGGGCCTTGACTTAAAACAGAAACCCTCACGACTCAAGGGGAATTCTAGATTGCTTTCTTCTTTTCCTCATGCCTCTTCACTTCGCGCTTTACAGGAGGTCCAAAAGATGGGAGATCCCATGTGCTACGGATGAGCAGGTGAGTTAAATCATGACTTTGAGGCTATAGATCTCCTCAGTTAAGAGGTTTGTGAAAAAGGACCAGGAGTTGGGTGAAGCAGGCATGGTACTCCGCTTCGGCACATTTAAGAGGCTGTCAAAAAATCCTGCAATCAAGCCAACATGTTATTCTGGTGGTGGAGCAGTGGATTACCCTGTGCCTGCCAAAGCAGAGCTCGTGAACTCGGCTGTCTTCTGCCATCTGACTGTGGTGCTGGGCCGTTGGCCTGTTCTTTTCCGCCTGGCTCTTCATTTATGAAGTACACTGGGGAGATCTACGGAGCTCCTCATCTCTTTGGTGTCCTCGCTCTTCATTGGCTTTGGAGTCCTCTTCCAGCTGCTTGGGGTTGACATCTACATATGAGCTCCCAAGCATTCCAACCAGGCAGCTTCACTGAATCCCTGCTTTTGTAAATTAATTTTTTTTTTTACTATTGCTGGAAGTGTTCCACCTGCTGTTCACAATAAAGGCAGTTATGTGACCCAAGAAAACACTCCCCAAAACAGCCAAACCCTGTAATAAAGATAATATTTTAATGTAATCTTTTAAAAATTTATTTTATCTTATTTATTTACTTTTTAAAAATTTTATTTATTTATTTGACAGAAAGAGATATAGGGAGAGAGGGGACACAAGCACGGGGAGTGGGAGAGGGAGAAGCAGGCTTCCTGCAGAGCGGGGAGCCTGATGCCGGGATCAATCTCAGGACCCTGGGATCATGACCTGAGGCAAAATCAGATGCTTAACAACTGAGCCACCCAGGCGCCCCTCTCAGTTTCATCTTATAGAAAGAAAAGGTGGGAAGAAAGGAGGTGGGGGAGGAGGGAGGAAAGGAAAAAAAGGAGGAAGACTGGAAAGGAATGAATAAGAAAAGGAAAAGGAAACAATGGGTATATCAGATGAGTTTATTTCTATTCTTGGTCTTCTATTTATTATGTAAACAGTAAAGAGAAGTTCAGAGAAAAACCGTCACCTAAGATAAAATCTTGTGGAGGGATTAACTTTGTTTTTTCTTCTCTTTTCTGGTATCTGTTAAAACCACTAATTTATTTTATTTTTAAAAAGATTTTATTTATTTATTTGACACAGTGAGAGAGATCACAAGTAGGCACAGAGGCAGGCAGAGGGGGAGCGGGAAGCAGGCTCCCCCTGCAGCAGAGAGCCTGACGTGGGGCCTGATCCCAGGGTCCTGGGATCACGACGATTGGAGTTGAAGGCAGAGGCCTCAACCTACTGAGCCACCCAGGCGCCCCTCCCCATATTTTTAAGTGAAATAAGATTGGGAAAACGCTGAAGCCACATCCAGCACAGGGCGGTGGAGTAGAGACGGATGGGATAGCTATGTCTGCACTCGTTTGGGAGTGATCGTGTCAGCCGAGCTAACTCTGAGAACAAAATCAGGATTTCAGTGAAACCTGTCCCTCTGTTCTGAATGTCTCCTTCCCAGTGTTATAGCATGAGGGTTTATTGAAAGAATATTTCCTGACATTAATATCTGAAAGAAGTTTGAGTGGTTGCCTCAGTCTCAAGAATAAGACAAGGAGAAATAACTCTCATGATTTATCATTGAAGAAGCAGAAGTCTAGAGATAAAAATACAAGTATCTGTCCCCACAAGGTTAGTACATACCCCAATATACAGCATCAGTACACTTCAGTGGACTTCGGCAAGTGTCTTTTTTTTTTTTTTTTAAAGATTTTATTTATTTATTTGACAGAGAGAGAGAGAGCACAGGTAGGCAGAGCAGCAGGCAGGGAGAGGGAGAAGCAGGCTCCCCGCTGAGCAGAGAGCCCGATGTGGGGCTCGATCCCAAGACCCCAGGGTCATGACCTGAGCTGAAGGCAAATGCTTAACCACCGAGCCCACCCAGGAGCCCCTCAAGTGTCTTTTTTTTAGGACTCATTTTTATCCTCTGAAAAACTGAGATGAAACTTCTGCAGCATTTCTTCCTGAGTTAAAGCACCCTGATTTGGAGTGGGCAGCCTTGTACTCATTGAAAAGGGTATCTCTTCCAGGTCCCCTAGCAGCTGGATTCCCTGTGTAGTCCCTGTGACTACCTTTCAGGCAATCTGTAGAGATAAGACTGTGTGGTTTCTGAGCAATGTTCTTATTAGGGAGGGTGTGCACCCTTCTCCCTTTCTTTCTCTTTGCGGCTCAGGATGCATATATCATGGCGGGAGCCCCAGCAGCCGTTCTGGGCCCTTCTGCCCTAGGATGGCAGTGCAGAGAGCTAGGAGCCCACATCCCTATGGATAAACAGAGTGCTAACCGTGTTTATGCCATAGCTCCTTGGGATTTGTTTGGGATAGAGTTAATCCTTCCTGATATTGCCTCTCTTTTCCAGTTGCTGTGTGGACATGCAGGGGAAATCTCCATGTCAGTCCATGTGTACATCTGAGAGAAAACCTGAAAGGCCACAAATCTGAATGTCTAAAATGACCAAAGCTCACCACAGGTAGATTTTAGGTGATTACCACTTTTTTTCTACTGCTTGACTTTTTCTGCTTTTATTAATTTTCCATAATCAACAAGTATCACATAACAAAAACTAAAACAGAATATAAAGAAAATGTTAAGGGGCATCAGCTGATAATTCTCAGAACCAGAAGTGTCCTTTTAGCTGCCATGAAAAAAATGTTCAACTTCCTGAGTTATTAAGCGAAAACCCAAGTCCTGAGATTCTCTTTTGCAGTTCTCAAGAAGCAGATTATCTTTACATAATAATACCCAGGTTAATAGAAGACACTGAGAACCCATCTGTCACAAATATATATAAAACCTCCCCAGCGAGGCACAGGACAGATGGGGATGGGAGATGTGGTGTAGGGGTGAGAGAGTTTGCTAAAGTTCCTGTGGCAAGAAAGAAATGAATACTGTTGAGTTTAAAAAACAAATAAATAAGTATCGATCTTAAGGACAACCATCATAAAAAAACAGAGTACATTGCTTTTTAAATTTTTAAAAATTATTATTATTATTATTATTATTATTTTTTTTGAGAGAGAGAGAGTGTGCATGTGCTGTGGGGTTGGGAGGGGCAGAAGGTGAGGGAGAGAGAGAGAGAGACTCTTAAGCAGGCTCCACACTCAGCACAGAGCCTGATGTGGGCTCTGAGATCATGACCTGAACTGAAATCAATAGTCAGAGGCTTAACTGACTGAGCCACCCAGGTGCCCCCAGAGTGCAGTGCTTTTAAAGCACCAGGGAAATACTCCCCCAAATTTGATCTGTACAATGGACACATGAAAGAAAAGTAGAAAAAACCTCTTAGTAAACTAGATCTATAAGGGAACTTCCTTAATCTTGTAAAAGCTATAAACCCAAACCTGTTACATCTATTTAATTTAAAACTTTAGGGGCACCTGGGTGGCTCAGTTGTTTGTTAAGTATCTGCATTCGGCTCAGGTCATGATCCCAGGGTCCTGGGATCAAGCCCTCTCTGAGCAGCGGGAAGCCTGTTCTTCCTCCCCACTCCCCCTGCTTGTGTTCCCTCTTTTGCTGTCTGTCTCTCTGTCAAATAAATAGATAAAATCTTAAAAAAAAATTATATATAAAAAAAAAACTTTAGAAGCATTCTCTTTAAAACCAAACACAAAATATGATGTCCACATTATAATTCCATAGTTAGGGGTGCCTGGGTGGCCCAGTTGGTTAAGCATCTGCCTTCGGCTTAGGTCATGACCCTAGAGTCCTGGGATTGGGCCAGTAAGGGGAAGTCTGCTTCTCCCTCTCCTTCTGCTTCTCCCCCACCCTCATGCTTGCTCTCGCTCTCTCTCTCATTCTGTCTCTCTCAAATAAATATAATCGTGTAGGGACACCTGGGTGGCTCAGTGGGTTAAAGCCTCTGCCTTCGGCTTAGGTCATGATCCCAGGGTCCTGGAATCGAACCCCGCATCGGGCTCTCTGCTCAGCAGGGAGCCTGCTTCCTCCTCTCTCTCTGCCTGCTTCTCTGCCTGCTTGTGATCTCTGTCTGTCAAATAAATGAATAAAATCTTAAAAAATATATATATATATAATCGTGCAAAAAATAACTCCATAGTTAAACATAGCTCCAGAGTCTGGCAAAACTCTAGGATAAGAAAGGGAGGAGAGGGGAGAGGATAGGTAGTAGGTAGTTAGCTATCTAGATAGATAGGAATAAATGTGAGGAAAGAATATAAAGAGGGGGAATAACACTGACATGAACTGCAGGCAACGTGGTCATCTGTTGAGGTGACCATTCACTACATAGAACAGGTCTTTGTTTTGTCCTAGAGCCTCATGAAACTCCTCCATCTGGGTGTCTTCTCCTTATGCCCAGGTTGTCTTTGGGGAAGGAGGTAGGAAATACCCAGACAACGGTAGTTCCAACAGTAAGAGTGTCTTTGTTCCCACTTCCAGCATCCCAGGGGTAGCATGAGAGACAGAAAGATTTGGGATTACCACAGCTTCAAAAGCCAGCTTTTCTGTTTTTACTGTGTTAATACCTTTTGTATCAGTACAAAAATATTATGTATGTGTGTTGCTTGCTCTCTCTCTCTCCCCATACACACCCACACCACCTCCCCAACACACACACACACACACACACACACACACACACACACACACCCTTACCTTGACCAAAGCAGTGCAAATCAGAATCAGAAAAGTATTCACTAAGTGACATTTCATGTTGTGGGCCACTAGCTGTCTTTTAGGTTTTACACGAGAAAGATAGGTAATTGTATAATTGCATGCCCATCCCAGAGGAAGAAAAATCAAGTGTATGTGTTTCACAAGAAAGAAAGCCAAAAGCCAACACCAGCCAAAGGAAATTCTGATTTACCTTCTTTGGCATCAACTCCAGGATATGTTTTGATTGAAAATCCGGGGACCAATACATGATCCCTGTGATTGTTTCCAGGAACAGAGCCCAGAGAAAGTGAAGGCATTTTTTGTTCAACCCTGGTTAAATATTGACCTCCTTAGAAGTGTATTTCCTTTGGTGGGCATTTCTTACTTTTCCAGGATGAATTAGAGATAAGTTGATGGGACATGGCAAGCTAAGCACTTAGCCCTGTGCCTCACAGGCTGAGATTTCAATTCTACAAAATCAGAATGTGTAGATGGCCATATGCTCACAGGGCCAGCCCCTCCAGACTCAAGGATGAGAAACCAGGATGGTGTCAGGACGGTCACATGGGCTGCACTGGTGTGGGTGGAGGGGACTTCAGTATTTCATTCCATCTACATGGTGGGCCAGTAGGACATGTGGATGACTCTCCTGTTATCAGGAAACATATGTAAGAAAGAAGACATGTCCTTATTAACAAGCTAATTTATGATATAAGCCCAATCATTTGAGTAAATAAATAAAAGGTTAATCTGGGGTTACCTGCATGGCTCAGTTGGTTAAGTGTCTCCCTTTGGCTCAGGTCATGATCCTAGGGTCCTTGGATAGAGCCTCGCATCAGGCCTCTTGCTAAGTGGGGAGCCTTCTCCTTCCTCTCCCTCTGCCTGCCACTCCCCCTGCTTGTGCTCTTTCTCTGTCAAATAAAATAAATAAACAAAATTCTTAAAAAAAATCTGTCATACCAAATACAGATTGATATGCACAGTTGCTAGAGAATTATTAAATAAGTGGAAAGTTTCATATAAAAAGGAAAAAGAATTTGGAATATCAGTATTGGAATATCAGAGCTCAATTGAAAAATAATAGAATAAGAGTTAAGTGGAAAGTAAAATTTCACTTTCTTTTCTTTCTTGTTTTCTTTTTTTAAAGATTCCATTTATTGGGGCACCTGGGTGGCTCAGTTGTTAAGCGTCTGCCTTCAGCATAGGGTCCTGGGATTGAGCTCCCTGCTCCACCGGGAGCCTGCTTCTCCCTCTCCGTGTTCTCTCTCTCACTGTGTCTCTCCTTGTCAAAAAATAAATAAAATCTTAAAAAAATAAAGATTCCACTTATTCACTTGGTAGAGAATGAGTGAGTGAGAGAGCATACACAGGGGGAGCAGCAGAGGGAGAGGGAGAAGCAGTCTCCCCACTGAGCAGGGATCCTTATGTGGGGCTTGATCCCAAGACCCTGGGATCATGACCTGAGCTGCAGATAGACGCTTAACCCACTGAGCCACCCACGTGTCCTGAAAGTAGGGTTTCTATGTCAAATCTGTCCAACATGGCCCTATTCAAATCACCTGGAGGTATTATTTTTAAAGTTTTTTTTTTTTTTTTAAAGATTTATTTGCGAGAGAGAGAGCACGCATGCGCATGTGTGCACACCCTTGCTGGGAGAGGCAGAGGGAGAGGGAGAATCTCTAGTAGACTCCTTGCTGAGCTCAGAGTTCTACTGGGGGTTCGATCTCATGACCCTGAGATCATGACCTAAACCAAAATCAAGAGTTAGACCCTTAACCAACTTAGCCACCCAGGTGCCCCTAGAGATTTTATTTTTAAGTAATATCTACATCTATCATGGGGCTTGAACCTACAACCCCAAGATCAAGAGTCATGTGCTCTGCTGACTGAGCCAGCCAGGCGCCCCTAGAGGGATTTTTTTTTAAAAAGATTTATTTATTTACTTATTTGACAGAGAAAGAGATCACAAGCAGGCAGAGAGGAAGGCAGAAAGAGAGGAGGAAGCAGGCTCCCTGCTGAGCAGAGAGCCCAACGCGGGGCTCGATCCCAGGACCCTGAGACCATGACCTGAGCCAAAGGCAGAGGCTTAACCCACTGAGCTACCCAGGTACCCCCCTAGAGGGATTTTTAAACATATAGATGCTTAAGGCCTCATGCGGAATACCAGTGCAGGGGCCCTGGGACTGGGCTGGGAAATGGACAGTTTTAAGAACCTTGAAGTTTTACATTGAATCGACAGTGACACTAAGTCAGCATTTCATTTTCTTTCCAAAATCAGATAAAAACAGTTATGATCTTCAGATAAACTAGACAGAGCTGAAATGTTGAACCACCAAGTGAGAGAGGAACCATCAACAGCCCAAGGAGGGAGGGCTAAGAACAGGCTGCAGGAGGAGCGCACATCCTTTCTCGCAGGATCGGGTTGGGGTGCAGCCCCGCCTTCTTTGCACCTGCAGAGAATAAGGAATCTCACATCTAAGCCATACAGACAGAAAAGAGTCAGTTTGGTGGAGAAAAGGGGGGCTCTCCCCAAGTCTGTTCACTGTTTGTGAGAACTGACAAACCCATGAAAGACATGAAAGGCACAGAATAGTGGGTCATCTCTGGGGGCTGCAGTATCCACATGGTGGCCACTTGGGAAACCAGCTTCCTGCTATCTAGCAGGGCTGACTTTAGGCATGTCCTGAGTCCCAGCCATTCATGCCCAAGGGAGCAGACCCCAGGGGCCTCTGGGGTAGGAGCCCCGGGGACTAGGCAGCTTTGTTGTTCTAGTCTAGATAGATAACATCATAGAGCCTGGGGAGGACATCAAGGTCCTTCCACAGAAGAATAAAGAAATTGTGTACAGTCCTTAAAGTGGAATGCTGCCCAGCAGGGACAATGACTAACAAATGTCACCACTTCCTTCAACTTGGAGCAAGCTCTCAAATAAAATGTTGATTAGGAAAAGCAAATCGCAAAAGAAAATATACAGCATAAAACCACTTCTTTAAAAGTCCAAGTGTATGTGAAACTTAAATTGAATTAGACTTAAATTAAGAAAAGACATTCACTATCTAGGAAGAATACTAGGTGATTAGTAAACACACATTTGGGGACATGGTTGCCCTGCAAGGGAGCACTAAAGGGTCCCAAAGATGGTGATAACACCCAATTCTGTAGCCTGAGTGCCAGGTACATGGGTCTTTGTTCTATTTTCTTCTTTATGTTAGATATTTTATATTTCATATATTCTCTCATGTGTCAGATATTTCATTTTTTAAGATGGAAAAAGATATCACATATTAAAACCTTGACTAGCCCTGGGTCCTCCTTCACATGAAATGAACTTTCTACAAAGAACTGGCTCAGAAAACACCTCCAAGGAGATGAATTACCAAAAAAGAATCACAAAAGGATCTCTGCAGAGACATTATGAGGAAAAGGGAAGGAAAAGGAAAACAAGAATGCTGCAAGGTCAACAAAAATGGAGACTAAAACTTTGGACTGACATGACCGGATTGGGGAGGGGGATGATTTCAAATACTTTGACAAAATGGAGTGTGGAAATGCAATGGACCTCTGGCTAGAGGTCAGGGGGGGAACCAGAATGTTCCCCAGAACTGAAGCTCTGACATGGGAGATTTTCTTAGGGATCTCCCCAGTCTCTCATCTCATCTGTCATTGTAGTTGAACCATTTAAGCCGTTTCAAGTGGTGTCTATTTTTAACTCACTCGTCCCCTGTTGGGAGGTCTTCCTTTGTGCTAGGTGCTGTACCTGCTCTGGAGGGTTTGGAGTCTGGAGGTAGAGGTGATGATTACATGGTGCTGTGGGAGGCGGCATGCAGGTTTCCTCCAGCAGAGGGTCTAACCAGTCCAGGGCTCTGGGAAACTTGTCAGAGGAAATAGCATTCCAGGTGGAGCCTGAAAGATGAATGAGAATCAGCCATGGTAGATGAAGGGTGGAGGTTGGGAAGAATGCTCCGGATGGGAACAAAAATGCAAAGGCCCGGGGCGCCTGGGTGGCTCAGTGGGTTAAGCCTCTGCCTTGGGCTCTGGTCATGATCTCGGGTTCCTGGGATCCAGCCCCACATTGGGCTCTCTGCTCAGTGGGGGGCCTGCTTCCCCCTCTGACTCTCTGCCTGCCTCTCTGCCTGCTTGTGATCTGTCAAATGGACAAATAAAATCTTAAAAAAAAAAATCTATTAAAAAAAATGCAAAGGCCTGAAGGAGACAGAGGGTATGGAATTCTAAAGGCGGGGCTTGAGCTGTAGGCCAAGCCCAAACAGGTATGCCTTGCAGGCCATCTTAGAGAATGTGATGCTATCTTACAGGAATTGGACAACACTGACTGTTTTTTTTTTTTTCTTTTAAAGATTTTATTTATTTGACCGAGAGAGATCTCAAGCAGGCAGAGAGGCAAGCAGAGAGAGAGAGAGAGGAGGAAGCAGGCTCCCCGCGGCCGGGAAAGCCCGATGCAGGACTCGATCCCAGGACCCCGAGATCACGACCTGAGCCGAAGGCAGAGGCTCAACCACTGAGCCACCCAGGTGCCCCAACACTGACTGAAGCAAAGGAGTTACATGATGAGATTGGTTTATTTTAGAAAATTCACTCTTCCCCATTATATCAGTTTTTGCCCTCTTGAGACCTTTAATCTACCTACTATCCTACCTTTAATTATCCATCACCTTCCTCACTTCCTTCCCTACTAGATCATATTCCAAGGGTCATCATCATAAACGCTCCCTCAGATCAACTTTCCCTTCTCTTGCTCTACTCTCATTGCTGGACCACCTGGCTGCACCCCACAGTTCAGCCTCTAACACTCTGGGGTAAGAACAAGGTGTTGGCTGGATTGTATTAATTCAGGAGGCTTTAGGGGAGAATTGGTTCCTTACCTTTTCCAGCTTCTTGGCTCTGCCCACATTCCTTGTCTTGTAACCCTGCATCCCTCCAGCCCCTGCCTCTGTCCTCAGATCTCCTCTGATTCTCCTGTCTTCCTCTTTCCCTTGTGATTACATGGGGGCCACTTAGATAATTCAGGATAATCTCCCCATCTTAAGATCCTTAAACACACCCACAAAGTCCTTTCTTCTATGTAAAGTCCCACTCCCAGTTTCCAGTGATTAGGATGTGGATGAACCATTATTCTGCCCACACACCATCTTCTAGGACAATATATCATATCTTCACTCCTCTCACTTTCCTAGCCCTCTCTCCCCACCCTATTGTGACTTTTCTTTGGAGAAATAGTCTCCATTAGACCAGAACTGCCTTGTCATCCCATCGTCAAAATCACCCCCACCCTGCATCTGGACTCACACTCAGCTGGGCCTCCTGTCATCCAGGATGCTTTGTCCCTGCTCCCATTTACAGTCAAGACATTCACCCTTGCTCTGGCTCTTCTCAGCAGACAGTTCTCCATGGTGTCTCATATTTCTGCACATTTAGCTAGGCACTGACCTTTGTTCTGG
Source organism: Lutra lutra (assembly GCF_902655055.1). Taxonomy (NCBI): domain Eukaryota; kingdom Metazoa; phylum Chordata; class Mammalia; order Carnivora; family Mustelidae; genus Lutra; species Lutra lutra. The sequence goes on from NC_062291.1 coordinate 51,023,677, forward strand.
ATGATCTTCACTTAGCTAACAGCCTTGGAAGATAGATATGCTGTCTACCCCTGAAGCAACGGGCAGGCATGTGTCTTTTACCAGCATTCATGAAACTTGGCAGGCTAACTTTGTTAGCTTGCAAATGGAGTAAAATCTCAGTCCCTTCAGTTCTCAGCAGAATCCATCTCCTCTAGCTTCTCAAGGTCTTCACACCTAACTTGCTTTTCTGGAACATTCATTGTTCCCTTTCTAATGGCTCACTGTCATCAGCGAATACTCGTGCTCTAGCATATCTCAAGACCAAAAAGAAACTAAAAACCACTCTTGTTTGACACCTGCTTGCCTTCCCACTACAAATCCATTTCTCTGTTCTCTTATCAGCAAAAATTCATACAATCATTATCTCTCACAGTGCTGCCCAGTAGAACTTTCTGGGATGGTGGAAATGTTCTGTCTCTGCATTGTCTAATTTGGCAGCCACTAGCCTCATGTAGCTGTTGAGCGATTGAATGTGGCTAGTGTAACTGAGGAGTGGATTTTTAATTTAATTTAATTTCAATTAAATTTAAATAGCCACGTGCGGTTAATGGCCACCATATTGGAGAGACAGATTTCTAGTGACCCCATTTCTGTCCTTTTCCTATCTGAATTCTCAGCCGTACTTGATCTGATTGACTGACCTGTTATTCTGAGGCATTTTGTTTCTGGCTTCCATGATGACTCAGCTCTTTTAATTCTGCTGTTCCACTCTCCAGCTGTCCTTGGTTGGCCTTCTCTGCTTGACCTGTAAGTGCCACAAAGATCCATCCTGTGTCTACACTCCTCTGCACTCCTGTAGTCCTGCATTCCTCTGTCTACACTTCTCTCCAAGTGACCTCACCCAGTTACCTAGTGTTAGATATTATCTACAGGCTGATGAGTCCCAAGTGTGTGTCTCTAGCCCTGTCCTCTTCTCCGGGCACTGAACACTCATATCTAATTGCCTACTTTACATATCCGTGTGGGTGCTCAACAAGCATCTCAAACTTAATACATCCAAAATAGAACATTTCCCTACAACCTGTTCTTTCAGCTTTTCTATCCCAAGAAATGCACCCTCTCTACCCAATTGCTTAAGAGAAAAATGTGGGACCCTTTGCCCAGACTTACCATCGATGTTGTGAGCTCTACTTCCAAAATATATTCATATTCGTGTCTTTAGTGTCTACTGCTAGTTCTTGACTTTAAGCCCCCAACCTTGCTCCTGATTTATGATAATAGCCTCACCACTGCTTTCTCTTGCCCCATTCTACATATAATGTCTGCACAGCAGCCAGAAGGAGCTTCAAAAGTACAAATAACTTTTGGGCACCTGGATGGCTCAGTTGGTTAAGCATCTCTCTCTCTCTCTCTCTTTTTTTTTTTTTTTTAGATTTTAGCTATTTGTTTGACAGAGATCACAAGTAGGCAGAGAAGCAGGCAGAGAGAGAGGAGGAAGCAGGCTCCCTGCAGAGCAGAGAGCCCGATTCGGGGCCCAATCCCAGGACCCTGGGATCATGACCGGCACTGAAGGCAGAGGCTTTAACCCACTGAGCCACTCAGGTGCCCCAGGCATCTGACTCTTGATTTCGGATCAGGTCATGATCTCAGGGATGTGAGATCTAGCCCCTTGTTGAGCTCCACACTCAGAGCAGAGTCTGCTTGTCTCTCTCCCTCTGCTCTACCTCTTGCTTGCATGCTCTTTCTCTCTCTCTCTCAAATAATTTTTTTAAAATTACAAATAGTTTTGAAGGTGTTTTTTTAAAAAAATCCTCTAGTGGCGTTCTCTTGCATGTAAAATATGAGATCAGTGAGACTGTGAGCCCACCTGGAAACCTCCCACCTCTGGGTCTTATGTGAGATTCTGCTCTATCCTCCTTGTTTCAACCACTTTGATTTAGATTTACTGTTACTTGAAGTCAAAAACATCCTAAATGACCCCGATGCTCATTAGAGAATGGCTTATTAGTAATTAAAAGTTAGAAATGAATGAAATAGCCCAAACCAGAGAACTGATTATGAAACTGTTATTATGCAATGGAATAATATACAGGAGAGAAAATATGATGTCAAAGGCATCTGCTTATTGACATTATGCTTATTGTGTAATGTCAAATTTAAAAAGCATATTTCAATGGCATTTATATATGAATACACATAGACACAGACACAGACACACCCATTATAGTGAGTAATTTGTTTCAAGTGGACTTCAACACACCCTATAAATGCATATGCACATTTTACAGTGGTTGTTACTGGGTTGTAGGAGTATAAGTTTTTGTTCTTTATGATTTTTGATATTTTTTTCAAATTTTAACAAAATAATTTTATAGTAAAAGGGCAATAAAAGGTATTTGACATGAAAAATAGTATTTTTAAGGTACAATTGGTTAAGCAGACAGCCTTATTTATTTGTCCCAACTTTACTGAGATATAGTTGACATCCTCATGGTTGTTTAGCTTCTTCTTTTACTCACTTCCTTTACTTTCTCGCTTTGTCAAGGTGCTTTCAGACCAGCTTGAGGTGTCCTGTAGTAGAATTGCCTTTAGAAATGTTCTCAGAGCCTGTGGGAAGAAAGGTGTCTGCAGGGATACCCAGACTGAATGAAGCATGGAGGGGGTGGGTCCTGATTGCCCTTTCCAGGCAGTAGACAGACGGTGACTTCCTAGTCCCACCCTCCCACTCATGGCAAGAGGCCTGCGCCAGCCGCCCATACTCAGCCACCCTGCAGGGGCCCCTCCTGGGGCCCCCAGACAAGTCCCATCTGCCACCATAGTGCCAGATGTAGCCACAAGAGGGCGAGCAGCATCCAGCTGATGTTTTGAATTGCTCTCTTGACACTGGAACAAACATAACCTGGCTTCCGTTTCATAATGCCAGTCTGTTTAGCCGAGTTTCTACACTATTGCAGTATGGTAAATCCCCATTTATTAGCATTTAAAAAAAATTTTCCTCTGTTCTTCAGGGACGTAATATGGGGCATTTCATCCTGATACGGCTTTACGTGTTTGTGGGGAGGCCCAGACCCTGAGGTTGCCTGAGGCAGGACTCCCAGGACACTGGGCCACCGCCGAGGGAAACCTGTGTGCACCTCAACAAACAGAGGGGGTCCATGTTCATGGATTGGATGATGCAACATCATTACGGTGGTAATTCTCTCCAAAGTGTCTATAGATTCCATGCAATCTTTTTCAAAATCCCAGCAGGAATTTTTTGCAGAAATTGGCAAGCTTATCTCTGAGGGCAAAGATAGCCAAAAGAATTCTAAAAAAGAACAGAATTGGAGGACTTACATTTCCTGACTTCAAAATACTGTAAAGCTTCAGTAAAAAAAAACAAACAAACAAAAAATAGTGTGATACTGGCATGTGGACAGACCTATATATCAATGGAACAGACTTGAGAGGCCAGAAATAAACCCTTACGTTTATGGTTAATTGGTTTTTGACAAAAATGTCAAGGCAATTCAATGGAGGGAAAGGATAGTCATCTTAAGTGGTGCTGGGACAAAGTAGGTTAGTGGTTGCCTGGGGATGGGGTAGGAGTGGGGAAGGACTGCATATGGGGTGATAGAAATGTTCTAAACGTGGATTGTGGTGATGGTTGCTTAGCTCTATAAATTAACTAAAAATCATTGAATTCACACTTAAAATGGGTGAATTTTATAGGCGAGGGAGGGGAAGACACCTCAGGCCAGAAGCAGGTGAGGTGAGATGTACCAGCATTGAGGAGAGTGCAGGGGTGGTGGGGGGAGGGTCTGCACTTGCTTTACCATCCCCCTTGCTGAGCCTTTCAAAGCCTCAGCCTCTTGTTTTTTATAGACTGGAATAACATTTGCAGTTGGTGCCCCTGTGAGGCCCCAGGCACAGGAAGGGCAGTGCCCTCCCCCATGGGGTCTCACTAAGCCCTCAGGGCCAAGGAGGGAGCCCTGTTCAGGAGCCTCCCTGTCTGACTTCGGAGTGCCCAGAGTCCAGGAGAATCTGGGGGGCAGTGCTGTCCTGTAGGAGCACAGTGTGGCCCTGTGGACACTTAACTTTTCCAATGGCTGCATTTAAAAAATAAAGCAGGTACTTCTTGGGTACAATTCATTTTAATACTATATTTATTTTTATTTAATTTAAAAAATACTTTATTTTTGGGTGCCTTGGTGGCTCAGTTGGTTAAGCAACTGCCTTCCGCTCAGGTCATAATCCCAGAGTCCTGGGATCGAGTCCTGCATCAGGCTCCCAACTCCACGGGGAGTTTGCTTCTCCCTCTGATCTTCTCCCCTCTCATGCTCTCTCTCACTGTCTCTCTCTCAAGTAAATATATAAAATCTTAAAAAAAAAAAGATTTTATTTTTAAGTAATCTCTACAACCATATGGGGCTTGAATTTACAACCCCAAGATCGAGTTGCATGATCTACCAACTCAGCCAGTCAGGTGCCCCAATACTCTAGTTTATTAACCACCTATACCCCAAATATTATCTGGCATATAATCAACATAATAATTATTCGCAAGATAGCTTATATCCTCTTTTTCTCACAAAGTCTTCCAAACATGCCGTGTACTTCACGCTCAGCGCATTGCCATTTGAACCAGCCATACTGCAAAAGCCCGTCAGCAGCTGGTGGCTCCTGATCACCTTAGTGGAGGGCACAGGCCTGAGGCACCTGACGGACACAGGGCGAGATTCCATGTTATACCGTAAAAAATGCATGTGTGGCCATGTTTGGAAAATACTGCGTGGGGGTATACATATTTGTTTCGTGGGCACCTGGGTGGCTCGGTTGGTTAAGCCTCTGACCCTTGATCTCAGCTCAGGTCTTGATCTCAGGGTCCTGAGCCTACATCTTAAAAAAAAAAATGCTATAAGAGTTCCTAAATTGGGACGCCTGGGTGGCTCAGTTGGTTGGGCAGCTGCCTTCGGCTCAGGTCATGATCCCAGCGTCCTGGGATCGAGTCCCACATCGGGCTCCTTGCTCCTCAGGGAACCTGCTTCTCCCTCTGCCTCTGCCTGCCATTCTGTCTGCCTGTGCTCGCTCTCTCTCCTCTCTCTCTCTGACAAATAAATAAAATCTTTAAAAAAAAAAAAAAAGAGTTCCTAAATTAACTTGCAACCTAAATTACAATCTATTAAAAAAAAAAAAAATGTAGCCCGGGGTGCCTGGGTGGCTCAGTGGGTTAAGCCTCTACCTTCGGCTCAGGTCATGATCTCAGGGTCCTGGATCGAACCCCGAGTCGGGCTCTCTGCTCAGCGGGGAGCCTACCCCCCCACCTTTCTCTCTCTCCCTGCCTCTCTGCCTACTTGTGATCTCTGTCTGTCAAATAAATAAAATCTTTAAAAAAAAAAATGTAGCCCATCCTGTACAGTACTTTCCATATTTTTCCAAAGTGCCTTCACACCACTCCCCTACCTTGAGGAGAGGCTGCACTATCCCCACCCCCACAGGCAGATTGCAGCCTTTTGGGTCCCACTCAGTCCCGCCTCTAAGCTGGGTGGCCTTGGGCAAGTCTTCTAATCTCCTCAGGCTCAGTTATGTTGTTTTAAAAAATGTGGATGATCACGGCATCCCTTTTGTGAAACATTTATTTACTTTTTAAAAAGTTTCATTATTTGGGACGCCTGGGTGGCTCAGTTGGTTGGACGACTGCCTTCGGCTCAGGTCATGATCCGGGAGTCCCGGGATCGAGTCCCGCATTGGGCTCCCAGCTCCATGGGGAGTCTGCTTCTCTCTCTGACCTTCTCCTCGCTCATGCTCTCTCTCACTGTCTCTCTCTCAAATAAATAAAAATTAAAAAAAAAAGTTTCATTATTTATTTTTGAGGGAGAGAACAAGTGAGCAGGGGGGAGGGGCAGAGAGAGAAGCAGGCTCCCCACTGAGCAGGGAGCCTGATGTGGAGCTCAATCCCAGGACCCTGAGATCATGACCTGAGCTGAAGGCAGCCACTTCACCAACTGAGCCACGCAGGCGCCCATGAAACAAGTATTTATTGAGCTCAGCTCTAGGCCAGGCCTTGTTCTAGATGATTGGATGCAATGGTAGAAAGCCCCGCCCTCACGGTGCTCACATTCCAGGCAGCTGCGCTGTCAGCCTTGGGAACTGTTGAGAAGATTTCTGTAAACCAATGCATGCACACAGCTTGGTCAGAAGGACAGCTGGGGAGTAGGGATAGTCATTGCCTTCATCACCATCATCATCATTGCTAACCTCTCTTCAGTGCTCTAGCCCCTACGATAGGCAGAATCTGTTCCCACAGACTATAACACATAAGAAGCCCTAAGACAGGGAACTCGAGCTTCAAATTAAGAGTGAATCTTTTGGGACAAAGAAAGAGAAGAACTGGCTGGAAGAAGAAAAAGAGCATTTCAAGCACATCATCACTCGCACTATAATCACTTAAGAACAGTTAAGTCAACCATGAAATTAACAAGGAGCAGAAATCTGTGTTCCTTCCATTCAGATCTCCATGGCTGGGCTTCACATTTACTGAGATAAATGTCTCCCATGATCACCCTGTGTCGCCAAGGATAGTGTCCCTTCTTGGAGATAATATTCTCATTAATGCTAGACAAACAGCATGCAGGCTTCAGCAGCAATCCCAGGTCCAAGGATATCTGATCATGTGACAGTCTCCCTCCTCTGTAGAGGACAGGGCTGGAGGGAAGGAGACAGATCTTCTCCATGTGGCTCTGCCCTACATCCAGCCCACCCCACTCACCCTGACCAGTGCACCTGTGCTCTGCCTCCAGCCTCTGACCTCCCAGCCCATCCCACCAACCCTCCACCAGAGTGAAGCCAGAGTGACCTGCAGAGTTCCACAGGAAATCCCAGCGGTAACCAAGGTGAGCAGAAGGACATGTGATACTCAGGGAGATGGCACAGACAGGCAGGTAGGGTTCTAGAATCCAGTTAGACTGGTCAGGAAGAGTCATGGTTGTCTTTAGGAGGTGGGCAGGATGGCTCACAGGTAGGAATGGGGTGGCTGACAGGAGGGGAATAGTATAACTCACAGGACAGGAATGGGGTAGCCCACACATGGATCAGCTTTGCTCTGTCGGGAGCAAAACCCTTAGCTCTGCAGAAGCCCATCTACATTTTCCCCTTGAGTCTGTCTTTAGGATCAAGGGAGGACTTGCCCCTCCTGCCTAACAGGGACCCTGTTTCACCATCCCTAGTTTCTCCCTCCATGATCCTGGGCTCTCAGAAAGTGGGCTCAGTGATCCAAGGCAAAAGAAGGCTTTTGCTCAGGGTATTTTCAGGATCCAAAGGACTGTGGGGGCCACTTCCCCTGATGGGGTCCAATTCCATGAAGCTTAGCAACATAGTCTTTTACCACCTACTAAGTCTAGAGTTCGCAGGCAGGATGAAGTCTAGAGTCCTTGGTCCACGTACTACCACCAGGCTCCTTGGGCCCACTGGCAGAGAAATGAGGCTTTACAGTCTCACATGGTTTTCTTTCTGGAAATCACCCAGTTGCAGAGCTCCAGAGTTGGGAGGGCTTTTAGAGACTCTAGAGTCCATAAGTACACTTTCACACCTCAACACTTCAGAAATCAGGATCTGCCTCTCCACCGGCAGCCCTAACTTTCTGTTGCCCAGGTGGCTGCCCCAAAGTTAATATTGCTTCCTGCACCTGTCACCACTCCTCGCTTGACTGGAGGACTTCAGTCCCTCAATGCTTCCATTAACAAACCACTGAAGGACCATCCGACGACGAAGAAATGAGTACTGGATGGTGTCTGAAACATTCTGGTGACACCTTCTGGTAAGATTGAGAAAGTACTAGCATCAAACCTTGCAGAATGGGGATCGGTGGCATGGGAGAGTATCCAGAAAGACATAGGGGGCTGCTGTGTTGAGAAATGCCACATTATCCATTCTCCTGATGGCACAGAGGATGGTATCATGTGGAAAAACGTGGATGTTGATGACTTAGAGTCAAAAAGTGAAACTCTATGCCTGTTCTTTGTGTCAAACGAAATCAAATCCTTTATATTTGCTTTTGATTATCTTCTAATTACACTAATAATACATGAACACATTCTGTTACTTAAAACAATGAAACCTACAGTTGCCACAGAATTCCTCCTGCATGGCCACTCACTCCCTGCTACCAAGCCTGAGGTCTTCCCTGAAGATGACGTTGTAACTAGTGTGTGTATCCCTGCTGGCAGGTTTTTTTTTTTTTTCTTAATTTTCTTTTGCATAATTTGGATTTCATCTGTAAGTTAACGTAAATGGTTAACATAAATGGTATCTTATGTAGTCATGCTTTTGCAATATGCTTTTTCCACTTAATAACAGAATCTTGGGAGAACTTCTCATATTAATGCATATAGGACAACCCCACGTCCAAACTGTTGAATAGGGACAATTTATTTATATATTTCCATGTTGAGAGACATTTGGGTTACTTTATTTTATATATTTACTTTGCTGTTATAAATGATGAAACATTCTCGTATAGCCTGTTTATGCGTATGTGAGGGAACTGGAGTTATTTGGTCTAAGGGATTGTACCTTTCCTTTTTAGAAGCTATGGCCCAATTGGCCTCCAAAGTCGCTGTACCTCTTTGCACTCCCATCAGCCTTAAGTAGCATCAGTATTGACAGTTTTTTCCCAAGTTGATGAGTGAAAAATATATCTCGATTCTTGAGGTTGCACATTTTTTTTTTTCATGTCACTTGGCTATTTCTAGTTGTTCTTCTTTGACCTACTTGTTCACTCCTCACACCCTTGCATCGCTGAATTTTCCTTACTGATGTCACAGGGGCGGTCCTGCCTATTTAATACTCTTGCCTGTGATGGATGTGGTGTGTGTTGCTTCATGCTGTAACTTGTCTTTTACATTTGCATCTAGTGTCTTTTATGGTAAAGAAAGATTTTGTTTTAAATTTGATATAGCCAACATTTATTTATCATTTATATTACAGATTTTGTAATCTGTGTCTTAAGAATGACTTTCCAACCAATCTCTCCCTCCCTCCCGCTCTCTCTCTCTCTCTCTCTCTCTATATATATATATATATACATATATATATATATATTCTATAATATTTTCTTTACTTACAAATGTATCTAAAAATATTTCCTTCAGGGGCATCTGGGTAGCTCCGTCAGTTGGGCGTCTGACCCTTGATTTTATTTTATTTATTTATTTTTTTTTTAAAAGACTTTATTTATTTATTTGACAGAGAGAAATCACAAGTAGGCAGAGAGGCAGGCAGAGAGAGAAGAGGAAGCAGACTCCCTGCTGAGCAGAAAGCCCGATGTGGGGCTTGAACCCAGGATCTGGGATCATGACCTGAGCCGAAGGCAGCGGCTTAACCCACTGAGCCACCCAGGCGCCCTTGACCCTTGATTTTAAAGCTCCAGTCATGGGCTTGAGTTTTGCATCTGGCTTGTGCTGTGTGTAGGGCCTGCTTGAGATTCTCTCTCTGCATAGCTCCCCCAATATCACTCTATATATTTCCTTTAAATGACTCATAATTTTGTTGGGATGAATCATCTGGGTTTGTTTGAGTATGGGGAGGAAGCTACCCAACATCATTGTGTTATGAATGGATAGTCATTCCAGTAACATTTTTTGAATCTATATTTTTACATTCTTAGTTTATATAGTAAATTCCTAAATGCATGAGTCAGTTTTAGGACACTGTCCTCTTCCAAAGTGAATATCTATTCTATATGTTTATTCTTACATATTATTTCAATTATAGCAGTTTATTACATATTTATATATAACATGGAGAATTTTTACCTCATTGCTTTCCTTTTTCATAACCAATTTTACTATCCTTGCACATTTTCTCCTTCAAATATAAAAATCTGCTCATCAATTTCATTGGGAAAATCTTGTATGGTTGTAATTAATGCCAAATTTAAATTCTACACTAATCTGGGGAAAAACTGACATTTGTATCATATTTAATCCTCCATCAAGAACACAGTGTATCTATTTATTCATGCAAATTTTAATTAAAATACATTTATAGACACTACATTTTATCATTTTCTCCATGGTTCTGCACATTTTTGTTTCATTTACTCCTAGCAGTGTTGCAACAGTGTTGCTATTATGAGTGACATTTTTCCTTATATGTTATAATTCATCCCTGCTGATAGATTGGAGGGCATGGACCAGCAGGTCTCTCCACCTAATGGAAGTTGTCTTACTTGTTCTTGAAGTTTGTTAGTTCAATTTTCTGGGTTTAAAAAATCATATTGTCTGAAAATTGACATTGCATTTTAGGGTAAACCTTGTACTCTCTTGTCCATTTCCTCCCTTGCAGTTTTTAATTTATTGGAGTTTTTTCAATTATTTTGATATTTCATGTTTTCCCATAGATTTCTCCATGATGTCTATGCTTTCAAACATTTTATTGTACATACTTGTCTACTATGATTTATTTGACTTCTTGTATCTTCTTTCATCTTCCTGGTATGGTCTGCCTCTTTTTTTTTTTTTTCTTTCTCACTTTCTCCTGGTCGGAGCAGGCTGCAGTGCCCAGGTTTCAAGCGAGTGTGTGGCAGAGCCACCCAGCATCTGTCCAAACTCATCATTGCTACATTCTGGAGCCTGCTTTGGGTTTCACCCATTACCCATGTGTGTTTTTTCCCATTATATGTTTCACTTCTACTTCGTTACTTTCTTTCTTTCTCAATCACTTTACTTAACTTTTCTTGGGTTTATTTTGGTGTTGGCATTCCTACTTTTGAACTAAGATAATGGTTCATTTATTTCTAATCTTTTTTTTTTCTCTAATAAATGCATTTAAGGCTTTAAATTTTCTTTGGATACTGTTTTGAAAATATTTTGCAAGTTTAGAAAGTGGGATACTTTGTCATCTTTTCCTCGGTGGTTGGTGGTTTCTGTTGAGATGTTCTTCAAAATCCAAGTTATTCGAAAGTGTTTGGTGATTTGGGAATTACTCATTTGAAGCCAGTGAATATGGGCTACCCAAATTACATTTTTGGATTTAAGAAATACTTAGAAGTTTTTTTTTTTTTTTTAAAGATTTTATTTGTTTATTTGACAGAGAGAGATCACAAGTAGACAGAGAGGCAGGCAGAGAAAGAGAGAGAGAGAGAGGGAAGCAGGCTCCCTGCTGAGCAGACAGCCCGATGTGGGACTCAATCCCAGGACCCTGAGATCATGACCTGAGCTGAAGGCAGCGGCTTAACCCACTGAGCCACCCAGGTGCCCCAAGAAATAGTTAGAAGTTTATAGCTCAGGAAATTTTTGTGATTTTTAAAGATTAATTCTATTGTTGATAGAAAGATTTTAATGAAATCATTCAAATTATCTATGGATCTACCTATCATCCATCATTTTAAAATTTTCTCTGTTGATTTCTCAGTGAAGTGCATAAAAAATTCCCACTCTAAGGGGAGATATTTTTATATTTCCTGATGTTTCCATCAGTTTTTAAAAATAGCTTTTCCCCCAGTCTTACTGAGATATAATTAACACACTACACTGTATAAGATTAAGGTGTGCAATATGACTTGACATACATACATATTGCAAAATGATTACCACAGTAAGTTTAGTTAGCATCCATCACCTATAGTTACAAAAATTTTTTTCCTCTTGTGATGAGAACTTTTAAGATTTACTCTTAGCAACTTTCATATATATCATACAGCCCTGTTAACTATTGTCAACATGTTGTGTATTACATCCCCGGTGCTAATTTGTCTTACAAGTAGAGGTTTGTAACTTTTGACTGTCTTCACTTAGTTCCCCACCCATACCACAACCCTGATTCTAGAAACCATTAATTATGATCTTTTTCGATAAGTTTGTTTTGTTAAGATTCTACATATAAGTGAGATCATACAGTATTTATCTCTGCTGACTCAAATGTCAGGATTTCCTTCTTTTTTTTTTTAAGATTTATTTATTTATTTATTTGACAGATCACAGGCAGGCAGAGAGGCAGGCAGAGAGAGAGGAAGGGAAGCAGGCTCCCTGCTGAGCAGCGAGCCCGACGCGGGACTCGATCCCAGGACCCTGGGATCATGACCTGAGCCGAAGGCAGCGGCTTAACCCACTGAGCCACCCAGGCGCCCCTCTGGTAATCTTTATATCTGTTTTTAGTCTCTGGATTTGCCTATTCTGGGTGACTTGTATAGGGGAATCACACAATATTTGTACTTTTGTGCCTGGTTTATTTCACTTAGTGTATTGTTTTCAAAATTCATCCATGCTGTAGTACTTTATTAGGCTTCATTCCTTTGTATGGCTCAATAGTATTTCATTGTATTAATAACACATTTTGTTTATCCATATTTGTTGGTGGTACTTAAGTTGTCTTCACCTTTTGGCTGCTCTGAATAATGATGCTGTGAACACTGGGATACAAGTATTTATTTCAGTTCTTGTTTCTCTTCCATGGTTTCTATTTCTAGGTATCAATACCTAGGAGTAGAAGTGCTAAGTCATACAGAAAATCCATGTTTAGCTTTTTGAGGAGCTGCCAAACTGTTTCCCATAGCAGCGGCACCATTTTAACATTCCCATCAGCGATCTATGAAGCTTCCAAAGCTGTGTCTAATCCAAGAAATCATTGCTACATCCAATATCATGAAAATCTCATCTATGTTTTCTTCTAAGAGTTTTATAGTTTTAGCTCTTATTTTTAGGTCTTTGATCCATTTTGAGTTAATGTTTATATATGATGTTAGGTAAGGGTACAACTTGGTTCTTTTGCATGTGGATATCCAGTTTTTCCAGCACTGTTTGTTGAAAAGACTGTCCTTTCCCATTGAATGGTCTTGGTATCTTTGTCAAAAATCATTTGATCATATATAGAAGGATGTATTTCTGGGCTCTGTATTCTATTTCCTTGGACTATATGTCTATCTTTATGCCAACACCATACTGTTTTCATTACTGTTGATTTGTAGTAAATTTTGAAATCAGAAATGGAGACCTCAAGCTTTGTTCTTTTTTCAAGATGTTTTGTCAATTTGAGGTCCCTTGATAGTCCACACAAATTTTAGGATGGATTTTAAAAGTTTCTGTAAGAAACACCATTGGGATTTTGATAGGGATTGCACTGATTCTGTAGATCATTTTAAACAGTATTGTCATCTTAATAATATTAAGTCTTCCAGTCAATGAACATGGGATGTCTTCTCATTTATTTGTGTCTTCTTTAATTTCTTTCAACAACATTTTGTGGTTTTCAGTATATAAATCTTTAAGTTTCTTTCTTTCTTTTTTTTTTTAAAGAATTTATTTATTTATTTGACAGAGAGAGAGATCACAAGCAGGCAGAGAGGCAGGCAGAGAGAGAGAGGAGGAAGCAGGCTCCCCGCCGAGCAGAGAGTCTGACGTGGGACTCGATCCCAGGACCCTGGGATCATGACTGGAGCCGAAAGCAGAGGCTTTAACCCACTGAGCCACCCAGGTGCCCCTCATCATAACTTCCTGTATTGTTATTCTTCCTCTGTATCTACTTTGCTAGAATAAATCTTTTCATAATTCTTTCTTCCTCAATTTTATAGGTATTAAAGTTTATATATAAGTGCTGTATGTCTGAAGACAAAAATATTCTTTAAATGAACACTTCTCTATAAATAAAATCTATATTTAAAATATTTATGTTGTTGTTTATATTATATTTGTATATTATTTATTTAATTTCTTGTATCTTCTTTCATCTTCCCAGTGTGGCTTGCCTTTTAATTTTCTTAATCATGTCTTTTAAAATATAGTTTTAAATTTTGATAAAGTCTAACTTATCTATTTTATCTTTGGTTGCTTGTGTTTTAGGTCTCATATCTAAGAAACCATTGTTTAACCCAAAGTCAGAATGATTTACACACCTGTTTTCTTCTAAAAGCTTTATAGTTTCAGCTCTTATATTTAAGTTTTAAATATGTTTTTAGCTAATTTTTTAAAATTTATTTATTTGACAGAGAGAGAGAGAGAGATCACAAGTAGGTAGAGAGGCAGGCAGAGAGAGGGGGGAAGCAGGCTCCCCACTAAGCAGAGAGCCTGATGCAGGGCCCAATCCCAGGACTCTGAGATCATGACCTGAGACGAAGGCAGAGGCTTAACCCACTGAGCCACCAAGGCACCCCTGTTTTCAGTTAATTTTTATATATGGTTTGAGGTAGGGGTCCAAATCTATTCTCTTGCATGTGAATGTTCAGTTGTTTCAGAACCATTTGTTGAAAAGTCTATTCTTTTTTTTTTTTAAAGATTTTATTTATTTATTTGACAGATAGAGATCACAAGTAGGCAGAGAGGCAGGCAGAGAGAGAGATTGGAAGGAAGCACACTCCCCACTGAGCAGAGAGCCCGATGTGGGGCTCGATTCCAGGACCCTTGGGTCATGACCTGAGCTTAAGGCAGAGGCCTAACCCACCGAGCCACCCAGGCACCCCTATTCTTTTTTTTCATTAACATGTATTATTTGCCTCAGGGGTAGAGGTCTGTGAATCATCACGCTTACACAATTCACAGCACTCACCATACACATCCCCTCCCCAATGTCCATAACCCAGCCACCCTACCCCCTCCCCACCCCCTCACCCCCAGCAATCCTCAGTTTGTTTCCTGAGATTGAGAGTCTCTTATGGGGCACCTGGGTGGCTCAGTGGGTTAAGCCTCTGCCTTCAGCTCAGGTCAAGATCTCAGGGTCCTGGGATCGAGTCCCGCATTGGGCTCTCTGCTTGGCAGGGAGCCTGCTTCCCCCTCTCTGCCTGTGTCTCTGTCTACTTGTGATTGCTTTCTCTCTCTGTCAAATAAATAAATAAAATCTTAAAAAAAAAAAAGAGTCTCTTATGGTTTGTCTCCCTCCCTGGCTCCATCTTATTTCATTTTTTCCTCTCCCTAACCCCCCCATGACCCCCTGCTTTGCCTCTCAAATTCCTCATATCAGAGAGATCATATGATAATTGTCTTTCTCTGATTGACTTATTTCACTCAGCGTAATACACTCTAGTTCCATCCATGTTGTTGCAAATGGCAAGACTTCATTTTTGATGGCTGCATAGTATTCCATTGTTTGTGTATCTCTCTATCTATCTATCTGTCTGTCTATCTCACATCTTCTTTTTTTTTTAAAGATTTTATTTATTTATTTGACAGAGAGAAATCACAAGTAGGCAGAGAGGCAGGCAGAGAGAGAGGAGGAAGCAGGCTCCCTGCTGAGCAGAAAGCCCGATGCGGGGCTCAAACCAGGACCTGGGATCATGATCTGAGCCGAAGGCAGTGGCTTAACCCACTGAGCCACCCAGGCGCCCCTATCTCACATCTTCTTTATCCATTCATGAAAAGTCCATTCTTTGAATTTATTCTTTGAATTGAATTATTGAATTCTTTGAATAAATCCATTGAATTTCTTGGCAACCTTTCCAAAATCAATTGCTCATAAATATGAGGGTTTATTTTCAGACTTTGAATTCTATTTTTTAAAAGATTTTTAAAATTCATTCATTTGAGAGACAGAGACAGACAGAGCACACACAGGGGGAGAGGCAGAAGAAGACTACCGGCTGAGCTGAGAGCCCGATGTGGGATTCTATCCCAGAACCTGCAGATAATGACCTGAGCCAAAGGCAAATGCTTAGCCAACTGAGCAAGCCAGGCACCCTTCAATTCTATTCCATTGATCTATGTATCTATCTTTATACTAATACCACACAATCTTGATTACTGTAGCTTTGTAGTAAGTTTTGAAATTAGGAAGTGTAAGTCCTCCAATTTCACCCCCCCCCCAAGATTGTTTTAGTTATTTTGGGCTCCTTGAATTTTCGTATAAATTTTAGGATCAGTTTGTCAGTTTCTTCAAAGAGAATTCATCTGGGGTTTTGGTAGAGATTGCTTTAATCTGTAGATCACTGTGGGAAGTATTGCCATCTTAACAATATTTAGTCTTCCAATCATAAACACAGAATATATTTCCATTTATTTAAGTTTTTTAAAATTTCTTCCAATTATGTTTACAGTTTTCAGTGTACAAGTCTTACACTTCTTCTGTTAAATTTATTTATAAATATTTTATTATTTTTGATACTATTATAAGTGGAATTTGTTATGGGTTAAACTGTATCTCCCCAAAATCCACATGGTGAAGTCCTGACCTTCAGTATCCTAGAGTGTGACCTGATTTGGAGTTAGTCTCTATGGAGGTAATCAAGTTAAAATGAGAATATTAGAGTGGGCCCTAATTCAATATGACTGGTGTCTTTATAAGAAGTAGAAATTGGTATGCAGATATGCATATAGTGAGAACACCAAAGACCAAAGTTATGCTGCCACAAGCCAAGGAACTACCAAAAGCTAGGAGAGAGGGCTGGAACAGATTCTTCCCTCATAGCCTTCAGAAGAAACCATTCCTGCCAATAGCTTTAATTTTGGACTCTAGCTTCCAGAACTGTAAGACAAGAAATTTCTGTTTAAGCCACCCAGTTTGTAGAATGTTGTTATGGCAGCTCTAGCAAACTAATACAGACTTATTTTCAGATAGTTCTTATGTGGTGTATAAAAATACAACTGATTTTTGTAGACTGGTCTTGTAACCTGCAACCTTGCTGAACTCGGTTATCAGCTCTAATAATTTGTGGTATGTGTATGTGTGTGTGTGTGTGTGTGTGTGTATGTCTGTGTTGTTTAGGATTTTCTACATTCTAGATTATGTTATCTCCAAACAGGGATAGTTTTACTTCTTACTCTCCAATCTGGATGCCTTCAAGATTTGTAATTGAATATTTTTCTGGCTTTTTATTCACTCACATCTCTCTGGGGACACTAATTATACTTCTTCTTCTTTTTTTTTTTGAAGATTTTTATTTATTTATTTATTTGACAGCCAGAGATCACAAGCAGGCAGAGAGGCAGGCAGAGAGAGAGGGGGAAGCAGGATCCCCGCTGAGCAGAGAGCCCGATGTGGGGCTCGATCCCAGGACTCTGGGATCATGACCTGAGCCGAAGGCGGAGGCTTAACCCACTGAGCCACCCAGGCGCCCCCTAATTATACTTATTCTAAAGAATAGTATGTTTTCTTGGGGCACCTGGGTAGCTCAGTGGGTTAAGCCTCTGCCTTCGGCTCAGGTCATGATCTCAGGGTCCTGGGATCGAGCCCCACATGGGCTCTCTGCTCAGCGGGGAGCCTACTTCTCCCTCTCTCTCTGCCTGCCTTTCTGCCTCCTTGTGATCCCCCTCTCTCTGTCAAATAAATAAATGAAATCTTAAAAAAATATTATGTTTTCTTAATTAACTCTAGGTCCTTAAATGTTGGTTTCCATTGGATGGATGCATTGACTTCCTCTTTTGTGTTTATTTTCCTTGGTTGTGTGTTATATTTCAAGGACTCATGATTGTGTTACTTTTGCCTTTGTGATTTCCTGTTTACCCACATAAGAACATTCCTGCTCCTGCCCAAGGAACATGTGTAAGCCCAGCACTTATTTGTGAACCCAGTGGTGGAAATTTCTGGAAAGGGGCTACTTGTCTTCTTGGGAGTTGCCCCAGGCTGTCAGGCCTCTGAGGCCCAAGTGCCTACACCTACTGTCTCTGTCTTGGGGCAAGTGAAGGAGGAGGATAGAGGGCCTAATGTCCCAATGCCCCCAGAATCCTCACCCCTCACCCCTCAGTAGTCCAGGCCCTTCTGCTCTTGTGACTCCTTCCTCTCAGAGCCTCCAACACCACCCACCTTTTAGAGTAGTCTTCTCCTGATATGGTTTCCTTAAAAAAATATCTCGTTATCATATAAATTTATGGCCACAAGTGACTGGAAAACTGACCTCTTTGGTTTCATCCTCTCATCTGTACCGTAGACACACTATTTCTCTCTTAAAAGGTCAACATGGAAATGAACACAGAACATTTTGGACAGCACCTATGCACTGAGCTGCATTCAGTGTCTGAGACTGCCCTCATCACCTCAGGCCTGTAAGGGCTATTCCTCACAGGCCAGCATGGGATAGACAAGTGAGGAAAGTGCCTATCCCATGCCAGCCTGTCTGTAGCCCTGAGACCCTGAGCACACTCTGTGGGAATGTAGAGGACAGAAAGATTCCCAACCTGGCTGTAACGCCTGGAGAATTCCAGAAATTCCAAGCTTTACTGCCTTTGCTGGAGGTACCTCCCATGATGGATGCCAAGCCCTTGGTAGTGGCTATGTGACTGATGCTCATGGGAGCGTGCTCACACACACAGCACTCACATGTATGCTTCCTACCCCTGCTTCTTGTATGTGCACCCACAGAGATGTGCATATGCACTGCACACACCCCAGCATGGATGTGCACACGTAAGTGCACCCACACAGTTTCATTCTTCAGTTTTTCTCTTTCGTTATCTTTTAAAGATTTTATTTATTTGCTAGAGAGAGAGAGAGAGAGAGAGAGAGAGGGCACGCGAGTGCACAAGCAGGGGGAGGGGCAGGCAGAGGGAGAGGGAGAAGCAGGCTCCCCACTGAGCAAAGACCCTGGGATCATAACCTGAGCTGAAGGCAGACGCTTAACTGACTGAGCCACCCAGGTGCTCCTGTCTTTCTTTTTCCATAGTTATCTCTACTTCTTCTTTACCTTTTCCTGTTCCTTTTCCACTTTTTCTCAAGGAATTTTCTCTTCCTTCATCTGTCTGTCTCCCTCTGTCTTCTCCCAGCCTCATTTTTGGTTTTCTGTGTTGTTTCACTAGCCATTGGCTATGCTGCGGGCAGAGGAGCAGCGGGGGTTCAACGGCACTCTCTCCACCATGCCAGCCCCTTGTGAGGGTTTGGCCCCAGCGCATGGGAGGTAAGGAAGATGCTGCTCCACTGCTCTGGATTAAGCGGGGCTGGGTCACGGTCAGGGGCAACACTAGTGTGAAAATCAGGACCAGAGACCCTCTGCAGTGAGCTCACACAGCACAGTCACCGCTGTCCTGTGGTAAGGCCCAGGGCACCTGCCCAGAACACCTACTCTCCCTTCCCTCATTCCCTGGGCAGCGGTTTATGGGCCATACCCCCTAGAGGAAGCTGTGGTTCCAATCCTGGGGTCACCAGAGGAAGCACCGCTGGTCCAACCTGGAAGAATGATTGGGGCTCTAGCTATGGACAACTCAGAGCAGGTCAGGGGGCTCACAATGAATGGGATGGGCCTGCAGCTGAGTGATCTGGATTCTGCCTAATCCCTGCCATTAGCTTGGAGCAAGTTTCCCAACTTCTCGGGGCTTAGTTTCCTCCTTTGTAAAATGGCTGCCTATTTCCCCCATAGTATGTGAGTGTAGCTTACAGCTACACCCAGCTAAGTGAACATGAATCTTCCCTTGTGTTTCTCACTTCTGTGCCTGTTTTTTCTATGCATTCATTCACTCATTCACTTATTTAATGAGCATATGCTGAGGTCATGGCACCATGCATCAAGGGAGGAGCAGGGTCATCTAGCCCTGACCCTCTGAAAACAATCTCGTTTCCTCTTTCACACACTCCTTCCCTCTCCTCTAGGAAGCCTTTAGCTTATGGACCCTCCCAACCCAGAGCCCATTGCCTGCTTTCTTAAAGCTGATATTTAAAAGCAGATAAATCAGAAGGATGGAGAAAACTTTCTAGTCAGTTATGATCTGTTTAGATTAAAAACAAATACTGCTGGGTGCCTGGGTGGCTCGGTGGGTTGGGCCGCTGCCTTCGGCTCAGGTCGTGATCCCAGGGTCCTGGGATCGAGTCCCGCATCGGGCTCGCTGCTCAGCAGGGAGCCTGCTTCCCTTCCTCTCTCTCTGCCTGCCTCTCTGCCTACTTGTGATCTCTCTCTGTCAAAAAAAAAACAAAAAAAAACAAAAAACAAAAAACAAAAAAAACAAATACTGCTAAAACTAGCATCCACATAGGAACTTTTTATCTACATTAAGATATTTTATGCAAATGAGAAGAGTCATTTAATTTGTGAGGAGAGACAGAGTTGAATTTTGACAAACACATCAACCTCCAGAAAGACAGGAGTGTTCAGTTGATGGGAACATAACTCTCTCTGTGTAGGGCTCTCCCCTTTCTAAGGGAGAAAGGAGTGAGGAAGGGGAGATAGGAAGGGGGCATCCACACACCATGGGTGGTCTGACCTATGCTGGGTCAGGAGCCTGAGAGATAAGAGAAGCAGGCAATGTGGCCCACGGGGCTCCATGTCCTTCCTCTTCAAGACCACGCATACCTTTTTTTTCAGGGAGGCCCAGTGTACTGTGTGGGAGACAGGGCACTAAATATACTCTCTAAAAATGTTATCAGCCTCTAGGCATTATCACTCTCAAATGAACATTTCCATTATTCAAAACCAGTCTTTAGTCTTGGAGAGCTTGCCCTGCTGGTCTAGTTAAGCATGCTTTGGGAGGTGTGTGTATGTATTGTCAACCTCTGCTCACTGCCATGTGCTGGGCACTTTCCTGGTGTCTTCCATATGTTACCTTCTGCTTTATCTGAAAAGGGGCCTCAGTTTTACTCCATTTTGCTGATATGGAGTATCTCTTGCTTGCAGGGTACAAGAGACTTGCCCAAGTTCAAATAGCCAGTAAGTGGCAGATCTAGGATAAGAACTAGCTATGGGCACGTCAAAGCCCTCTGGGGCTGAAGCCCTCTCTGCGTTTAGTGCAGGCATTCCTAGTGTCCTTTGCGCCTCAGTTTGGGAAAACATCCCTTCCCTTCAAACTCTCATGCTCTGAGTGGTCCTACAATTGCTTTTGGCTTCCACAGAAGAGAATTATATGGCCAGGAAGGCTCACAAACTGACCTTCAGCAGCATGGGAATGAGGGAAAGGCAGTGACCAGAGAGTGGCTGTTGGGAAGGTCCCATCCACTCTGCCTCCAGGATAGCAGATCCCCTATGATACCACCACGCAGGGACTGCTCCGTCTTCACGGGCCCCAGCTGGAGACCTGCTGCTAGTGACTCAGTGCCCAGAAGGAATAGGCTCAATTCACAGGTTCTCAGTATGCAGCCAGAAAGGAGGTCATATTTATTGAGCATGTATGTTGGGCCAGACACCTTTTAGTGGAATTCCTCCCTTAGGCAGTCCTGTGAGAAAGACATGATTGTCTCATTGAACAGGTGCATAACAGAGTCTGGGAGGTTGACAGTGCATGATTATTTGTGCATTAATGTTGGTCTTCCTGCCAGACTCTTGGCTTCAGAAGACCTTATAAGCCCAGCACCAAGCAATGCCATTTGTTGTCTGACCCCAAGTCTAAATGGCTTTAACTATCCAGAGGAGGAAGGCTATGGAACCCAGCTGTGGGGTATCCTTTACTCTAGAATCATTGCCCCAGGAATCCTCTGCCCTTGGAGCCATGTAGTACAGAACAGGGACATTGGTGTGAGGCAGATCTAGGTTACAGTCCTGGATTCACCACTTACTGGCTGTGACTTAGTATCTCTGAGTCTCAGGTTCTTGTCTATAAAATGGGAGCAGCAGTAGTGCCTATCCCATGGGATTGCTATGACAATCAGAAGAGAAGTGAGATTAGTGTATATGGGATATAGGAAGTGATCAGTAGACGGTAATCCCCCAGGAGCAGAGAAGGAACAGTGTTGCGTCACTCAGTACTGGGAACAGGGAGTTTCAATTCAAATGGAGCTAATGCCCAACCCAGAAGCTTTGTTGGAACCTGTAGTGTCATCCCAATGTGACTCTCTCCTTCTTACAGTGGCTCCTGCTACTCTCAGGATTTCTCCATATAAAGGTGGACCCATAAAAGCACTTTCTTTTCCAATTCAAGAGCTAGTGGAAAGCAAAACTTCGCAGTGTAAGCACTCAAAACAGAAAAAAGCATGTTTTGGCCAAGAGGCAGAGCCATGAGATCAGATTGTGTTGGTCAGGCAGAATGTGACATTTTGGGGGACACATCACATATTTCTCTCCAGGGTGTTTGTCCAGCATCCAGTGCTCTCATGGCATCCATTTATACTTAATATTTGGCCTCCCAGTCCCTAAGTAACTTGGTGCCTCATACTTTAGAGGTGCAGCTAGATTACACAAGAAGGGGCATATCAGCTGTCTGTGGCATTTGTTGGGCACTTGGGCACATCCCTACCCAGATCCCATGATGGATGCCAAGCCCTTGGTAGTGGCTATGTGACTGATGCTTATGGGAGCGTGCTCACACACAGTGTCTGAAAGGAGGTCCTTCTTCCTAACGGCCAGAGGGCCAGGAATGCTGTTAAACCCTTGCTCTGTTCTTGGTGCTGACCAACATCGCCCTTCCAGGTGGCCAGCTGCCAGGGACCCTCAGGCAGAGTGTGGGATTTCCAGTCTTTGTATGAAGCTGGATTTGGCTGCAGAGTTTGTGAGCCTTCATGGTACCGGAAAACTAAATCCTTAGAATTTCCCAAGTGATAGTATTTTTGTTATTCATGGTGGGCCCTCAGACCACACCTGAGTTTAAGCTAACAAGGTGACTCATGATAGGGGCTAGTCATAATAGAAAGACCAATCATGTGATTAGAGGATTGGGACCTTGAGTCACATGACATCAGTCCAACTTCTGGGGAGGGGAGCAGGTTGGAGATTGAACCACGTGGGCAATGAGTAATTTAATCCTGACTATGTAATAAAGTGCTGGACACAGAAATAGAACTCTGAACACAGAAGCTCAGGTGAACTTCCCTGATTAATAGTACTCTGTGGTGGTAGGGTGACACATTCTGATTCTGTTGGGAGTGGACATGGAAACTTTGTGTTTGGACTCTCCCAGATCTTGCCCTATGAGACTCCTTTTTTGGCTGGTCCTTATCTGAATCCTTTTTGCTATGGTAGGACTTTAATCATGAGAACAGTGCTGAGGTGAATTCTGTGAGTTCTTCTAGTGAATTATCAAACTTGAGAGGTAATGGGAACCTCTAAATTTGTAGCCAGTTAGTCACAAGCTTAGGTGGCCTTGGGACCCCTAAGCTTGCAGCTTGTGTCTTAAGTTATTGTAGTCTCGTGGGGACTGTGTCCTTACCCTGTGAAGTTTGGTCTAACTTGGGGTAGTTAGTACCACAGGTACATTGCACAGATCCTTCTGTATTAGTCCTGCTTCAAGACTGCTACACTGGTTCCTCCTTCTGTTGGAAAACCTAGCCCCAGATGGCCACATGGCACCATTTTCAACCCCTTCAATTCCTGGCTTAGATGTCAGCTTAGTGGGGAATATCATAGAATTGTAATCTCTAACCCTTTTATCTCTTTCCCTTGCTTTTTGTTCTTAGCACTTCTCATCTCTTAACATACAATATAATTTATTTTAAAAAATGTTTATTGTAGTTGTCTGCCCCTAGAATTCCCATGTGGTAGGGGGTTTTACCTGTTTTTGATCACTATTCTGACCTAATGGTGAAAGTAGTGCCTGGCAGGTAGTAGGTGCTCAAGAAATATTTGTTTAGTGAATAAATGAATAATAGCAAAAATACATTAGCTCCCCAAATGTCAACTAATAGCAGACCAAATAAATATAACAGAATACCAAATAATAGCCAACATGAATAAACTATTCATCAATGTGGTAAATCTCACAAACATAATATTGATGATACAAGTAAGTGACTGTAAAAAATAGAGTATGATTCTATTCACAAAAGCTCAAGAATAGCCATACAGATCCAATGATAAAAGTTTAAACAGAGGCAGGGAAATAAGTATCAGATAATAGTTACCTCTCGGAGGGAGGTGGTAGGGAAAGGGGGTATGAGGGCAAGCAATTGGGAAAAGACACAAGGGGGCTTTTCATATACTGGCAGTGCCCTATTTCTCAACCTAAGTCCTGGTTCCATTCATATTCTCATTGTGATTATTCCTGAAACTACATACACATTTTATCCATTCTTCTGTATGTATCATATATTTTTTACAATTTAAGAAAAGGAAAGAGGGGTGCCTGGGTGGTTCATTTGGTTAAGCATCTGACTTTGATTTTGGCTCAGGTCATGATCTCAGGGTCCCGGGATTGAGCCTCTCATTGGGCTCTGCACTCAGTGGGGAGTCTGCTTGAAGATTCTCTCTTTCCCTCTCCCCCTGACCCTCTTCTCACTCATGCTCTCTCTCTCTCTAATAAATAAATAAGTCTTTAAAAGAAAAGGAAAGAAAGAACTATAGGAGGGTGACAGAGTACTGTTGAGTTCTCAGTTCCATTGACGAATTTATAGTGAATTTAGAGTGATAGCAGGGCTGTGTGATTGCCTCTAGCAGCATTTAGATACCTGAGGGGACATCTGGAGAAGGCAGAGTTGGATTTATCTGTCACTGGAGTTTTGCCAGGTGGGAGATAAAAGGTAAAAGAAGCAAGAAAATCCAGTGTATTGCCAAGGGAACAATTGAAAACCCGTTCTATGGAAACAAAGCTAAAAAGGAAGGCAAGTGAAGTCAGGAGGGAGAAAACTGAAATCCTGGGAAGAACTGGTTTGGATGGAGAATCAGAGGTCTAGAAGACCTAGTCATTGAACTGGGCTCCATGGAAGTAAAAAGGTATAAGCCAGTGCAATCCTTGTGATGAGAAGTCTTGAAGGAGAACACATTTGAGGCAACAAAATGTCTGGGTGCAGCAGGAACAGTGGGTGGCTGAATTGTCATGGGGTGTATGTGTTTTAGTTCCCATAACCTGCAGAAATCCCTCTACCCCAAAGCCAGCCTAAATAAAACAACACTCAAAGAACTACCAGTGTCCAACTATGTAGGTGCTCCTTGGGATGTGCTCCAGAGCGTGGACAGCAAGACTGCCTGGGGCCAAAGGACTGCTGGCTTTTCTCTTTTTCTCTGACCCAATTACTTTTGGTTTATCTGCAGCACATGTCAAGTTGCAAACACTTCTTATCTTCATGAGCATGACTACCCTGTTCTAAGCAACCATCATTCATCATCTGACTATCAGAACAGCCTTTAACTGCTCCCTCCAATTCCCCTGTGCACCCTACAGACTTCTTCATTCTGTGCAGTGGCAGTGCTATATTCACTGGCAGCAATAAGTCATCCTGATTCCCTCCATAATAATAGATACAGCGAAAAGGAGGGGAAAACTGAAAACTTGTGGACAACATCTGAACAAAAAAAGAGATGACAGGGTAGCCACAAGAAGCTTCTAATTATACTGGAGATTAAAATTACTTTCTAATTTACAGACAGTAAAATTCACTCTATTAGGTGTACAGTTATTTTGGGTCTTGGCAAATGCATAGTCATGGGACCACCACCACAAATGAAGACACAGATACACTTTCATGGTCCCTCAAAATTTCCCTATGCTGTAGTCTTCCTACTCTTCCATCCCACCAACCCTTAGGGACCGCCAATCTGTTCTCTACCTGTACAATTTTGCCTTTTCAAGAAGTCATATAAATGGAATCATAGTTTGAATTGTTTTGAGTCTGTTTTCTTTCACTTCTTTCATGTTGCTGAGTGGTATTCCATTGTATGGCTCTGCTACGATTTGTTTACTCATTCACTCACTGAAGGTCTTCTGGGTTGTTTCCAGTTTGTCTCAAGAACTAAAAGAATATGAATTACATTTAGTAGCAATATGGATTTGGACCTGATTAACCAACCTGACCTAACTGATTTATGCAGAATATCCATTCTTTTCAAGGGCATATGGGACATTTACCAAAATAGAACATATTCTGGGCCATAAATGTATGAGTAGATTTCAGAGAATTGAAATCATTCAGAGTTCATCCTCTGCCTATTGTGTAACTGAACTGGACTCAGTAATAGGAAGATACCTAGAAAACCTCCTAGTATTTGGAAACTAACTAATACCCTTCCAAATAATTTATGGATCCAAAAGGAAACTAAGGGGCTCCTGGGTGGGTCAGTTGGTTAAGCAACTGCCTTTGGCTCAGGGCATGATCTCAGGGTCCTGGGATTAAGCCCGGCATGGGGCTCCAGGCTCAATGAAAGGTCTGCTTCTCCCTCTGTCCCTCCCCCTGTTTGTGCTCTCTCACTCTTTCTCTCTCAAATATATTAAAAAATATCTTGAGCTAACTTATAATAAAAAACTTAAGACTTGTGAGAGACAGTACAGCAGTGCTTGGAATGTATAGCTTTAAATGTATATAGTAGAAAAGAAGGCTGAGGGGTGCCTAGGTGGCTCAGTGGGTTAAAGCCTCTGCCTTTGGCTCAGGTCACAATCTCAGGGTCCTGGGATTGAGCCCTGCATCAGGCTCTCTGCTCAGCAGGGAGCCTGCTTCTCCTGCTCCCCCTGCCTGCTTCTCTGCCTACTTGTGATTTCTGTCTGTCAAATAAATAAATAAAATCTTTAAAAAAAAGAAAAGAAGGCTGAAAACCAATGAGCCTAGCTTCCAACTTAAGAAACTGAAAAACAAAACAAAACAGTAAATATCTTCCCCAAAGCAGAAATACAGACATAATAAAACAAAACGGTAGACATCAAATGAAATAGAAGGCACAAAAGAGAAAACTCAACAAAGGCAAAAGTTTTCTTTGAAAAATATGGTAAAATTGACAAAACCCTAGCAGGACTGATCAAGAAAAGAAAGGGAAAACAAAGATTCCTAATATCAGAATGAAATGTGGGATATCACTACATATTCTGCACACATCTGTGGGCTAATATGAGGATGTTATGAACAACTTGTTAGTAAGTCTGAAAATTTAGCCAAATTAAAGATATTCCAAAAACACAATTTATCAAAAGTGACATCAGAAGAATTAGATAATCTGCAAGGCCCTGGATCTATTAAAGAAAATGAATCTAATTTAAAACCTTCCCCCCATAATGAAAATCAAGGTACAGATGGTTATTAATATTCTCACTGAAAATCAATTGAGCACAAATTTACAAATTTACAATTTACAATTACAATTTACAATTTGTAAATTTACAATTTACAATATACATTTATGTATATTATGCTTTAAAAAGTTATAAGTGTTCACTTAATAACAAATGCTCACTTGAAAAAAATACAGTGGTGGATGGGGGTACTGGTGAAACAAAATTGGCCACATTTTGATAATTGTTGATGCTGGGCCATTGGGCTTACCACCTTCTTAGCTTCCATTTTTGTAAATGTTTGAAATTTTTCAAAATAAAATGTTTTTGTCAAGAAAAGTCAGATGGGGGTGGGGGTGGGGGTGCCTGGGCAGCTCAGTCATTAAGCATCTGCCTTCAGCTCAGGTCATGATCCTGGGGTCCTGGGATCCCACCTGCATCGGGCTCCTTGCTAGGCAGGAAGCCTGCTTCTCCCTCTCCCACTCCCCATGCTTGTGTTCCCTCTCTCACTTGTGTCTCTCTCTGTCAAACAAATAAAATCTTAAGGAAAAAAAAAAAGTCAGACCATAACATTACTCTGCAAAACCCTCTACCAGCTTGGCATTGAGTCAAACCCACCATGGGCCAATGGTCAACCAGGCTCTCCTTGATCTGGTCACTTGGGTACTTGCTGGAATCTCATTCTCTACCAAACACATCACTCATTTGCACACCACTCTGTCCCCTCATTATCATTTGCACACACCCCACACACATTCTCACATCAGGGCCTTTGCACCCTATGCCCCAATTGTCCATTCTTCGGATTCAGCATGGCTTGCTTCAGTAGGGTCTTGGCTCAGATGTCACCTCTTCAGCAAAGGCTTCCTGACCTGCCAAAATAAAATAACTCCACAAACTGGACTCCCTATACCCTCTCTCCACTGTGCTTTTCTCCAAAACGTCTGCATCATCTGACATATGAAATATTTTCTTGTACTTGTCATTTACTGCCTGCTTCCCGCAAGAATGCAAACTTCAGCCAGAGAGGGGGATTCACCCCTGTTTCCCAGTGCCCAGCATGGCACCCAGCATACAATAGGCACTTAATAAATAGGTACTGAATGAATGAGTAAGAAATGTCCTCAGCCTCTCCAAGGCAGGGGTGGGCGATGTCAATGGAGTACTTCCCCTTTCTTCCACCCAGACCTCTTTATCCTGTAAGTTTCCTGGCCCTAGACCTGTTCCACATTCACTTGAGTTTGTGTCTGTAAGGGTGACTCCTGACCCCTGAGTTTGTGACCAGAGAACAAGGATGCCTGCTCAGAGAACAGGAAGCTTCACTGGGAGCCAGAAGACTTGGAACCCACATCCTCCTCATGATGGTTTTGGAGAAATGGGGACTATGGATGGTTTTTGAATCATCCCCATTTTGAATGGGGACTCAGGGTGGTTTTTAAATCTCGATTTGCCTGCCTGATCCTACGGGGTCATTTCATTTCCCTACCATCACTTTACTCATCTGTGCAATGGGAACAAAACCAGCACCAACCCATAGGATGGTTGTGACGGTTAAAGGGAATAATCGAAGGGACCAGGAGTTGCCCATGGGAGTGGTTTCAGAAGCCAACATTTGGGCAGCTCTAGGGAATCCCCAAAGGTTCTTTCACATGAGGTGGCCACATCACCTTTGGGGTGGTTTACTGAATTATCCTTTTTTAAATGAAGGCTGGCTCGCTTTCTCCCTGCACTCTCTCTATGCCTCCTACCCCCGTCCGGTCCTGCGCCCTGCGCCCGGGCCACGCGCTTTACCTCTCCTTCCACCTTCGTCCTGCACTTTCTGTCTCCACGCGCCCGCCCCGCGCCCTCCCTCTGCCTGCGCCCGCCCCGCACCCTCGCCCCGCGCTCGCCCGCTCCCCGCGCTCTCGCGCCCGCCCGCTCCGTGCCCGTTCCGTGCCCGCTCCGTGCCCGCTCCCTGCTCGCTCCGCGCTCGCTCGCTCGCGCTCCCCGGCGCCGGCTGCGGAGGGAGCCGCTCTGCCCGCAGCTGGCGCAGCGCGGGGGCGGCCGCGGGTGGGCAGGTGCCGCGGGCCCGGGCGCCGAGCATGAGCCGCCGCCGGCGCGGGCCGCGCGCTGCTCGGGGCCCGACTGCGGCGCGAGGGCTGCGCGGGAGCTACGCCGGCCCGGACCGAGGTAGGCAGCGGGCGCCGATCCCCAGTCCCTCGGTCCCTCCCTCTCTCCCGAGGGCCGTCCCCTCCGGTCGCCAGCGCGGGCGGGGCATACGCGGGTCCTGGGTCCCGCCCGGCGTGACCGTCGCGGGGCCCGGGCATCCGCTCCCGGCACTGGCCGTGGGACGCGCGTGGAGGAGGGCGTGCGGGAGCCCACCGCGGAGTTGCCGAGAACTCCACCCCGGGCTGGACAGCGCCAGGACCCCCGATCCCCAGCGCCCGCGGGGCAGCAGGCGATCTCTGCCTGGGCGTGGCGGGAGTGCCCTCGGCGGGCGGGCGTGGGCACCGGCTGGCAGGTCCGCTGCCCCGGGCCTGGCATGGGGGAGGGGGCTGGGAAATCTGAGGAGCTCGGGGCTGCGCAGTTGGAAGTTTCCATTTGCTTCTCTGCATTCTGGGCCCCGCGGTGGCATCTCACGCCCTTGCTGTGTGGCGAAGAAGTGGGGCGTGAGCTCAGCATTTGAAGGGAGACGGCCAGGGCGAGATGCCCCTCTCTGCATTGTGGGCAAGGGTCATTTCAAGGACCGTGCTCTCTTTGCCCCATGTCTCGCAGGTGCAGCTCGTTCTGGGCTGCGCGCGTGTGAGGGGGGAGCGGGCTACTGCTGTCTGGGGAGGACAGGCAGCAGGCCCTTGCCCCCTGCATCTCTAGCTGCTTCTGAGCGCAGGAGCTGGTGGATAGTTACAGGGAGGCTGCCTGCCTCTTGGGAGCCACCTGGGGGCTGAGATGTGGTGGTGGCTGGGCACCCTGGTTCCCTGCTTGGAGCTGTGAGCCCCATCTGGTTTACCCTCCCCACTGCTATGGTTCTTCTCCCACCCTCTGGAGCCAGGGCAGGGCCCAGATGGCCACCTGCTCTAGGAGCCCAGGAGATAGGTTGGCATTCAGGGGAACCTCAAAGAGGCAGTGCTCTGCTCTGCCCCTCAGGGGTCTTCCACCTGCTTCTGGACACAGTCTTGCCCAGTGCAGCCTAGACTGGGTCCAGGCCTTACCTCCCAAGTAGGAGGCCTAGAGTGCAAAGCAGCAGCTCCTGTTATGAGCAGGGAGCTAGGGAGTTAGGAGCCCACAGGTCTTGACTTTCGAGCTGTGGGCAGGCTGGGGGCCTCTCAGGGACTCAGCTTCCCCATCTGTAAATGGTTTCGGTGACTTTTAGGGATATTTCCGCCCTGACATCCGGGGACACTTTGCATTGAACCTCAGGACCCCAGCCCAGAATAGGAGGGGGGCATCCAGAGTGGGAGCAAGTGGAAAACCTTGGCTCTGGACGCGTGCATGGGTTCTGTGTCCCTCTAGCTTTTATTTGTTGTTAGGGACACGGGTCATAGTGACCAGCACCCCTCTGGGTGGTCATGGCTGGGTAAAGCATGACAGTGGAACCCACAGACCTTGACCCTGAGAAGGGAATGAGCAGTAGAGACCCACATGCTGACAACCTCCCAGCACAGCTGTGTACTCTCACACATGGCTCCTGGATTTGGGAGCACCCAAAGCAGGTGGCCCCAGGTATGCCACAGGGGCCTGAAAGCCAGCCAGCAAGTTTGTTTTTCTCTGGGAGGCATCCTTGAACTGCCAGCCTGATGGCTCCCTTCCACCTGGCAAATTGTGGAAATGGAACAGTTCACACAGAGCAGAGGGTTTTTTGGTGTAACTTAGCAACTGCAGGCAGAGGAGGAGGGTGGGGAGAAACACCAGTGCTCCGAGTTTGGCATCTGCGCTGGGCTGTCCTGAGTGAGGCGGGGGGCTTGTGGGTCTGGCCAAGTGGGGAGGGTGTCCTGGCGCAATGGGCTCCCTTAGGCTGACCTGGGGAGGAAAAGACCCACTCGTCCATCCCCTGGGTCCTTCAGAGGAGACTAGTGGGGGGCGGGGATGCTCAGGTATGGCCTTAGAGCCCCCGCGTACACCTGTCTCCTGGGCAGTATTGGAATAGCTCTTGTTGATTTCTGGTTTTTAACCACAGAACCCTCTTTTTAAGCCATATAGAAGCCAGATTTGTCAATGAGGCCAAGTGAGGCTCAGGTGTCAGGGCATCCAACCACAGTCCTCAGAAGTGGGGGTGTAGGATACGCACGTCTGTATCAGCCTACCGTGGAAGAGGGGCTCTGGGCCTCCCCAGCAGGGTGGGCTGGGGGCAGGTCCCAGGGCCCTGGTGGCAGAGAGGGCTGGGGAGGCAGATAGGGGCCTGTCCAGGTGATGCTAGCGGTGCTGTTCCTGGTGCAGAGCCACAGCCCCGGGCGGCCCCCCGCTGGGACCGCTCTTCCCTCCCACCTTTCCTCCTGAGGCCATCTGCTTCAGGCCTGGTCTGCTCTGGCTGTTTTTCTCTCAGAGCTTCCAAATGTTGAGCCGAAATCTGCCTCCAGTAACTCCCACCCGTTCCAGGCTGCCTTTCGGTTCCTTTGCCCTTGCTTGCCCACCTCCCTCCTGCAGATGAGTGTTTACTTAGCAACCTGTCTTCCAGGCAGAATCTGAGGAGGGAGCAGGGTGGGAGGGAGGGAGGCCTATCATCTCGGGGTGCCGAAGTGGCATCAGGTGGGGAGGCTGCCAGGCCATGACCGTGAGGGGAGGGCCCCTGACACCCACCGGCCACATGCCAGGCAAAGCCCCCTGGCCTGCAGGGCTCTGGGGAGGATGCTCTGCCCTTTCTTCAGAGTATGTGTCCTTCCCACCTCTTCCTGGGCACAGAACCTGGGGCTTTGGGGCTGTGTGTTTATACATGTCAGAGAATGAACACAGGGAATGCCTGGCTGGCACAGAGTGGGCTACGGGGACACCAGACTGGGGACACCAGGCAGCCCTAATCTGACAACCCTGGAGCAGGGATTGGGAAGGTCAGCCAAAGGCAGCCTGGAGTGGCATGGCAGGAAATGTGGAAGGGAAAGCCTGAAAGCCCCGTTATGTCCTGGCCTGTCCAGAGCATGGGAGGGATAAGGATGAGGTACAGAGGAGCAGGGCTCATCCCTGGGAATGGAGGACCCTGGGGATTCACCTCCTGGGACGGGCTTCAGAGAGGCTTGGGAGAGGCGTCTGACTGACAGTATGAAAGTGTTAGGAACCACACAGATGCCTGCCAAGGTGGAGGTGGTATGACTGCTGCCTGCCACTGACCCTGCCCGAGGGGCCACGGCAGCCTGGTCTCAGGTGTCTGAACGCTCTGCTCTGCAGAAGCATTTCTGAAGAACCATGTAGGTGCCTTTGAATATGGTTCAGGGCATCCCTCAATGATCCTGTCTGGGGAAGCTTCTACCCACCTCACTTATTTGCTGGGGAAGCGTCTCAGGATTCCTGCGGGTGGGGGGAGGGGTGGGATGTGGACATAGCACAGAGAAAAGAGCCCCTCACCCTATCATGGTCATGCACCTGTACTGGGTCTGGGCGGACAGGCTGCAGGCCGGGGTTGCCCTGCGTGGTGGTTGGTGGTGGGAGCTCAGAGCCTGCCATGTCCCTTCTGAGCAGCAGGGTGAGTTCAGAGAGCTGGGGGCCAATATCAGCACAAGGAGAGGCTTGGCACTGGGCCTCACCAAGTGTCCCTGACTCTTTAGAGGAGAACACCCCATTTTGCCCATGGGCCACACACTGTGAGCCCCCTGAGGCAGGGAACCAGCCCTGCAGGCGCGACATTAGGCACTCAGGGGACACTTCATTCCATTGTCCAGCTCTCCTGTCGCTTCCTCACAGGGGAGGTGTTGCTGTTGACAGGTGATGTCTTCAAAGTTGATGTGATTTTCTTAAAATTAAAAAAAAAGATTTTATTTATCCATTGAGAGAGAGAGAGAGCACACAAGCAGGGGAAAGGCAGAGGGAGAGGGAGAGAGAGAATCTTGAGCAGACTCCACGCCGAGTGTGGAGCCCTACCTGGAGCTCCGCCCCATGACCCTGAGACCCTGAGATTACGACCTGAGCCCAGATCAGGAGTCTGACGCTCAGCGGCTTAGCTCACGGAGCCGCCCAGGTGCCCTTCCTTTCATAAAGCTTCTTCAGCTTAAATACAACAAACTGCTGTCTGCTGTGTGCCCCCCCCCCGCCGCCGCCCCAGCTATTTTCCCCCTTCTCTCCTCCCCTACAAGTAGGCTGACTTTGAAGCCGTGTTCCCTGCTGGCTCACTCCACATCCTCACTTCCCACTCGCTCCCAGCCCACTCCAATCTGGTGCGCCCTCTTCACTCCTGCGAAATTGTCTTCAGGTGCCTCTGGACATCGATGGCCCTTAGGTGTTCACGGTGCCTGCTCCCAGGCACTCGTCCCCTGGGCCTCCGTGTCCTCTGGCCACCCTGCAGACCTCTCTGCAGGTCGCCCGCCTCTCCTTGGGCCACTTGCTCTTCCTGTTCCTCAGGACCTGGACCTATACCCTTTCCTCCCCAGCCATGGCTCCTGGTCCCTCTCCTGCTGATCCCGTTCTAACTCCTATAAGCGCAGCCTGTCCTCTGGGCTCTGTCAGTGGTCCAGCCCAAGCCTGCTGGATGCCACTCAGATGACCATGGGGAGCCTGTCTGCTGTCATTGTGCCCCTGAATCTGACCTGCGCAGCTCCCCGTCCAAGTAGTCGGGATGGCCAGGGTCTCCCTCTTGCCTCTCCAGGTCTGTCCTCACATCGACTGAGTGTTCAGCCTGTCACCCCAGACCTCTCTTCCACCCCCTTCCCCTGCCTATTGCTACCTCCACAGGTCGGGCTGCCCCCCTCTGCCCCAGACACCTGCAGCAGCCTCCTTCCCATGCAGTTCCTTCCCTATACCACACCCAGGTGACCTTTTTAACCTTCTCTTTGTCAAAACTCTCCGAAACTTCTGTTCCCATGCAGGACTCCCTATCCTGAGTGAGTTGGACCCCAGCCTTCCTGGGTGGTGCCCCAGGCCTCTGCAGCATGTTGCCCCTGTGTAATTATCTGTGATCTCTTGGAGTCAAGTGTACACTTGGCCTGTTGCCTCCTCAGCTCCAGACGGTAGCAGGGCTGGTGGACTCAGCAAGCCGTTCTGGAACATGTGTGGAAGCGGTAACGTCCGTGTGTGTTGGGGCAGAGACACACAGATCTGTGTGGAATCATGGGCTGGGGGCGCCTGGTCTTTCCCATGTTGCTGTCCCCCCAGCAGGGAGAGGAGAGGGGAGCAGACCCAAAGCTCTGGGACCAGCAAGGGGCAGTCTTTGGGGAGCTGGGCTAGTTCAGGAAGGAGTAGTGGGGGTAGGGCTGGAGGGCCAGGCCCCTGCCTGTTGTCACCACCACTTCCATTTCTTCAAGTGTCACCCTCAGACTCTACCTTGAAGAGAGAGTTCTCCCTGGATCTGGTTGCCATGGCAACACTGTTAACAAAGAGTAGCTTTGGTGGAGGAGGCTGGCTCACCCAGAAGCTGAGGGGGCTGGGAGAGGGTGTGCCCGTTCTGATGGGTTTATTAGCTGAGCGGGTTTCCCCACCCCCACGGCTGCCTGAACAGCACGGACCCCTCCCTGGACCTTCTCTGCCTGTGGCGCTCTCTGGGCCTCTGCTACTCAGACCCTTCCCATGTGAATGTCCTGAAGTCTCTGCATTCCATCTGGGTGTGGCCTGAATCCCAGCCACAGCTGGGTCACTGGGGCAGACCCAGGGAGGCTTCTGACTTGGGATATGGGGCCATGAGCCCAGCCCCAGCCCAGGCACTTCCTGGGGTGAGGAACCTGGTTTTGTTGCCATAGAAACCTAGGCTTGGAGGCCCAAACTTCTCCTGCCTAGGATTTCCTGAAGACTGGTTCTGTGTCCAAGCCCCTTCCAGCTGTGAACTATGAACATTCGGGTTCCCTTCCTCCTCTGAGGCAATGGTCTTGATCACATGAGGTAATGACACGCAGCGCTGGGTGGGAGTCTGGAGCTTTGCAGCCGTGGCTGTGGTGACTGGTGTGGGGTGGGGTTGGTCCAGCTTGCTGGGACCCATTTCTCTGCCCTCAGAACTGAGGGAGAGGGATGCAGGGGGGAGGCTGGCCACGGAAACAGCTGGGAGGGGAGTGGTGGTTAGAGTTGGATGGGGTTGGAAGCTCACACAGAAGAAGATTATGGAGTTCCTAGGGGGAGCCTCCGCAGCTTTCATGAGTTAATCACTCAGACCACGCAGGAGGCCATCAATTATTCATTTTATTGTTGTTGGTATTAGTAGTGGGTGGACCCTCCTGGGCCAATGAGGCCAGGGCTGCCCTCGGGAGAGTCCACCTCATTTCCACCTTGCCCATAGAAGGCCAGGGCCCTTCCTGCTGGATACCACCCCATGAAGGGGTCTCCCAAACCCTGCAGCCCCTCCCACCTCTGGCCTGGGAGCCCAGCTGACCTTCCATCAAGGTGAGCACATCTGTGAATGTTGCTGTGAGCCAACCCTGGAGTGGGTGACCTGGGAACATCTGGTCCCTGGGTCCTCCCACTGCTGGGTTAGCAAGTGAGGTTTCTCAACGATTTGGGAGGGTGGTCTGACAGTGAGCAGGGTTGGCCAGAGTCCAAGCTGTTGCTCTGGGAAAGGCTAGGGCCGCCAGATCACTTACCAGAATGTATGTGCCCGCGGAGGTGGGGGGGGGGGTATGGGGCGAGGCCTGGAGGGGAGCCACCCACACGGCTAGCGTCCCCACCTGGACCACGCCCCCAGTGATGCCAAGGCTGGCGTGCTCAGGGGTACTAGCTGAACGACGAGATCAACTATCCGCAAACTGGCCATAAAAACACCTCAAGGAAGTGAAATAAGTCAAGCAGAGAGAGTCAATTATCATATGGTTTCACTTATTTGTGGAGCATAACAAATAGCATGGAGGACAAGGGGAGTTGGAGAGGAGAAGGGAGTTGAGGGAAATTGGAAGGGGAGGTGAACCATGAGAGACTATGGACTCTGAAAAACGATCTGAGAATTTTGAAGGGGTGGGGGGTGGGAGGTTGGGGGCACCAGGTGGTGGGTATTGTAGAGGGCACGGATTGCATGGAGCACTGGGTGTGGTGCAAAAATAATGAATACTGTTATGCTGAAAAAAATAAAAAAAATTTAAAAAAAAAAAAGAAAAAAAAAAAAAAAAAAAAAAAAAAACACCTCAAGGAATAGCAAAAAAACCCACTGTGATTCCGACCACGTTTTCTACCTACAATGAATAATGATAGAAATTAATAACGAAACATAAGTGTAATATTTGGAAAATTTAAAATGTGTAAATATGCAGTGGATCAAAGAAGAGATAATACTAGAAATTAGGTGATAATGGAATTAAGTGATAAAAATAGAAAGAGGGATACTTGTGGGACACGGCCTCAGTGGCCCTGCAAATTGGTCGTTTGCGGTCACCAGCTGACCCTGTCTGGAGAGCCCTTGGTCTTTGAGAAACCCACGCACAGGTGCCTCCTCCTCAGCCCCGGAGATGGGACAGAGCCTCACAAGTGGCGCCTTGGAGAGGGATTGGAGGCAGGGAGCTGGCAGCTGGGTCTCCCACAGACTGCAAGGGTGCCTGGGGGAGGTGCGGAGTCTCCCGGCTTCTCCCCCGTGGTCAGGCCAGCCTGGGGTCAGGGGAGCTGCTCTGCCTGTAAGTCTGCAGAGATGAGGGGCTGGGGGGGGGGTAGTTAAAGCACGCTGTCTTGCCCAGGTGGCTCTGGGCTACAGCTCCAGGTCACAGCCGGTCACAACCCTAGAGGAGGCGCTGCCAGGCATGCCTACAGCTGGGCTGAGATTTTGAAGATCTGTTGTTTTGTGAGGTGACTGCAGCGCTGTGAGGAGATGAGAAGGAAGTCTGGGTGCCAGCAATGGCCGCGGGTCCAAGTGCAGGGAGGAGAGAACAGCTGGCAGTGTGGTGGAGGCCGGAGCCCTTGGAACGCCTGTCTGTGCTCAGACTGTGGTTTGTGGGGCCTGTGTGTGGGCTCTGTGTGCGCGTGCACGTGCATGTACACCTGTACGTGTGTGTGTACCTGCATTCACATACAAGCACCGGGAAGGGATCCTTGGGCAGCTCTCTCTCCCCAGCGCTCTGCTGTGTTTCACTAATAAGTGACTTAATTTAATGTCCTAAATATATATTTTTTTAATGCTGGCATCATTATAACCCATTTTGTTGATGAGCTTCCTATCTGGAGAGAAGGGCAGAGGCAGAATTTGAACCCAGGTCTCTCCTCTGTGCCAGGGAGAACTTTGGAGAGTGTGTAATGTGCTGCCCTGGTACCACTTTTCACTTTCCTGTGCCCTTCCGGCTACCTCTCCTGGTGTCCAGGCCCCAAGCTGGCCCTCGTCCCCTTTCCTGCTTTTGACTGTGAACACCTCATGCTTCTCTGACTGCACACATCTCAGGCCTCAACTTGGGCAGGGCTCCCTGCACATGGCGTTGCCACCTTCTGGGGCCATAAAGGTTGCCCTTCATCTGGGCTGTAGAGTGCCTGGGCCCCGCAACAGCAGTGACCAGCTTCTGAGTGTGTCCCGGGTGCCCGTGCTTTGCCTGCATGCACACATCTCCTGCAAACCTCTGAAGGGCCTGGCTTAGCTCAGCTTCCCTGGATGTTGAGCCTGAGACAGGGATTTGGGTGTGAGGTGAGTAGAGGGTATGCTCATGAGAGACACCTCTCGGGTGAATAAGCAAGGTAGGAAGGGGAGGAGGCCGGGCACAGGTGCCGTTCTGGGCAGAGTCTCTCCTTAGTCTAACCCTCGAGGGGAACTCCAGGGTGCAGACTGCATCAGGTCCGTCTCCCTGGGAGGCAGGGAGTTGGACTCTGGCCCCCTGTACTGGTCAGCTGTTGGCTGTCGGCCCCTCCAGTCTTCTCCGGATGAGAATGTGTGCTGTATGCTGGCAGCCCCGGGGGACAGGTGCCCCAGGCTGATAGGAGGGCCCAGAGAGCTGGGTGGGCCCCACAGGCCCACCTCGGGGAGGGGGCCACTGTTACCACTCCCGGGCAAGAAGCCACCTACTTTTCCCACTGTCCCTGCTAGTTCTTGGGGGACTTGAGATGCAACCGTAGGTCCAGTGTGTTGTTGCCCGTGGCGTCCCTGCGGCCTTGCTCATGGCCACCTTGCCGTGAGGTCTCATTTTCCTGGGGGTGTACCTTCACCTGTCCCAGTCTTCTGGCCTGTGCTGCTTACTGCTGGGCCCCAGGACTAAGTGCTGTGCGTGTGCGCGGAGGGGGCTCTGTCAGTTTGTCCAGGGAAGGACTGACAACATGATCGTCAGCCTTGGGCCTGATGGCAGGAGGCAGGGCAGGCCAGGGACGGAGCAACCTGAGACTGAGAGCTGTCCACAGCCCACCAGACTCGAGAGGGGGACATTGGCTTGGGCCGAGGGGGATAGTGTGGGATAAGGACCCCTGGCCTGGGGATGTAGGGTCTACATTCCAGCCCCAGCTACTGTCTTCCTGCCTGCTCCCAGCTGTCCTGCCTGGTGCTGGTCGGCTCCCTGGGGTCCCCACTCACACATGATCTCCAGCAGGAGGGCCGATGAGCCCTCCCAGGCTACTAGTAGCCCAAATTCAGGGGTGGGGGTGCCTGGGACTGACCGGAGAGAGGTGTGGAGAGGCTGAGCGAGAGGGTAGTGAGGGCCAGTGTGGGTGTGGTTGGCACAAGGACGGGCCATGGGCCTGGTCTGTGAGACGCCCTGTGCAGCAGAGTTAAACACCCCCATACCCACCTACTAGGTGACGCTGAGTCGAATTAAGCTGCTTGCACCTCAGTTAACCCATCTTTCCGTGAGGGGTTGACTGA
Source organism: Lutra lutra (assembly GCF_902655055.1). Lineage (NCBI taxonomy): Eukaryota > Metazoa > Chordata > Mammalia > Carnivora > Mustelidae > Lutra > Lutra lutra. The sequence continues at coordinate 51,062,212 of NC_062291.1, forward strand.
GGCTGGGTTTCCAGAGCCCCAGGTTCCTCAGTAACCCAGGGACAGGTAGGCCTCTCTGAGAATGCTTCCATGTGTGTATGCCCGCGGGTCCGCTGCTTACCCAGCTGCTCTGAGCTTACCTGTGATGCACGTAGCTTTGCTTAGGGATGTAAATGTTCTCCCACAGGGAACCCCTGAACTTCTAGAGCTCTGATGTTGGAGGCCCTCATGTCCTGGACCTGTCCTGTCACCCTCACCAGGCTCGGCCGTGTGCCTTGGCCAGAAGTGCTGACTGTCCAGTTTGCTGGGCCCTGGACAGTGGGAAGGGGCACACCATTCCCTGGACCCGCAGGGATGGCCAGAGCACGTCCCCAGAGTTCCCCAAGGGAACCCAGTGAAGAGGAAGCCCAGTGGCAAACAGGCATTTTCTTGCCTGGATAAAAATGATAAACACAGCTTAATGCGACAGACACCACGACTGGCGTTGGAGAATGATAACGTGTGTGTCTCAGGCCTGCTTTAGAATGGAGAGGTTGCCTGGCCTTGGGAACCCGCCATTGCCCAGTGCTCTGTGCATTTACAGCCAGGACAAGGGAAGGGGGCCCTGGGCTTGGCAGAAGAACATTGCTTCATAGGACACTGGTGCTTGATGGGTCTGCAGGCCAAAGAGGCCAGAGGGGGAGACTGAGGCTGGGAGGGGTTGGTGGGGCCCAGGTACCAGGAGGCGAGGTGGATGTAGAGGGGCAATTAGACACAAGCCGGCCCAAGGAGAGCGTGGAAATCGTCATGCATTTAGAGGCAAGACTCCAAGGGGCTGGGGCACCTGGGTGGGTCAGATGGGTAAGTGTCTGCCTTTGGATCAGGTCATGATCTTCAGGTCATGGGATGGAGCCCCCCCCATGTCAGGTTCCCAGCTCAGCGGGGAGTCTGCTTCTCCCTCTGCCTTCTCTGCCCTGGTTGTGCTCTCTCAAATGATTAAATTACAAAATAATTAAATTAAAAAATTAAATAATAATAAAAAAAGACTCCAAGGGGCTAAAAACCATGCTCAAGGCTGGATAACCCCGGCCTGTCCCTCCTCACCACCTCACTGTGACCACTGTGACCTCTGGGGCCATGTGAAACCCATGCTTTCAGGTGCTTCTGCCCTTCACCCTTCATCTGAGAGGGACTTGGGAAAAGCTAGTGAAAAACCAAAAGAATGTGGAGAGATGTCCGATTATCGTCCCCTCCACCGAGTGTGTACAGAGAAGCAGCGTGCCTGGCCCGGTCCGGGTTCTGGGAGTGCAGACAAAGTTCAGAAATAGGTAGGGAATGAGCAGGACAGGTAATTAGAAGGTGGTTGGGGGAAGAGGGAGGGAGAGCCGGGGGCTTCTATTGAGAATAGAGTAGTTACGGCAGTCTCCCTGGAAGGTAGAGTTTGAGCCCCTTGGACATCTGGGGGCAGGGGGCTCCTGGCAGAGGGAACAGCTGGTCCCAGGCCCCAAGGTAGACATGTGTCACCATGTCCAGGAAACCAAGAAAGCCAGGGGACACAATCCATGGCAGGCAGTGACTAGGGGGCCACTGAGGACATGTTACTCTGGGATGAGCCATGGCCTTGTGGCTTTTCTGGGGTCTCATGCCATCTCTGCTGCTTAGCCATGTGCATACGGATGGTTCCAACAGAGGGGCGACTGACCCGCCACACCAGCTGTGTCCTCAGCCCTGAGCTTCCCCCAGGAGAGAGCTAGTGAGGGAGCCTGCTTGGGGGATGTAGTTACATCGAATTTCAGATGTTCTGGGGACCTGAGAGAGACATGGCCTGTGCGCGGCCATGGGGGTGGAGATTCTGGAAAGGTCACCCTGGGTCCCCGACCCGCAGTACATCATCATCTTTCTTCCCACTCTGCCTTTCCTCCTCCTCTACTCTTCCTCCCTGGGATTCCTGCCCAGCCTCCTTATAGGGCTGCCCTTCCCCCACCCCAGTTTCTAAAGTTTGGCATATTGTATTTATTTCACTATGTATGCAACAAGTAAAAAGGTCCATGTGCAGCATGTCTTCTCTCATCCCTGCCAGCTTATGAAGGCAGAGACCTAGCTGTTATCTGCTTTAGATCTCCTCCCGACATCTCTGGCCCACACATACACGCATAGCGCATTGGTCCTTGTTGTGCATGTGGCCAGACCCTGGGCCTCGTTTTCCTTCCCTTGGTTCATGTCTTGGAGCCCCATCTCAGTGTGCATGGAGTGGGGCTGCTATTTTTAGTTTGTTTATATTTTTAAAAGATTTTTTATTTATTTGAAAGAGAGAGAGAGAAAGAAAGAGAGAAAACGAGTAGGGCAGGGGGTGGGCAGATGGAGAGGGAGTCCCCCTGTGGGGCTTGATCTCGGGACCTGGAGATTATGACCTGAGCTGAAGGCTGACACCTAACCAACTGAGCCACCCAGGAGCCCCCCTTGCTGTTTTTTAACATCTGCGTGGTCTTTTGCCCATGGATGCATGGTAGCTCCTTTATCCAGGCCCTGAAGAGTAGCCATTCAGATGGTGTTCCTTCTCCTTTCATAAGCAGTTACTGTAGCAAGCATCCTTTTGCTCCAAGTGTGAGCGTATTTGTAGGATAAATCCCTCAGAATAGAACAATAGGGTGAAATGGAGGTGCGTTTGTAATTTTGAGAGCTCTGGCTAAGCTGTCCTCAGCTACAGTAAGTTATCTTCCTGTAGGTGATGGATATAAACACCTGTTTCTCCATCCCCTTATCTTTGCCGATCTAAGAGGTGAAAAATGATATCTTGTTGTGATGTTAGTGTCTCTCTGTGAGTAAGATTTGAGCAGATTCTCATATGTACAAGACTTACCTGCATTCTCTCTGGGGAACTGGTGTCTGAATTATTAGCACAGTATTTCTGCTGGGCTGATGGTATTTTTCTTATTGATTCATAGACACTTTCTATATATTAAGGAAACTGACTCTTGGAGCATGAGTTGCAAATCTTTTCCTCAATTTATTGTATTTTTGTTTTGTTATGATTTTTCACCATGCAGAATCTAAAAAATGTATGTAGTCAGTAGCGTACCTATTACGTTTAAACCTTGTGAAACTCCTGTTCCTCTAGGTCAAAAATGGTTGCCCATCTGTAATTTCATGAAATTCAAACTAACAGAAAAACTTCTGTACCATGGAACCACAAAGAAATGTTCCCATGTGTTCCTCTCATAGGCTTATGTTTTTGTTTTTCAAATGGGAGTATTTGATTTATCTGGTAGGACTCCAATCTTTTTTTTTTTTTTTCCAGATGGCCACCCGTTTGCCCAACATCACTTATTAAACAATGACCTTTTCTTCACTGACTTGAAATATCACCTTTGCTCATATACTAAGCTGCTATATGTGTTTGGGGTTATTTCAAGTCTTTCTTGTTTGCTTCAGTGCTCTGACTGTATATTCATGTGCTGATACCATGTTTCAGGTTAAACTGTTACCATGAAATTTGCAAACACACGGAGAGGTAAAGAGAATCGAGTAAGGAACCTCATGTTCTCATTGCCCAGATTCAGCTCTCACCAGCTTGCTTCACTTACTCATTTTTCCTTCTTCTGTCCTTCTTTCCCTCTCTCCCTCCCTCCCTCTTTTTTTTCTTTTCTTTTTCTCTTATCCTTTTTCTTTTGGGCTGAAGTATTTAAATCAAACCCCCGACCTCTGTAATTCGCCCCTCTATACTCCAGCGTGGATCTCTCCAGCAAGGTCATCTGCAAACAGAGCCACGTGGTCATTATCACACTTAGCAGAATTAATAGCAATTCCTTGCTGTCATCCAATGCCCAGCACATCTTCAGCTTTTCCTTGTCTTAAAAATGCTCTTCTCCAGTTGACTTGCAAAATTAGTAACCGAATTGAATCCACGTGTGGCATGTGGCTTTTATTTGTCACAAGCCTCCGTGATGTGAAGCAGTCCTTCCTTCCCCGGTCCCCTTTCTTCAAGCCAGTGGTTTGCTGCAGAATCGTGGTGAGTCTGTGTCTCTAGAATGTCCTATTTTTGAGACTTGTCTGTTTGCTTCCTCGCGGTGTCATTTCACGAGCTCCCCCGCTCCTAGTATTCTCTCCAAACCGGAGCTCAGCTCAAACAACTTCGTTTTACGGGGCTCCACGTTACTTGGCAAGAATGCTTCGTGGCGCTGGCCCGGACACTGCAGGAGTCTGCCACGGCAGATCTGGTGGCAGTGGGCGAGAACGCGGGGGCGATGGGCCTGCGTCCCCCTGCATCCGTTCCATCCTTCTGGCGGTCTCAACTCTTGACAGCCATGGTCTGAGTCAAGTATCCTGTCAAGGGCTGTAAGGCAGCACCTTCCTAAATGTTCCTTCCTGGTGCATTTGTAGGATTCGTCTATAGGGAACGTTCTCTCATCAACCAGGGCTGTTTGGTTACCCCAAAACGATTTCAGTAAAAAAAGGCAGGATATGTGCTAAATTCTTTCCTTTGCCAACACATGGCTCCTCCTGATTTTGCAATCTGTGCCTGTCTCCATAACTCAGCAGCCCCGGCCCACCACACCCTTTCTCATCAAGTTGCTTTTGCCATGGTTCTCAGGCACAACCCTGTATTTACGCTAGTGTTGCTCTGTCTGGTAGGACTGAGTTTGCTTGGTTCCTGTGGTGGGCACTGCAGCTGGCTGCTTCCTGCTTGTGACGTCACAGCCCATGGGGGTGGTCGGCCCGACCTGGTTTTCTCATCTGTCCTGGTATGGTGAGGGATGACCTTCCAGCAGGTGACGTTTTTCCCCCCAGATGGCTAGATCTGAGTGTAGCAGAGATGCCTGCACGTTTGGGAGGCTGGTGAAGAGGGTGTGAGGGTGAGTCTCCCTGGATCGTGGGGAGACGTGCATCCTAGCTGTCTCGTCCTTTCTCCTCCACTGATGGGAGCCATCTTCCTGTCAGGAGAGAGGCTGAGAGGGGAAGCTGAAGGCCCTGATAGGTCCAGATCTGTTGCAGCTGAGGAGGAGCTTTGGCAGGGTTGAGAACATTCGGGAACGTCAGACAAGTGGTGCCCTCATGACACGACAGAGGTCCCAGCTCGGGGAGCTGCTATACCCAGAGCACTGGGGAGGCAGGCCCCACGCGGGGTACAGAGGAGAGCTGGTGGTGAAGAAGGGCCTTGGGAGCCGGGCCACAGCCGCCCGTCGAGGCCGAGACGTGGGAGAGCAGGGCTGTCCGGAGGGGCCGGCCCTGTGAGTCCCTGGGCTCCAGACCCTAGCTCAGTGCCCTGAGGTATCCATGCTGAATTTGGGGATCTGAGCTCTGCCTCTGAGTTGCTGTGCCTGCCTTTGGGGTCTGATAAGGGCCCCTGCGGGTGGCTTGATGCTGGGGTGGATCAGGGACAATAGGTATAAGTTGTCTAACTTCACTGATCAGAAGAACCCCCTAGAAGTAGAATCCACTCGTAAAGCCCTGCTTTGCCCTGCCAGCAGGTATGGTCATACATGGATTGAGGGGTTGGAGTGTTTAGGTGGTCTCCCCTCCCTGCAGAGCAGGTGCTCCCAGGTGGGCTCCCTGCCCCACGCCCCCAGCTGATGTGGGTCTAATGAATGAATGAACCCGAAGAAGTTGCCTCCCCAGTGATGCTGGGGACACAGAGGTGGCCACACTGACAGCCACCTGGTCTGTTGCCTCAATGCTGTGGTGGGCATTGGGAGGCCTGCCCCCCGTAACAGGGGGCTCTGTTCAGGTGAGGCCTGGAGTCTTCCCTGGTAGAAGCATTGAGGAACTCCACAGGCAGTGAACAAGGTCCCAGAGGCAGGGCAGAAACACTGAGAGGAAGCAGGTTTCTGGAAGCTCCTAGGAACCCCCTCCTTGGGCTCTTGTATGTGGGGGCAGTGCTGGGCAGGGGTGAGCAAGCCTAGAGTGGCCTTCATCTTGAGCCACCTGCTTTCTAGCCCTGCCTCGCTCGGCCTGGGCTCTGGCTGACCCCGAGGCTGCCTCTGGCTGGGCCTGGTGGGGCACCAGGCTCAGAGTGCTTTCTTGCTTCTGCTTTCCAGGCCCTCTCCCAGCTGTAATTTTACATCATTGGTTCTCAAAGTGGAATCCTAAGACCAGTAGCATCAACATCCCCTTGAACTGTCTTTTAGGAATGCAGGTTCTCCAGCCCTATCCTAGACCTTCTGAATCAGACACTCTTGGCAGAGTGGGGGTGGGGGGCGAGCAGGGGGCTGCAATGTGTGTTTTGAAAAGCCCTCCAGGGGATTCTGATGCTCACTAAAGCCTGAGAACCACTTCTTAAGAGCAAACAGCTCAGCCCAAGGGGTTCAGGCCTGGACAAGACTAAGACTTTCTCTCTTGGTTCTGAAAACTTCCCAGACCACAGCCTGCGGTTCTGAGCCCACTGAACCTTGCTGAGTGCCAAGCCTGCTCCCAGATGCTTACCCACCAGGGTCATCCCAGAATGTTCTGTCCACTTGGGCCCCAGATGCTCACCATACTGGGTATGTAACTGATTACCAAAGACAGTACGGTGCAGGGACCTTCAACACAAAATGGGAACTTTTCTGTTCATTATATTTGCTTCGGTCTCTAGAGAGCCGTGTGGCATTCAGCTGACTCAGCCTCAGTCACAGCAGAAAGCTCCCCCAGCCCAGGCCGATGGCGCTTTTGGGATGGTTCGGGGCTTCTGGGCCATGTCTTTATCGAAAGCCCTCTAGGGGAGGTTAGTGGCTGGCCCAGGGCCAGGACGTGGGGGAGCTCATTTCCCGGGGCAGCCCTGCCTGTCACCCCCACACACATTCAGCTCAGACAATCACCCGGGAGTCACTGGACCCAGTTACTCAGCACGCGGATGAATCAGACTTCCCGTAATTGGCATTCAGGAAATTGGGAGTTTGGAAGGGTTTCCAGGACACTTGGGGTGCTGACGTCTCTTGCTAGCATCTCTCTCCCAGCCCGGGGGCAAACAACATCAGGTCAAAGAGCCGCTGCCATTAGAGAGAGATTGTACCTGGCAGAGCCCCTCTTTAAATGGATCATTTGACAAAGGACCCCTGACTTTAGCTAAGGGAAGTGGTGGGATGAGAGGGAAGGGCATCATACCTGGGGGCCCTTTCAGATGAGATCTTTTCACTCTCACAGAGCCTGAAGATAGTGGTTTTCTCCAGTTCTGCAGGAGCACAAAATAGGCTCAGAGAGGCTGAGAAAGCCAACCAAAGTCACACAGCAGGAAGGCTCAGCACTGGGATTCAGACCCTGTCTGGCTGTTCTGACAGTCCCAGGCCCGCTCATCCTGCAAAACCCAAGGCGCGGTCTCTAGGAGCAAGTGCGTGGCCTGGGGCTTTCTTCCTCCTCCTTCCTCCCTCCTGTAGAAATAGAGGGAAAAAGTTTTAGTCATTAAATAAGTCAAATTCGTGTCCTTACCATGGGATTTGCTGGAACTGTTATGTGATTGTATGGTTTCTGAAGCTTCTATAGGGGAACAGCGTGGACAGAATTTGTATAGGCCCTGGAGGGTGGGGGAGAGACAGGTGCGCCGGGATGGTGAATGGGGGCCCCTGGGCAGGGCAGCCACAGAAGCCACTCTGGGCCACAGCTCCAGGAGTGGTGTCAGAGAGGCTGGGACCCACCCGCAGCATCCTTCAGGTTCGCTCTCTGGCCAGGCAGTCCGGGCCCAGGGTGGTGGACATGCTTAGGGAAGGGGCGGGTTCCATGGCATGGCCCCGGGGCCTACCACTGGACAGAGGGTCAAGGCTGCATTGGACCTGGTGGTTGGGGGGCTGTTCATGAGGAATGGACAGCATCCCATGGAATCCAAGGGGATCGTTAGGAAGACCACACATCCAGACTGTCTACCCACATGGCCCAGGTTGCAGATCCTGCCTTTCCCTCAACTGGTCTAGAGCATAGTGCAGGGGACTAGTGAGTGGAAGAAATGTCCCCAGGACGGGCTGTCACCCAGAGAGCTCAGAGGATGGATCTTACTCACCCAGCCCCTGCCCTTGCAGCGAGCCACCAAGCTCTCACCCTCCCCAAGGTCCTGGGTAGATGTGGGGAGAGACTGAGCCCAGGGAGAGTGGGGGACAGGAACCTCTAATCCAAGGGAAGTCCTGGGTGGGGGAGGGCACAACCAATGCCATGACGCCCATTCCATTCATTCACCCCTGTAGCTGGGCTCACCCTCCCTGGTGCCCCCAGCCTACCACCCACCCAACCTTTCCCTTCACCCCTCCCTCCTGTCACCCACAGTGCCACTTCCAGTGGTTTTCCCTCACCATTAGTGTTTTCCCCTTCTCCACCTCTGCCTACCCTCAGCCTCATCCCTGTGGCCTTTGTGTACCCACTGACAGATGGCAGGCAAATGCACCCCCTCCCCATCTCCATCTAGATCATCACTCTTGCTCTGTACCCAAGCCCCCAGCTTCTCCTTGCCTTCTGGTCCACTTGGCGGGCTGAATCCCTGGGAGCCTGCTCCCTAGGCCACTGCGGATCCTGGGCCTGGTGCTGATGTCCCAGTATGACTGTGTCTCTGGGCTAAGGTCTGCCTGGGCCTTCCCTGAGCCCCTGCCCAGGCCCTGCCCAGGCCCTGCCCTGACTCTGTCCAGGATGACCATTCTGTTTCTGCACTGCCTCCCTCATACCCTGCAGCTGTGCCCTGTCCTGGCTCCCAACCCTCACTGGTCACCACACCCTGACTGCCCCCATCCTGACTTCCACCTTCCTCCCCTGCAGCTGGGCCGCCTGTCCCAGCCCCACCCCTCCCAGGGGCGAACAGAACACCAAGCCAAAGTTGAGGAAGCTCAAGCCCAGACCAGGGTGACCTGCTGGCCTTTGTGAGTCAGAGGAAGGAGAGGGAACGTCCACAGGGCCCCTGCAGCCCTTCCTCCCTCCCTCAGGCCTGCCTAGAGCCTGGAGAGCCCGGAGACATGCCCTCAGGCCTGCCCTCCCATTCTGGAGGTACAGATGGGGGCTGCAGGTGCAGGGGCTTGGGTACACTCTGGGGGGGGCGGGCAGCTGGGGGTACAGGCGGAGGGCATTCTGCTAGTGACGTCTGTGCCTCATGATGCTCTGTTAGGGGCACTGGAGCATCTCACCCGCATCAGCTCCACTAGTCCCATCAGCGCTGAGAAACAGGGCAGTTCCTGCCCCCATTTTACAGATGAGGAAACTGAGAGGCTAGGGGAGGTACGGGCTGGCTCCAGGTCATGTTACTGTCTGCAGAGAAGGGGGTGCACCAGAGGAGGCCAGGCCCAGGTGTGGGGCCTCGAGCTGGAACTCACATCAGGAGTCATGGGGCCCCTTGGTGGGCCTTGGACCCTTGGTGCCCCATTCAGAGATGCCTGTGGGGACATTACTGGAGGTGGCTGAGGCCTGTCCTACTTCCTCTGGGGCCTCTGAGACCCTGGGGGCCGTGGGAGGGAAAGGGCTTTCCTGGTCAGATGCAGTGAGAGGGCCCAGGAAAGCTCACTGAGTGGTGCCTGGAGGTTCTCTGAAGGCTGGGAATAATAGTTCAACATCTAGGCCTGTTGCCAAGGCTGTTGGGGTCCATCGTGGTTTCTGGTTGTTACGTGGCTTGGTAGAAAGCAACTCGGTGTGCACGCCCCCATGGTTCAGAGGCCCTCCGGCCACCCCTGGCACATGTGCCTTCTGAGTTCGCCCACAGCACCCCGGCAGAGCTGCCCTGGGATGCAGTGTCACAGGCCGTTTCTCTGTCTGCCTCCGCTGGGTGGGGTAAGGTGGCCAGACATTCCCTTCCTTTTCCTGTTCCCACAGCGCAGTAGGACCCACGCTCTAGGTGACTAGGGTTAGCCCAGAGCCAAGGCTTCTAGCCTGGCTGGGCCCAGGACAAGCAGTGTGGTTACCTCCAGCCTCAGTTTCCCTATCTGTGGGGCAGACAGCTGGGTTGAGGCTGTCCCAGCTCTCTCAAGGGTGCACAGAGGCTCAGCATAAAAACAGTCTCACGAGACCCCCAGTACTGTCTCTCTCCCTGAGTGCCCCGTGCCAGCGGATCGGCCACCTGCCCTTGCCATCCTTTTCCCTTGGCCAGCTCAGCTCTGTTGCCTCTTGCTGACAAGGGGCCCCATGGACCTTTGGGGGTTTGGGGATCTCCTCAAGACATGGAGGGGAAGGAGGTGTTAGTGACGCCAGGTGGAGATGCTTGGAAGTCAGAGATGTTTCCTACAGGGTGGGGTTGCTGGGCTGTGGGTCTGGCCCCGTTACATCTCCCTCCCCCCGATGCCCCTACGCCCTGACCCTGACTCCCTAGGACAGAGCACTTGCTCAGGCCTGGGCTCTCTTCCCTTACTCATTTCCCAAGCTGTCAGGGGGGGTCAGGAAGCAGGGAGACCACCTTCCTGCGGGATCCCCCCAGTGTCAAGCAAGTGCGGGGAAGGGGGGGTGGGGGGTTCCTGTATTGGAGCCAGCCCTGCCCCCTCCACCTTGCTCACGTGCTGCTCCCTCTAGGTCTCAGAGGCTTTCTCTTAAAACGAGGTGACCTATAAGTTGTGTTCCAGGGCAAGGTGATGCTGCACATTGCTGGGGACCTGGGTGTCCTCTAGCCTGTCTCCTGTCCCAGCTCTCCCACCTGGCATGGGGCCCCCAAGGCTCCCAGCCCCAGGGCTTTCCAGGCCCACATGGCTACACTCCACTTAGTCTCTCGGGGTCCAGGTCCAGGAGTGGATGAGCCCCAGCCACCACCCTGTGAGGACAGTCAACAGCCTAACCTAGGGCTCGCTGTGGTCAGGGGCACTGCAGGACGCCTCGGGGATTTTCTGCAGTGCTTTCTCCAGGCAGGGGCCAGTACACAGTCTCTGCCATAAATCTGATGTGGGGGGAGCGGGTGCGGGGAGGCAGGGGGACGGACAGAGAGAGAGGGAGGGAAGGCCAGAAGGACCTCCCTAATTCACATGCATGAGGTATCTTTTAGTGTTGCTTGGCAACCAGATGAGAAAGGAGGGTGTGAGGAGCCCAGACCATAGCCCCAGCTCCACTATAGGCTAACCTTAGTAGACAGACAGATCTGGGAATCAGGCCCCAGGTGGCTCTAGGTTCCCCCTCCGGAGTTGTCTTCCCAGAGGTGCCAAGGGTGATGGGGGTCCCAGGACTGGCCACACGCCTACCCCCTGATGGTCCCGAGCCAGAAATTAGGTGTCCCCCCACTCCGCCCCAGCACTGATGTGGGAGTCTGGGCTTTGTTTCTACTTTGACCCTGACTAGTGTCCTGGGTCCTTGGTCAGATAGCGTCACATCTCTGACCTCAGTCTGCACTGTAAAATGGGCCAGTAGCATTCAAAGGATTTACTGCGAGGAAGAGATGACAGAGACATTGCGTTTAAATCCTAGGGCCTTTCTATCCTCAAGGGTACACTGAACGCCAGTAAGTAGGGCTGCAGGACACAGGAGGCTCCATGAGGGGCCACCCCTGCCCCCAGGAGCAGATGAGGGTGACAGGACACCCCCAGGCTATCCCAGGCCTTTGGACAAATGGGAGAGAAGTGCAGCTGTGAGACTGGACCAGGACTAGGGTCAGCTCTGTACGCCTCAGCTGGCATGACTGTCCAGGACATCCCTAGAGGGGTCCAGACTCAGAGTGGCCATTGAGGCAAGGGTGGTGGCAGTGGGTGGGGTGAGAAGGAGCAACACTGAGCAGGTGGCCAGTGGGGGATGGGGGTGGGACATCAAAGTCCACGGAGGCACGGGGTGGGGAGGGAGTCTGCCAGCGGATGTTGGCTCCTGGGAGGGGCCTGTGGCAGGACAGTGACTTTGGGAGGGTTTTCCTGCATCCCCATGTGCTTCCTTCCCTGGCACGTCCACTTCAGCCCAGCCAGAGGGTCTGGGCTAAGCTGGGTGCGGCTCCACTCTGCTGGGCAGTGACCAGGCGGTGCTGGAAGGGACTTCCCAGGAAGGTGCTGGAAACCCCAGAGCCTCCCGGGTTTCCTCCAAATGCCTGGGAATTCGGTGGCCTCTGCCCAAGAGGAAAATCCCCAACTTTCCCTGCTGTGCTCTTTGGCCAGGGGAGCTGAGACACAGAAGCCCACAGTGTCACTCATGTCATTGCTTGTATGCCATAAAGAGGCTGCCTCCTTTGGTCCCTCCTTTTAGCCATGACTTTGAGGACTCCAGGAAGAACCTCTGCCTGGAGCTCACTCCAAAGTGACCTTGAGCTACAGCAGTGGTTTCAGACTTGCTTTGGCAACTCTGTTTAGTAAACACAGCCTTCTGGAGGGACACCACCAGAACGACTGCTAGCAGGGTGCCTGATGGAGCCCCAGGCCCGCCACCTCTCTGCTCCGGCACCGCGGGGATCCTGTGTGGCGGTGGTGTGATGTGCACGTGAAGGTGTCAGTTCCAGGCCCTCCAGGCCAATGGGACTGGACTGGACACATGAGAGAGGGAGGGGACTGGGGGCTGGGGTGGCAGGGCCACTGTGAGCAGGGGCTGGAGAGGACTGGGGAGGAAGGTCTGGGCAGGACGATCTGCAGACTGCGGTGGGCATTGTGGCAGGTGGAGAGAGGCAGCCACGGGGCCCGGGGCAGGCAGGAAGTCTTTCTACTTGGTATCTTGGTACCATTGTCCCAGTGAAGTGCTTGGGAGGCCCTGAGGACACCCTCCTCTGTCCCCTCTGTGCTCTCTGTGTCTCCCCCACCCCAGCTCCTGGGCTTCCCACATTGGCTGTTTTGTCCAGTCAGTTTCCTCCTCAGCCCCCTCATGCTAGGATCCCAGGAGGCCTTTCTGGTGGGAGGCCTGTTTGCCAGTGCATGCTGACACCCACTGGGCCCTGCATCTGTGTCTCCCTCAGTCCTCACAGCGGCCTTGCAGCATGGGGGAGAATGTGCCAGACCCAGGCCATGCTCCTGAGAGCAGCAGGGGCAGGCAGGGCCTTCACCTGGGTGCTGATGTATCAGATGGCCTGGGGCCTTGAAGCGCAGGTGTGTGAGGCCCCCTGGGGAAGGCCACCTCAGCCACATTCTGGGTCTCCTAAGCAGAGATGGTCACCATGACCCTGGGACCTGTGTAGAGTGGCTGCCCTAACAGATTGCCACAGGCTTCATGGCCTCACAAACTCACACTTGCCATCTCATGGTTCCGTGGGTCAGAGGCCAGTGCGGTCTCAGTGGGCTAAGGTCAAGGGGCCTCTGCTGTTCTCCATCCCTGGAGGCTCTGGAGGAGGGTGGTTTCCTGCTTACCCCAGGTGAGTGTTCCTTGTGCTGCAGAACTGAGCTCCCCGCTCCCTGCTGGCTGGAGGCCGGGGGCCCCTGAGCCCTGAGGCCTTGCCCATGGCTCCCTGCCCATGGCTCCCTGCTTTAGAGCCAGCAGTGCGGGGCTGGATCCAGCTCTCTGACCCTGCCCCATGGTTACACCTTGCTCTCCCCACAGCTGGGAAGGCTCCCCGGTTTTATAGACCTGTGGGATTAGATCGCACCCACCGGGATGATCCAGGATGGTCTCCCCATCTCAGGAGCCTAACTTTAATCGCATCTGCAAAGCCTCTTCGGAAGTATAGTCCCTTTGCCAACAGTGTCTTTTGTCACCTTCGCGGTTACAGGGATCAGGATACAGGCATTTTGGGGACCACAGCCACTGTTGGAGCCTTATATGGGCATCAGAGAAGCCTCTCTAAGAGGGGCCTTAGGTAATCATAGGGGCTCCCCTACAGCCCAGCCTCCCTGGCTTGGGAGTATCAGGTCCCAGTGCCCTCCCCATGCCACGCACAGGGCAGTGTGTGGGAGTGACCGTCCCCCATAGCGGGCCTTTCCCTGTCTAGGGGTAGACCCTAGAGAAGAGGAGGTGGTCTTTCCCGTGGTCTGGCTCCTGCTGAGCTCTTGAGGTCCTGAGGTGGGGGTGCGTCCTCTGGGAGGGGAGGTCAGGGCCAGGCACTTGCCTGCACTGGGAAAGCTCTACTGTGGTTTTGGGGATGAATGGTCAGTGTGCAGGGGGGGTGCCCGCTCAGAGCAGGGAGCCTGTGATGGGGGTGGAAAGGGTCTCCAGGCCTCTGTCAGGGTCCTGGCAGAGAGAGAGCCCCAACCCAGCCACCCCTGCCATAGGCAGGAAGGGCAGAGTCCCTGCCTCCTCTGGGATGGCCAGCCCTTCCTGTGGGCGATTCTCCAGCAGACAGGGCATGGGGGGTCAGGCCATGAGGTGCTCGCCAGCCACCCACTGGATTCAGGAGGTTCTGAGAGCCCAGCCCAGCCCAGAACCGGCCTCCGCTAGTACTGCTGGAGGCTTAGGGCAGGAAAGGGGAGAACAGATCTAGAATGAGCACGGTGGGTGCTTAACCGTGTGCTGTGAGGGGTCTGAGTCTGGTGAACCCTGTCATTTGCCTGTGTGCACTTGCTGACTGCCCCATCCTACCCCCTGCTGGAGGTTCTGCCTGGGCCAGCGCCCCTGCCTGCTGGCCTTCTAGCCACAGCCTGCATACGTTCCCTCTGTCCCTGCCAGAGAGGGCTCCTGGATGTTGAGCCCAGACCTACATCCAGGCCCACCCCACCCTACCCTACCCTGCTGTCAAGGCTCCGGGGTTGAATTTCTCTGCTTTCACCAGGCCTGGCTTGGAGAGGGTCAGCTCTGCTCTATCTGGGGTTTCTGGCTCCACCTGCTGATACCTTTTGATCCAGAAGTGCTCCCTGATGAGGAGGATGTGTGTGGGGGGTTGGGCAGCACCGCACACGTGTAGGAGGGTTGCCCTGGTTGGCCTACCCAGGGCTCCACGCCGTCTGTCCCTGGGGGTCTGGCGTGGGCAGGTCTCCATCCTGGGTTCTCCCAGCATCGGTGGGGAGACAGGTACCCGCGGTGTCTTCATTTAGAACTCTGGCACTGGACCCCCTGGCCGGGGTCAGACGGGAGCTCGGTGCCACTCCCGTGTGTCCCCAAGGAAGGGGCTGCCTTTCTGTATGTTCCCACATTACCAGTGATCACACATGTTGTGGGGACTCCGGGGGTACAGCCCCTTCGCTTGTCTTCCTGTGAACCCAGTGATAACAGAGCAAACCGGTGCTCAGGAAGGTCGGGGGCCGGTCCAGGCCGCCCAGCTGGAGGCAGAGCTGGGCCAGAGCCAGCTTAGGTCCCTGTCCATCTTCGCCCGGTCCACCCTCGGGTCCAGTCCTGGAGGAGCAGTCTGTGGTTAGCGGCAGATCACAGGGGCCTGTGTGGCTGAGCGAGGTTGTGGAGTCTCCAGCCAGCGCGGCGGGCACACGCCACAGCACGCCCAGGGGCTGCGCAGGGAACAGGGCCCGTTTGGAGGGGAGACAGCCTGGCTGTGCGCTCAGGGCTGACATCTCAGTTTTCACAGCAGCTCGTGCCCATCACACGCCGAAGCCTCCTGCTCTCTGCCAGAGAGGAACGGCGAATCCATCCATGCGGCTTCTCCCCTCCGCAGTCCGTGGGTGGGCGTTTTCCTGCTCCAGCTTTGTGCTGCCTGGGGAGCTCCTAGTAAAGCTCCAGATCACAGAATGGCGAGGGGGTGGCCTGGGCGGGGCCGGCAGGTGACATGGAGCCTGCACCCCGTGCTGGGGAGCCACCCTGCCGCCCGGCTCACTGGGCTGCTGTGCGAGGTTGCTGCTCCTGGCTGGTCTGTGCTCTATGCCGGGCCCTGGTGGGAAGGGAAACCAAGTCTTAGAAATGGGGTCACAGAACAAGCAAAGCCGGGCTCCAACCCCCAGAGTAGGCTCTTTCCATGGCCCTTTCTTGGGGCTGTCTGGGTTTATGGCATCTCCCCAGCCCTCGCCTTATGGGTCAGGGGGTGACTCCTGCTTTTGGTGCCCTGTGGCCTTGGGGGGGGGGTGGTGCCCTCATTATGCCCTTTGCAGAGCAGTTTGCACTGTGTGATGGCCGGGCTCTGACGATGCTTACTTTGCGAGTCGGGGCAGAAGCCCCCTCACACCAGTCCCTCAGAGGCTGAGCAGGCTGTAGGGGCTCCTGCCGGACCCAGGATAATTTCTGCCAGTGAGGACCCAGGTGTCTCAGTCCCTTGAGGACAGTCTCTGCCCTAGCCTCTGGCTCTCTTTCCCCTGCCCCATGGGAAGCTGCTCTTGGCCAGGTGGCAGGTGGGCAGACAGCTGAGTCATGACGCCCCCCCGGGGGCCTTTAACATTTTGGAGGCTGGGGAAGGGGCAGATAGTGAAGGAAGCAGCCTCGGGTATCTGACCCACCCTCCCTGTGGCATGTACACCCCACACCCGGGGTTCTCAAACAGGTTGCGCATTAGAACCCCCCTTAAGCTGGCAGGAAGCCTAAAAGCCCAGGCCACATCTCCAGAGACTGGTTTAGTCAATCTGGGGGTGGGGCGTAGGGATCCATTTTTAGCAGTCTCATTGGGTGGGGATGGGGGACACTTTCTGAGAGTGAATTATGTCAGACAGCAGGCCAAAGCCTGACCGTCCTTGGTCCACTGGGACGATTGTCTCCTGGTGGTTGGTGACATAGCAGGGAGCTGGGAGCCGATCTCTGCATCACCCAGCACGGAATTGGCAAGTGGCTCAGTACTGTGGGGCCCTTGGCCCCTGGGTGCCCCACCAGGTCTGGGAGAGGCTGCCGGGCTGGGAGCTGTGCCCTTCCTCCCCTGTGTGCATTGCAGGCTGCATTTTCTAGAAGGGGAGACTGAGGTACAGAGCAGGGAAAGGCTTGTGCCAGTGCCCTCAGTGGGGGCTGCAGAGCCGGGGGCCTTGGCAGGCTGCCAACTGTGTCCTGGGCCGCCTCCCCCGGGGGCTGTACCTGAAGAGGGCAGTGAATGATCTTGCTTTAAAAATAAACTTGAGCCACACAAATTGAAACTTCTGCAGGAGCATTGCCCTGATTAAGGAGCTCTCAGACCCCAGAACCGAATGCCTCAGTAGTAGCAGCTTAGGACCCAGGCAAAACACCTCACTCTTGGGATGTGGTCTCCTGCACTACCCGCCCTCCCCAACCTGCCCAGGGACCTCTGCCCAAGGTCCTTGGCCTCAGTGCTCACTGGGAGTGTTGAGCCCAGATTCCTGGAGATGGAGAGTGAATTGATAATGTGCCTTATAAAGAAGGTTTATTCGCAGCAAAAACATGCAGCAGTCTGAAGGAAAGCTGAACCCACACTGGGAGCCTGCTAGCAGAGAAGGCAGGATCCCACCCACCTCTGGAACCCGTTCTCAGGCCCTGTGTCCTTCTTTTCTTCCCGCAGAGAAGGGGTGCTTGCTGTCTCCTGCTCTGCAGAGCACACCGCAGCCCCTACCCTTCCAGAGGCAGGACTCAGTCCAGAGGCTCCCTGCAGGCTCAGCCTGTTGCTCCAAGGGTCCCATCCAAATTGGAGGTGACATGGTGTGCGGTGGGTGGCTCCAAACTTTCTTTAGCAGTGAAAGAAACCCAAGATAATGTAGAATAGATCCTAGGGAACCAGGTTCTACTTGAAAGGAGGTGGGGAAGATGGCTGAGAGTCTAGTAGGGGGAACAGTCATAGGGTGGTCCCTAGAAGAGCATGCCAGCAGAAGTTTCTGATGTGTGAGCCCTAGCAGGGAGGAGGGGTGGCAGGGGGAAGGAGGAGCATTCTGAGCAGAGGGAAGAGTCTGCAGAGCTCTGTTGGGGAGGGACCAGAGCCACCCAGCAGCAGTGGGGATGGGGTCAAGGGGAGTCTGCACCTTGCCAGCCAAGTCACCAGTTTTGTCTTCCTCGAAGCAGTGGGAAGCCACTGGAATGTTTTAAGAAGTTGGGGCAGGCAAGAACCACACATATGATCCTATCTGTAGAGTGGTTAGCAGCTGGAGAGGGGCTGGAATGGGCGGTAGCAGGGGAACAGGGGCCACTGGGAGGATGTTCGGGTTGGGGAGAGATGGCCACTTGGACTAGGTTGCCAATGGGGATGACAGATGGACACCAGACATGGGAAATATAGGACAGGCAAAGCTGCTGGGACCGGGGGATGGATTTGGTATGGGGCAGGGGTGAGGGAGGGGTCTTCGTTGCTCTTTTACAACTGCTTCTTTTAAGATTTGTTGGCCTAAAGTATGTGTTTCCTCTGGGGTCAGTTCTTCCTTTGGCCCCTTGGCGTTTTGCTGTGATGTTGTTCCTCCTTCCCTTGAGCCTGTTTGTGCCTGCTGAACTTGGGGCGGTCTGCTTTAAGGCAGGGGTCTGGGGGCTGGCTGAGCACTCCCCCTGGTGTCTTGGGGTCAGACCAGATGAGTCAGCACTTAGCTCTCTGGCCAGTTCAGGTGCTAGGGCCCGGCTGTCAGCAGCACCACCCCTCCCCTCAGTGCCTGAGCTGTGAGGGCAACTGGCTCCACGCTGGACATCTGCTTAGAAGACAGATCTCCTGGGCAGCACCTGGCTGGCTCAGTTGGTGGAGTGTGCGACTCTTGGGGTTGTAAGTTCAAGCCTCACGTCAGATGTAGAGATTACTTAAAAGAAATAAAATCTAAAAAAAAAAAAAAAAAAAAAAAGACAGCTCTCTAGTGGTGGTCTGCCCCTGCCTCCCAGCCTGGTAATGACCTGTCAGTGTCCTGTGGTGGGAGGGCAGGGGGAGCCATTCCTGCGGCAGACCTCTGCATGGTCTCTTGTTTGTAGGTCCACTTCTCCCCTGAAAGGTGGGGTTTCCTGCTCAGGTTTTTCTGCGACTTGGTTCATCCACCCACCCCCACCTGCCTTCCATTTTCTGGAAGTGTGAGTCACTCTTGTCCACCAACAACCCGCCCTCTTCCACAACTTCTCCTCTGTGTCCTTTTATCTGTCTCGTGGAGGCTGGGAAGGGTGAGAAGCAAGTGCATGGGCTCCGTTCATCATCTTGAGCTAGAAGTCAGGAGAATTTCTTCCTGTAAAAAGTGTTCTTCCAAATCCATAGCCATGTTACCATTTCTCAAGCCTAAAGTCGGGATGGCATCTTTGATTTCTCTTTCTCTCAGAACCTACATCTGATCAATGAGCAAATCCCATCCTTGATCAAGTCCGCCATCTGCCACTTCCCGTCACCTGCCCTGCTACCGTCCCGCTTTAGGCCACCCTCCTACGTGTGTAGACTCTGCAAGAGCTTCTACCCAATCTCTTACCTTGACCTTGCCCCTTTATCTTGTCTCCATAAATCAACCAGGGTGGTTAAAATAGATTGTGTCATTCTCCACTAACAGCCTCCAGTGGGAAGTAAAGAGAGTGTATGAGAGAAGAGAGAGCGATGAAAGAGGCAGGGACACCACAGATGGACGTAGACTCCAGGGGTCTAAAGAGGTGGACAGTGTCCCTCCAAGTTCATGTCCACCTGGAATCTGGGATGTGACGTTATTTAGAAATAGGGTCTTTGCAGATGTAATCAAGTTAAAATGAGGCCATACTGGATTAAGGTGGGCCTTAAAGCCAATGACTGGGTGTTCCTGTAAGGAGAGGGGGATATAGAGACATGGAGGGAAGAAAGGCCATGCAGTGATGAAGGCAGAGATTGAAGAGCTGCATTTAGAAGGCAAAGAATGCCAAGTGTTGCTGGCAGCCGCTGGAAGCTAGGAAGATGCCAGGAAGCGTTCTTCTTTGGAACCTCAGAGGGAACATTGGACTGCTGACACCTTGATTTCAGATTTCTAGCTTCCCAAACTGTGAGAGGATAAATTTCTATTGTTTTAAGTCACCCAATTTGTGGTAGTTTGTATGGCAACCCTAAGAAACTAATCCATGCCCTTATCCTGACCAGCAGGGGTCATGGTTCAAGGCCCAGCAGGATCTGTCCTTACCTCTTACCACCCTCACTCCATCCCAGCAACACTGGCCTTGAACAGGATGTTCCTTGAACAGGCTGTGGGTGCCCCTGCCCCAGGGCCTTTGCACTTGATGTCCCCTTAGATCCAGATGAATTACTTCATTCAGGTCTTGCTGAATGAAGGCCCATCTTATCAGAAGGGTCTTCTCCAACTGACAGCAAAGCCCCCAGGTCCCCTGTCCACCCCCCACCCCAATCTACTCTGGGTTCTCCCTGCTTGCTCTAGTTCTCTCCACAGCGCTTCTCGCCAGCTGGTCTGTGTTCACTCGTTTCCTATTTGTGTCTTCTCTCTACCATGTAAGCCTCATGAGGGCCAGGATTTTGTCTATTGTATTTGCGACTGTATTGCCAGTACCTAGAACAGTGTAAGGCATATGCTCGCTATGTAATCACCAAATGAATAAGAAAAAAAATCCATGAGCTAGTTCAATAAAGGGGAAAACCCCCAAACAGGCAATTCAAGACAAAAATGCCTCAGTCTTACTCATAATTAAAGAAATACAAATCAAGTCTGCAATGAGATCATTCTCACCTATTATTAGATTGTAGGGAACGTGAGGGGAATTGGGTGCCATCCCACCGTCCCAGTGGAGTGAACTTGGGCTGTCTCTTTCCTCCTTTTCTAAAAAGTTGAACTATGTAATTCATAGGAAATTCACCCCTTTAAAGTGAATAATTCAATGGTTTTTAGTATATTCACAGGGTGTAGAACCATCCCCCTGTCTAGTTTTGCTACCTTTTCTTTACCCCAGAAAGAATCCCCCAATCCCCGTTAGCAGCCTCTTCCTGTCCCCAACCTGGCAGCCCTCGGCGGCCACTCTCTATTGTGTGACCTGGAATTTCCATATTCTGGACATTTCATGTAAATGGAATCCTATAACATGCAGCCTCTTGTGTCTGGTGTCTTTCACTTAACATGATGCTCTCAAGGTTCATCCGTGTTATAGCATGCACTTTATTCCTTTCTATTATATTACTCCATTGTGTGGATACACATTGTCTTTTAAAAAAAAAAAAAGATTTATTTGTTTATTTTAGAAAGAGTGGGCAGGGGGTTGGGGCAGACGGAGAGGGAGACAAGCAAACTCCCCGCTGAGTGGGGAGATGGACACCGGGCTTGATCCCAGGACCCTGAGATCACGATCTGAACTGAAATCAAGAATTGGTTGCTTAACCAAATGAGCCATCCAGGGGCCCCACCATATTTTCTTTATCTGTTCATCAGTTGATGGACAGTGGGTTGTTTCCACATTGTAGCTAATATTAATAATGCTGCCATGAACATTACATAAAAGTTTTATGTGGGCATAAGCTTTCAGATATCTTGGCTATATACCTGGGACCGTAACTGCTGACAACTATGTTGAAAATCTTAAGGAACTGCCAGACTGTTTTCCAAAGCGACCACACAATTCCATGCTATCATCAGCCCGGTACTAGAGTCCCAATTCCTCAACAGCTTCATTAACACTTGTTATTATCCATCTTTTTTTTTTTTTTTTATAGTCTTCCTAGTGAGTGTGAAATGATATCTTGTTGGGGTTTGATTTGCATTTCCCTAGTAACTAATGAGGTTGAGCAATTTTTAAAAAGATTTTATTTATTTATTTGACAGATCACAAGTAGGCAGAGAGGCAGGCGGGGGGGGGGGGGAAGCAGGCTCCCTGCTGAGCAGAGCCCGACATGGGGCTTGATCCCAGGACCCCAAGCTCACAACCTGAACTGAAGGCAGAGGATCAACCCACTGAGCCACCCAGGCGCCCTGAGGTTGAGCAATTTTTTATGTGATTATTAGTCATTTGTGTATTTTCTTTAGAGAAATGCCTGTTCAGATTGTTTTTTCACTTTTAATTGTGTTATTCGTCTACTATTACTGAATTGTAAGAGTTCTTTATATAACCTGGATATTAGACCCTTATCATATATACTGTGGTATACAAATATTTTCTCCCATTCTGGAGGTTGCCACTTTAATATCTTTATAGTATCCTTTGAAGCGCAAAAATTTTTAATTGTGATGAAGTCCAGTTCATGTCTTTATTTGGTTGCTTATGCTTTCAGTGTCATATCTAAGAAACTGTTGCTAATTCAAGGTCATAAAGATTTCCCATCTGTGTTTTCTTCAAAGAGTTCTATGATTTTAGCTCTTCTATTTGGGACTTGGATCCATTTGGAGGATCTGTCAGGTGGTGAAGGGGTTCACCTTCATTCTTTTGCAGAAGGCTATGGAGTCATCTTGGCACCATTTGTTGGAAAAAAACTCTTCTTTCCCCCAGTGAATTACCTTGCCACCCTTGTTGAAAATCAATCGAACATAGATACAGGGGTTTATTTCTGGATTCTCAACCTGTTCCCTTGGTCAGATGTCTTTTCTTGTACCAGTGCACAGAGACTTGATTACTGTAGCTTTGTACTAAGTTTTTAAATGGGGGAAAGTCTTCCAACTTTTTTCTTCTTTTTAAAGATTGCTTTTGCTGTTCTAGGTCCCTTACATTTCCATGTGAATTTTAAGAGCAAGTTGTCGATTTCTTCAAAACCCCTCCAAAAAACACTCCCCCCAAAGCAGCTAGAATTGTGATAGGGATCACTTTGACTCTGAAGATCAATTTGGGGAGCATTGTCATCTGAACAATATTGTTTTCCAATTCATGAACATGGAATGTTTTATAGTTTTCAGTGTACAAGCTTTGCACTTCTTTCGTTAAGTTTATTCCTAATTATTTTCTTTTAGATGCTATCATAAATGGAATTATTATCAGTATATAGAATTATATACTGATATTTGTATATTGATCCTGTACCCTGAAACCTGATTTTTGTATATTGATTTTTGTATATTGGTCTTGTATCCTGCAACCTTGTGGAACTTATTAGTTCTAATAATGTGTGTGTGTGTGTGTCTCCTTAGGATCTTCTATCTACAAGATCACGTCACTTGCAAGTAGAGATCATATTACATTTTCCTTCCAATATGTATGCCTTTTATATTATGTCCTTACCTAACTGACCTCATTAGAATTTCCAGTACAATACAGAATAGAAATTGAGGTCTTCTTTTAAAATACAGACATTTACAGCTGTAAATTTCCATCTAAACATTGTTTTAGCTGCATTCTATAAGTTTTGATATGTTGTGTCTTTGTTTACATTTGCCTCAAGGCATTTAAAATTTTTCCTGTGATTTCTTCTTTTTCCTGTGGTTATTAGGAACATATTGTGTAATTTCCACATATTTGTGAACTTCCCAGGTTTTTTTTCCTTGTTGTTGTAGTTGGCTTCTGTTATTCCGTTATGGTTAAAGTACATATTTTGTATGATTTTATTCCTTTTTTAAAAAATATTTTTATTTATTTGAGAGAGAGAAATAATGAGAAAGATCACAGAGAGAGAGGAAGAGGGAGAAGAAGACTCACCACTGAGCAGGGAGCCCGATGTTGGGCGGGATCCCAAGACCCTGAGATCAAGACCTGACTTGAGATCAAGAGTTGGACGCTTTAAGTGACTGAGCCACCCAAGTGCCTCTTAGAAATGGCTTTTTAACATGAGTCTTTTTTTTTTTCAAACATGAGTCTTAAAAATCATATCCATATACCAAAATAGCAGTTTTCTCAACCTTCTGAGCAAATGGGACTCTAGAAACCTCTTTTATATTTGTGTCTTTAACATGTCTCTGCATGTATTACAGACCTATAAGCACATATATCTGTTCACAGAAGTAAATCTTGACAAGCCTAGAGTGAACACAGAAATATGTTTTCTTTTTACATGTGTGTTTAATCAGTTTTTCAGTATACAATAACAATTGGTCAACACATACACCTAACTAAATTATATCTTTCTCAATTTTCTGGGAGAGTGTCATTCTTAGAAACATTTTTATAAATGTATTTAAATACTTTTCTAACCTGTATTACAGAAACACATTTATTAAAATACTGTTTTCAACCTGCCAACCATGAAAGAATCATACAAACTTTTTTCTCCCACATATCTAGTGACAGTTTTTCTTGTCTGTTTTGTCTGATAAATTCTATGATGTCCCATATTAAAGTCTGTTTTGTCTGACACAGCCATTCTAGCTTTCCTTTCGTTATTGTTTACACAGATTCTCTTTTCCCATTTCAACCTATTTGTCTTTGGAATCTAAAGTGTGTCCCTTGTAGAAAGCAGATTGTTGGATCATGCTTTTAAATCCATTTTGCCAATCTCTGACTTTTAATTGAAGTGTTTAATTCATTTGCATGCAATGTAATTACTGGGAAGATAGGGTTTGCTCTTTGTTTTTCATATGTCATGTCATTTTCGTTCTTCTGTTCCTCCCTTGTTGTCTTCTTTTGTGTTGAATAGATATTTTGTCCTACCATTTTAATTCCCTTGTCATTTCTTTTACTGTATATTTTTGAGTTTTTACCTTTGCTGTTGCTTGGCAGATTACCATTATCATCTTAATTTATAACAATGTAGTTCAGATTAATACTAAATGTCAGTAGCATACAAAAACTTTGCTCCTTTGCAACTGTTACCTTTCTTCTCTTTTGCGCTCTTATCCTCATAAAATTTAAGTCCTTATACATTGTGTTCTCCTCAGTACATATTTACAGTTACTGATTTATGCAGTTGTCTTTTAATTCAGATAGGAGAAAGAGGTTATAAGCATCAAATACATTTATGCTGTCTTTTATATTTATCTATATAGTTACTTTTACTAGGGCTCTTTATTTGTGCATGTGGATTTGAGTTTCTGGCTAGTGTCCTTTCCTTTAGTCTAAAGGACTCTCTGTAGTAGTTATCACAGATCAATTATCCCAGTGATGAGTTCTGTTTTCATTTATCTGGGCAATTTCTTCATTTGTGAAGGATAGTTGTTCTGCATAAAGATTTGTTGGTTGACATCTCTTTTTCTTTCTTTTAATATAATTTTTAAATTTTTGTTTTAACATATAATATATTATTAGCCCCAGGGGTACAGGTCTGTGAATTGCCAGGTTTATACACTTCACAGCACTCACCATAGCACATATCTTCCCCAATGTCCATAACCTCACCTCCCTCTCCCCCGACCCCGGCAACCCTGAGTTTGTTTTGTGAGATTAAGAGTCTCTTATGGTTTGTCTCCCTTTTCTTTCTTTTTTTAAAAAAGATTTTATTTATTAATTTGAAAGAGAGAGTGTGTGTACAAGAACAGGGGGAGGGGGAGAAGGAGAAGCAGATGCCCTGCTGAGTGGGAAACCTGACCCGGGGCTCGATCCCAGGACCCTGAGATCATGACCTGAGCTGAAGTCAGATGCTTAACCAACTGAACCACCTAGGCACCCTGACATCTCTTTTTTCGTCAGTTCATTGTATATGTTATCCCACTGCTTTCTGCCCTCCGTGGTTTCTGATGGGAAATCTACTTGGAGTTTGTTGAGCCTTTAGGATGTGTCAATTAATTTTTTTAAATAAAATTTGGGACGTTTCAGCCATATCTGATACTTCAGATATTCTCACTGCTCCTTCTCCCACCTTCCCTTGTTTTTCTGGGACTCCCATTATACATATATTGACATGTATGATGGTATCTGAGTCTCTGTTTATTTTCTCCATAATTTTAATTTCTGTTCCTCAGACAGGATGACATCAATTGACCTATCTTCAGGTTCACTGATTCTTTATTTTTTAAAATATGTTCAAATCTGACTCTGAGCCCCTCTAGTTAAAAATTTCATTTAGTTATTAGCTATTTTAGCCTTTAAAAATTTTTATTTATTTATTTGAGAGAGAGAGTGAGCAAGAGAGAGAGTGCAGGTGGGGCAGAGGGAGAGGCAGAGGGAGAAGCAGACTCCCCAATGAGCAGGGAGCCTGATGTGGGCTTGATCCCAGGACCCTGGGATCATGACCTGAGCCGAAGGCAGATGCTTAATGACTGAGCCAACCAGGCACTCCCATTATAGTTTTCAATACCAGAATTTCTTTCTATATATATATTTGAACCCCTTTATTGATATTCTCTATCTGGTGAAGCATGTTCCATACTTTAATTATTTAGACATGGTTTCCATAATTTTTAAAAATTATTTTTCCCCCAGTTTTATTGATATAATTGACATATCAAATTGTATAATTTTAAAGTGTACAACATAATGATTTGATATATGTTATATTTCACAGTGATTACACAATAAATTAGTCAACATTTATCACTTCACAAATTGCACACCTTGTGATAATTTTAAAGATTTACTCTCTTAGCAACTTTTGAATATACTGTACACTATTGTTAACTAGAGTCATTGTGTTGTACAGTACATCCTCAGAACTTATTTGTCCTACTGGGAATGTGTACTTTTTTACCACATTCACCTAATTCCCCTATCTCCTACCTCCTGCCTCTGGCAACTCCAGATCTGATCTCCCTCCTACCTCTGGCAACTCCATATCTGATCTCTGTTTCTGTGAGTTTCTATGAGTTTAAATTTCACATAAAAGCGAGATCATACACCGTTTTTCTTTCTCTGTATGACTTATTTCACTTAACCTAATGCCCTCAGATTCCACCCATGTTGTTGCAAATGTTGGGATTTCTTTCCTTTTTATGGCTGAATAGTATTCTATTCACATTTTCTTTATTCATTCAGTGATGGATGTTCAAGTTGTTTCCATGTCTTGGTTATTGTAAATAATGCTGTGGTGTATACAGGGGTGTACATGTCTCTTTGGTATAGCATATTTGTTTCCTTTGAATATCCAGAAGTGGAATTGCTGGATCATATGGTAGCTGTGTTTTTAATTGCTTGAGGAAGCTCTGTACTAGCTGCACCAATTTATATTTCTACCAACAGTGCACAAGGGTCCTCTTTTCTCCACCTCCTCACCATCATTTGTTACTGCTTATCTTTTTGATGGCAGCCATTCTAATAGATGCAAGGTGATCTCTCATTGTGAACTTGATTTGCATTTTCCTAATGATTAGTGATATTGAGTACCTTTTCACATTCATTTTGGCCATTTGGATATCTTCTTTGGGAAAATGTCTATTCAGGTCCTTTGCCCATTTTAAATAGGATTATTTGTGTTCTATTTATTTCTCTAGCTAGCTAGCTGTTGAGTAGCATGAGTTTCTTTTTTTTTTTTTTTAAGATTATTTATTTATTTATTTGACAGACAGAGACCACAAGTAGGCAGAGAGGCAGAGAGAGGGGAAGGGAAGCAGACTCCCTGCTGAACAGAGAGCCCAATGCGGGGCTCAATCCCAGGATGCTGGGATCATGACCTGAGCTGAAGTCAGAGGCTTTAACCCACTGAGCTACCCAGGTGCCCTGAGTAGCATGAGTTTCTTGTATATTTTGGATATGAACCCCTTATCAGATGTATGTTTTGCAAATACTTTTACTCATTCTGTAAATTGCCTTACTCAGTTTCTTTGAATACATTTTAGAAGGCTGATTTAAACTTTTGTTTTAACAAGTCAAATGTCTGGGACACCTGGCTGGCTCAGTTGAAAGAACATGAGACACTTGATCTTGGGGTTGTGAGTTTGAGTCCCACATTGGGGGTAGGGATTACTCAAAAAAAAAAAAAAAAAAAGTCAGATGTCTGGACTTCCCCAGGAACAGTTATTAGTGGTTGCTTTTTTGCTCATGGGCCATATATTCTTGCATGTATTATAATTTGTGTTGAAAATTGGATATTCTAAATAATTGATGTGGCCACTGTGGAGGTCTGATCCTCACTCTTCAGGGTCTGTTGTAATTGCTGTTCGTTGAAGTCATTGTGGTTTCTTCCTATAGTGACTTTCCTGAATTCCTTCTGCATAGTGTCCACTACAGTTTCTTTTTGGTTATCTTAATTGTCATTTAATAATTGGACAGAGATTTCCTTGAATGCCTGGAACCAATAAGTCTCCCGGTGTCTGCCCAGGGGCTCTATGCACATACTGGGGCACACCTTCAACTCTCAGCCAGGCAGTGGACAGCTCTGCCTTAGCCTTCACTTCCTGCTTCCAAGTCAGTTGGCATGAGCTGAGGGCCTTCCCAGGGCTTCCCTAAGCATATGCACATGCCTGGGCATGCATGTGGCCTTCTGGATTCCCAGAATACATTTCAACTTCTTAAATCCCCTATGGACCTCTCATCATGGAGCTTTGTCTTTTAAGGTTTTTGGTTAGTCTGTCCTTTGCTCCAGCTGTTATTCACTGCCTCAGGCAGCTGTGAAGTTAAATGCCTGTAATTGTTTCTGACAATCAGCCCAGGGGAATAGGCTTTTCCTCCTGCATGAGCTCTGAGTTGGGTCAAATGCAGACATCCTTGCAAATGGGATCTTCCAGGGAACCACCACTATTTGTACCACAGGTCAAAGAATGAGTTTTCTGAGAATGAGGCCTTGAAAGAGTTTCAGCCCTGTTCTGCACTCTGCAGTAGCTTCCAGGCTACTGATTTCCATGACAAGTATGGGGTCTTGTGTTTCAAGGCATGGGGAGCTAATGAGTGGAGGACAGGACTATGGCAAGTTAATGCCACAAAGCTTACAATTCTTAGACTCAGTTAATTTTTTTTTTTTTTAGAATTAATGTTTCCTGGTTTTCTCCAGGTTGGTAATTAATTTCCAAAGTTCTAAAAAAGTTGATTCTGATAATTTTTGCTAGTTTTCCTGGGGAGAAAGATTTTATGGGGATAGGATTTTCAGAGGTGCTTCAACTACCATTTCATTGACACCTGACCATCCTTTTTTGAGAGCACTTCTGCAATGTCTTTTTAAACTAATAATGCCTGTAATCTCTGATCTGAGACATCCCATTTTAGGAGTTTATCCTTCAGATATGATCACCATCAAATAAAGACCCTTGGCCATGGATGCTAAATGTAGGAATGTTTGTGGTGACCACACCCCACCTGAGCATTTTTTGCTGGGGGTCTAACACGCATGTGACAGCCCAGCTACCTGGCAGAATGTCCTACAGTTCTTATAGAACCTGAGGAATTGCCCAGAAAATAGAGCAAGTTGAAAATAGTGTGTGACGTGGGAGCCCTTTAGTTCAGAACAAGAACCCTGTATGCACATGTAAATAATTTCATGAACACAGAATGATTCTGGAAGCTTCCACACAAGAAGGTCAATAGTGGATGTCTCTGGTGAGTGGCTGGAGCCTAGGGTGCAAGGGGACTTACTTTTTCTCGTATAATCTTTCGAACTATTGGTGTTGGCTAGGAGAGTGAAGTACACTTCTCTGCAGGCCATGCCCACCACTCTCCCTCCTACAGAGTCCTCAGGACAGGATTGGGCCTCCGGAGGAGAAAGAGCCTGTGCTCTGGTCTCAGCTCTCTGGATTCACTGGGTATCCTCAGGATAGCCCTGCCCAGTCCTGGCCCTGGGCTGCCACTCAGATAGCGAGGGCCAGGAACTGGGGGCACTGGCCAGAGGACCACAGCTGTCTGGGTCAAGAGGAGAGGGTGCAACAGTATCTTTTGGGAGCCAGTGATCCTGAGAAAGAGAAAGAGCCCTACCAGGAATGTCATGTCTGCTCAGGACTAGACGTGTGCACAGCACACAAGCTGGTACACACAGAAGTCACCCCACGTCTGGTTGGCAATGAACCCCCTTCCACCAGCCTGGAGCATTATTCTCTCCAGCTCAAGAGAGACTCTGCCTATGCACAGATGCACATGGGCAGGCAGCTTCAGCCCTCCCCAGGGATGGGGGCACAACTCCCAGAGACCCACTGCCTGCTCCCAGAGGCCCACTGCCATCAGTCCTACCAGCCTCACCCCTGATGCTCCTTTGGGGTCCTCTAGTGCTCCTCCCCTGCTCAGACACCCGAGTAGCTGGAGGGCCTCCCTGTCCAACATGGGCAGCCTCTCTCCACTGGAAGGGAGAGGGCTGGGGAGGGCGCACAGGACCCTCACGGTAACCCTGGAGCATTTTCAGGGTTGCGGGACTTTTGAAGGACTGTTTGTGACCACATCTGAAGGTGTGGGGACAGGACAATGAACCAGAAAATCAGAGGAGGGACCCAAACTCTTCCTCAAACCTATAAAAAGTATAAATACACTGTCAAGAAATGTAACTATCCAAAATGTTTGAAGTCCATGAAGTAAATAGAGAAGCTCAGGCTTAGGAGTCCGTGTGTTCTGTGGTTCAGACCTTTTCTGAGGCGGAGCTCACACCTGTGTTGGGCCCTGGCACCCCTCTGCCCATTTGACCCCTTCTCCCCCACCAGCACCAGGTCCCCCGGGGCCCCACAACAAGCCTGTGCCCTTAGTTCAGTGCTGGGTGGGGAAGGGTTGGCAAGATTCACTGCCTGAATACAGATCCTGGGGCCTGTAGCTGGACTGGCCCCTCTTCCCTTCATCTGTGCCAGGAGGAACTTTTTATGGATTCTGGCCTCTGTTTATTCTTCTTGAAAAGACATTTTTGAAATATTGAGATAACCAAAGTCCACACAAGCCATGCTTACATTTCCAAAATCATACTGCCAGCATCTGGACTCTGTCCAAGAAGAAAATGCCAACAGCCAAGAGGCTAGTCCCTCTGGGTGCCAGAAGGGCCCAGGGGACACGCAGGCTCTTGCTTGAGGTCCAGAAGCAACAGGTGGGGACCTTAGATAATCTTGGGACATCATTCTGGGAGTGGGGGATGACACAGACATGGGAAGACAGTGGTTCTAAGAGAAAGAGGGAGTATGTATTCCCAAGTTCCCCTCCCACCACTGTGACTGTGGATTTTGAGATGTGGGGAAGAAGCGAGGCTTCCCAGCCCTGATTCACACCCCATCCTAATGGCTTCTGCCTCCTTTCCCCCTTTTAGGAAACAAAGTCTTGCTCTGAAGAGTCAGCCCTCTGAGTCAGGAGATCTTCATGAGCCCTGGAGGAGGGCAGGCACTAGGTCTGGCCTCAGCCCTGGAGGAGAGGCAGAACAGGAAGGACCAGCTGAATGACAAGCAGGCTTTAGGCTGCACACGGATGGCTAGCCTAGGTCTAAAGCAGTGACGCTTCCATCCACATCCAGCTGAAAAATAGCTACTGTTGGGTCAGCCCCAAAGGGGTTAAAGCTGGCACTGTAGCTGTACAGGGCCTCAAGTGGGGTGCCCAAACCCTGCAAGGCTTTCCATAAGAGAAGCGATGAGAGCCTCCTAGCTAAGGCACCCCCCTGCCGTAGCCACAAATGCAGTCATTCTGCTGAGCTTCTGGGGAACTTCTGGGACAGTCCTTAGTATCCAGGTATCTCTTACTCCAGGCTCCTACATTGGTTTTTCTTTCTTTCTTTTTTTTTTTTTTTTAAGATTTTATTTATTTATTTGACAGAGAGAGAGGCCACAAGTAGGCAGAGAGGCAGGCAGAGACAGAGAGGGGAAGCAGGCTCCCTGCTGAGCAGAGAGCCCGATGGGGGGCTCCATCCCAGGACACTGAGATCATGACCTGAGCCGAAGGCAGAAGCTTAACCCATTGAGCCACCCAGGCACCCACCACATTGGTTTTTCTGTGCCTTGAATGTACTGAGCTCTTTATAGGTTTGGGGCTTTTGTCCTTGCTGTGCCCTCTGCCCTGCATGGCCCCTGGTACCCTTACAGGATGGCTCCAACCCAGCAGCAGGCTCTCTGCTCCAGGTCCCCTTCCCAGGGAGGTCTCCTGTCATCCACAAACTCTATGTTGTTGCTTTTCTTATCACCAGTTCTGTTTTGTTCACTGGTTTACTTGTTTGCCATGTCCTGCTCCTGTGGCCCCAAGAGTAAACCCTGAGGGCAATGACTGTGTCTCGGAGAACTTGGCACATAGTAAATGTTCATTAACTTTTAAAAATGAGTAAGTGAGGGGCGCCTGGGTGGCTCAGTGGGTTAAGCCGCTGCCTTCGGCTCAGGTCATGATCTCAGAGTCCTGGGATTGAGCCCCGCATCGGGCTCTCTGCTCAGCGGGGAGCCTGCTTCCTCCTCTCTCTCTGCCTGCCTCTCTGCCTGCTTGTAATCTCTCTGTCAAATAAATTTAAAAAAAAAATGAGTAAGTGAATGGTCCAGTCAGGAATGCAAATTTCCAGCCAGTGGTTGAAGAACCCACTAATGAGGAGCTAGGACGCCCAAAGAGGTGTCCCCATCCCCTCCTAACATCCCCTTCATCACAAATGAAGCCCAGTGCTTTTCATTCCTTGGAGCCCAGACATGAGCTCTGTTCCTTACAGTGGGCCCTGCAGGGAGCCACTAGCTGAGAGGTGGTGAGAGGAAGACCAGGCTGTAAGGTGCATGTTAGGAGCAGGCTAACAGTCCATGGCTGAGGACCCGGAGGATGTTCCAAGTCAGGACGGCTTTCTGGAGGGAGAGGCTGGTGGGATGCATGGAGAGGAATGACTTACACTGCTGAGCACACCCACCCTGGGCTGAGACAGCATGTCAGATTCTTCGAGGTTCTTTGACAGAAAAGAGAGACTGTCCCTCCAAAGACCCATGTGTCAGCTCCCGTGATGCTGTGCTGCCTGATGCAGCCTTTCCTGACACCCAGCCAGGATGGTCTTCGGCTTCTCTGATCTCCTATGCTCCCTATCTCCCTCTGCCCCGGGCAGCCTCCATGCTTTGCTTACACCCGGCTGGTAGGAACAATTTTCCCTTTCTCCAGGAGCCTGTCAGCCAGCTCCCACCTCAAGTCTTGGTTTTAGAAAAAGAACATGCATTGTGTTAGGCTGATGACAGAGCCATTCACGTCCTTTGGAGAAAATTTGGGATGTGCTTGACAAGGATAAATGAAGAGCAATGGAGGGCATGAGCAGAGGCCATCACAGGGCCCACACCCTGATTAACCTTTCAGGGTGTATGGGCTGGTCGGGTTTCTGAGCACGTGCACACACGTGTGCTCACAAATGCACACGTAGACACACCTGCACACAAATGTGCATACAACACAGGTGCACACTCATGTATGGAGTGTACATGTGCAATTACATGCACATGCATGTGCTCACATAAAAAGTCATGTGTGCACTCATGCATAAAAACACACACGTGGATTATGCTTTAAACCATGCCTGCTGTCAAGAAGTGGCTTTTCTCGTGTGAGGGGCCTGGTGGAAACCCACCTCTGTCACCCACTTCTGCCCTTCTCCACCCTGGCCTTCTCCGATGCGTGTGTGCTAACACTTTGTATTACCTTGAACATTAATGTTGCAGATTTCACAGGGGAAAATTGATTACTCGGGGCTTTTTGTTGCCTTGAAGCAATTTGCTCCTTGTTGATGGGCTCTCCTGCTTCTTCCTTTGCACGAGCCTGAGTCCCTCCCCCTCTTTCAGGCTGGAGGCAGAGGCTCTGCAGGAGACACAGGGACCTTCAGCCCTTGTCCTTGTCCCATGGGTGCTGGCTTGTTCTTGAGGCCATGCAGGTGATGGTGGTGGTGTTGAGAGCTTTGTGGGGGAAGGGGCTCCCTCTGTCTTCCCCTTGACACCTCCTGCATTCACCACCCACACCGACACTTTCAGTGGGCTCCTTATGAGTGCCTGGTTTCTGCCATGACCTATTTCCTCTGGGATAGTCACCTGTCCCAGCCCCTGCCTCCATGGGTGGCCCCGCCTCCTTCTCCCAGACCTCTATCACACCCATCCCTATCCCCCTGAGTCTCACCGGTTTCCACTGCCCTATATTCCTGCCCTCCTCTCCCAGAATGCCTTCTGACTGTCCCCTCAGTCCCATGGCTCTGCTCTCTGATCAGGTCCTGATGTCATCTCCAGGAGCAGCGAGTCCCCACACACCCATGGAGGCAGGATCTCTGGGGACTGGGCCTGGCAGGTGCCTCTTCTGCAGGTTCTGGGAGGATTTGTTCAGGTTGAAGAGTCTCTGTCTGGGGCAAACCCCAAGCCCGACATGCTGGCCTTTTCTCCCACCCCTGCACCTGTGGCCACTGTGGCGGGCTGCTGAGACCTGGGTGTATGTGTGCGGGGCCGGTGTGGCCTCCGCAGCCTGCAGAGCCAACAGCGGGGCCAGCAAAGCCCAGTGCGGGGAGCTTTGGGAGGTCTTGTCCCTTGGTCTCCAGGAGGAGAAGCAAATGGACGGATTCTTGGAAGCCACGAATCCTCTGTGGCCCCTTGAGGCATTTCCTAAAGGAGTGCATTTGTGCAGATGGAGGGTGCTGATGACGGAGGACACACGCACATTTACAGTTACCTGCTGGGCAGGGCCTCTGCGGGGTAGCCCTGAGCCTGGACGCTGGGCTTGGGTGGGGCAGGCCTACGGGAAGGCCGGAGCTGCAGACCCATAGCAGGCCCTGAGGGTAGCCAGCCAGCATGTGGGGGACCACAGAAGGGACCTCAGCTGCTGCAGGGTCTCCTGGAACGTTTGGGAGGAAGCAGCTCTGTGGTGAAATATCTTTGAGAGATGCTCTACCCAGCGATCTCTCCAGGACATGGCTGCCACCGACAGGCGACAGGCCAAGGGGTGAGTGGGCTGAGAGCCAGCTCGCCTTCTGCTTATGACCAGGCCCTCCTGGGGCAAGGGGGGCTTTTTTTTCTAATTCTCACGAAGGCAGTGCAAGGACTAGAGTTTCCAGCCCTCCTTGGATCTACAAGACACGGAGAAACCCTGGGTAGAGAGTCTCGTGTTCGCCCAGCATGGATCCCAGGATGCAGTTCTCCTGTAGCCCAACAGGGGGCGCTGGCCAGAGGCCCCAAGGTTCTTGGGAACCAGGCTGGCCTCAAGTTCACCCCACCCTGCTTTGCAGCCTCAAGCAGGTTCAAGCTCTGCGCTGGGCCCCTTCTCCTCACCTAAGAGTCATGTGGAGGTTGTGTCCAAACTGTGCTGGTTTCTGGGGCAAAGCAAACCCAGACAGCATCTCCACCAAGGGCCCCCTGCTTGGTGCTTGTCATCATGGTGACCGACAGGCCTGTGGCCGTGTGTGATGAAGTCAGATGAAGTGGGTGGGAATGACACTCTGACAGAAGCAGAGGACAGTGGTCTGGGCTGCCCAGCACTGCCCCTCCCGCACTGGAACCCGGCGCATCTCGCCTCTGCCCCCTTCCTGTAGGATGGCGTGAGGGACAATGCTAGACCAGGTGATCCTTCCCTCTGCCCTTGCGCTGCCTCCCCAAGTGGGCCCTGATTGGCGCTCACCTTCCTCCCAGACAAAGCCAATTCTGTCGCCTATCTGTCGTGGTGGGGTACCTGCTCACCATTCACTGTCCTCCTGGGGGCCCCCTCACAGGCCTCTCTGCTAAAAGGCTGCCAGAGAATCAGGGCCCCCCCCAATCGGATTTGACTCTCAGCACCATCTTGTGAGAAATATCGTCACGAGTGTCCCTTGCATCTGGGGTTGGGGAGGAGGGACCGAGGCTTACAGTGGCTGTGAACTGGTCCAGGGCTGTCTGCTGATGACATCACAGTCCACGGGCAGCACACTCCACATCAGCAGTCCCCCGTGCTTCCTACTTCCCCGCCGCCCAGATACCAGCCACTCTCCTGGACACAGTGGCCTGCTGTTGCCCAAGGCTGGGGGACTGCCCAGCCTGAGGTCACGCACTTTGGAAGGCTCAGCCTCAGGGTCTCTGCGCCCCCCAGCCCCGGGACCCTGCAGGACCTAGAAGTCTCACCTCAGACCTGACCTCCCTGTCACCACTCCAGGGTCAGCTCCCTGGCATGGCTTCCAAACCCTAAGGCTGTATCCTCTCGGCAAAGGGAATGTTCTCTGAGGACAACCACTGCTGGTCATGCAACCAGGCCCTCCAGTGTCCGGGCAGCCTTTCGGTGTGGCCAGTGTCCATGTCAGAGGAGTGGAAACTTTTGGGGTGCCGCTGGCAGGTGGGGGGCCTTGCTGCTTGGGTCTGGTGGGAATATGACAACAGTGAGCAGCCGGCTTCCTCTGCAGTGTCCGTCCATCCGTCCATCCGTCCGCCCATCCACTGCTGGAGCTTGTAGGGAGGCATGTCTGGGTTTTCTTCTGGGTGCTTCTCTTCTCACCTTTCCTCAGTAGAGCATTCTGTCTCCTTCTCTGTTTTCAGAAGATAAATGCTGGCTGCTCGTGTCACACAAAGACTGGAAAACAATCTCAATTTTCCTCGCTGGCCTGGCCCAGGGTTGTCCCCCAAAGAGAAGCCTCACTTGTGAGAAAGTAATTTATTTCTTCGTGAGCAGGAATTCTGAGTGTGGCCTCGCAGAGGCCTTCTGTGGAGCAGTGGAAAGGGCCAGAGCATGGCCTCAAGCCGCCCTGGTGTCACTCACTTGCCCACCCCCACACTGGTTCCTGGCCCAGCTTGCCCACTGGTGGACTCCAGGGCCATGTCCTGTGCTGGGTCACTGCAGCTCTGCCTGGCGATCTAACTTGTATGGTGGGCGATGGTCCATGCTCTGCCCACCTCTGTCCCCCCTAAGACTGGGGATGGGAGAGACTCTGTGCGAAGGGTGACAGGACCCAGGGGAGCATGCCCAGGTCGGGGGGCGCTGCTAGGATCTGACCCCCACCCCTTTCCTGTGCAGGCAGGACCCACAGGTGCTCATGGCCAGGTTTGGGTCTTTTCTTCGTCCTTCCACAGTTAGCCTGGGTCCCCCTGAGGGACCTCACCCGCAAGGAGGTTTCCTCCCTCCACAGAAGCAGAGGCCAGGCTGGGTGCACGAACTGTTCTCCTCACACACCCCCAACTCTCTCCAAAGGGTGTGTTCTCTCTAAACCGTCCGGCACCTACCGGCGCCCTTTGCAGGAGTAGGGTCTCCCTCCAGAGAACCAGGATCTCTGTGTCCTCCCAGCCTCCACTCTAGGTACCCCGGGTTCTTCCCCAGCACCCAGGACCCCCTGGGGAATTGTGCCCTCTGGATGTGGACCCAGGACACCTGCAGAGTGGACAGAGAGCACTAGCCAGAGCCAGACCAGGTGGAAGGAGGTGCACCAGGACCTCTAGCCTTTGGGGGCCTTTCAGTGGCAAGGCTTCTCCGGGCCCTTCCGGGGAACATCCTGTTTCCCAAAATGGGTATTGAGGTAGAGAGGTGTACAGAGGTGAGGTAGCCTCCAGGGACCCCAGCCCCAGCCCTGAGGGTGACGCCCATCCCTGGCATTGGATCCCCAAGTAGCCTACCTCACCCCTCACCCACGGATCCCTGTGCGCAGGGAGGGGCAGAGAGGAGGGGCGCCTTGCGACCGGTAATGGGGCGTCTGTGCAGTTAGTTATGATTAGTTCCATTCTGGGTTATACATGATCTGGTTAGTCACTCACCTTTGGGGCAGGTGGCAGCTCTCCCTGAACCTGTTATCTGGTCCGGATGAAGGCGAGGCCCACAGTGCAAGGACAAGTGTGGGCTGTAGAGAGAGGCCTGGGAGGTTCCTGCCTGAGGGCGTGGGGGGGGTGTCATTTATTTAGGTAATGAGCCTCTGTGGTATGAGGGAGGCATCAGAAGGTTAGCTGTCCTCCCCCACTCTTCCCGCCCCCACCTTTTCCTTCAGTGGTGCCTAAAACCATTAGCAATTTGTTTGCTTAGAATGTTATCCCCCAAAAGGGAGTGTTAAGAGGATGGTTTTCGGGAGATGCAGAGGCCTGTATGGCTTCCCCAGTGGACATCAGATAGTGCCCAACTGGTCCGGATCCCTCAGGGATGACATTGGCAGCTGAGGAGAACTGGGCGGGGTTCAGGCACAGCTGCCGTGGAGCTCATGGGTGTGCTTGGGTACGAGCTCCGCAGGGGACAGTGGCCACTCTGAGAGAGCTGACAACCCCACAGGTTACACTGTGTCACATGGTTCCTAGTAAATGCTCTTAGCAAGGGCTTCTGAGTAGACTGTTGCTGAATGTAGACAGCCTTGGCCATTTCCCAGGGGAGGCTAGAGCCTCTGGACAGTGTGAGCCCAGTGTGAGCCTAGAAATAGAAGTTTCTAGAAGTGCTTGGTTTGTTTTGCTTCATGTTTTGCTAACCACCCTGACAGTTGTGTGTCATGAACCCTGCTTTATACCCGAAACAGTAACTGAAAGGGTCCCCTGCCTTGCCCATGACCCTGACGGGTTGGAGACGAGCCCTGCTGGCAGAGCTGCTCTGGGTGATGAAGGGGCCAGGGGGCAGGGAGTCAGTGCAGGAAGCAGAGCCCCACTATCATCTCCCTCCTCCTCAGTGTCTACTCCTGCATGGTCCCACAGGTGCCATACCAACTTTCACGCATGCCTCCGGGCAGCTAGGCCTCCCCCCTCACCCTCCCCCCAACCCTACCCCGACCCCGGACCTCAGGCCTCTGAGGTCTTAGCCTCTGCAAGGTCTTTGTTGTCCTTGTCAACACCCCCTGTGAGGGCACTTGGGTTCCTGCTTCTTCGAGGTCACTCAACCCAATTTAGGCCACCTTCCATCTTCCAACCAACACCTTGCAGGTTACAACTTTTAAAAGAAGGGAGCAGGTGTTTTCACCAGAGGGGCCTTTAGTCTTGGGCAGACGAGAAGAGGGAGGCCAAGGCCCCAGGGTCCCTGAAATGTTCCTTCTCCTGGGTCAGTTCCTCTCAGGTGTGGCCCACAGCAGCCTCGGAAGGTCCCTGAGCTTAGGTGGCTTCTGCCTGACCTGCATCATTATTTTTTTCTTTCTCAACTTTTTCAACATAAACTGTCTTGAAGTGCGGTATACATACAGAAAAGTGCATGAGTTGTAAGTGTAAAGCCCAGGTGATATTTCACGGCATGAATACATGGGTGTCGGGCCCCAGCCCCAGCAGGGCCCTCAGAGCTGGATGTGCACGGGGTCCTGATTAGAGGTCCTTTCGTGCGTGACTTTTTTAGCTGCACGTGGTTTGGTAAGACTGGTCCGTGTGGGTGGTTGACTTCGTCCGGCTGTGGGCTCCCCTGGGTGGATGAGGACAGAGCAGGTGGGGGGCGGCCATCGAGCATACCGCTGCTATCAGCGCTCGGGTGAGCCTTTTGGTGTGAATCTGTGCTGCACCCCGGGAGGAATCCCGGGACTGGTGCAGGCTCTGCTTTCCCAGTCCTACAGGGCATCGGCTTCCCCTGTGGCTCTACCAGTTCTCGCTCCCGCTGCCCGCGGCTCGGAGTTTCCACTGGGTCCCAGCCTCACCAGCACTTGGCGTTTTCTGCCTTTTCATTGTAGCCATTCTGGTGGGTGTACGGCAGTGTCACACTGTGGTTTTAATTTCCCTTCCCTGATGACGAATGAAGTTGAGTGTTATTTCCTTTTTCTTACATTTATCACCATTTTGGAGAACCGTTTTTTGTGAGATGCCTCTTCAATGCTCTTGCCCATTTTTTCAAAATTGGATCTTTTGACACTTTTGATTTGGCCTGTGTGGGATACCTAAATCTACATTTGTACCTGCGCGTAGATACACAGACACACGCACGCACACACATGCATTTATTCAACAGATCGGAGTGGAGCGCCCCCACACACAAACATCACAGTCATGGGGACGCAGCAGTGAGCAGGAGAGACAAAGGGCCTGCACTCACGCAGCCCGAATTCTCCCCAGAGGAGACTACCGAGGAAGTAGAGGTAATGTGTGGACTGCAGAACCCTGAGGAGAAAAGTTCAGTGTGGGAGGAAGTGCCGCAGTGGAGGTTATACACTGTAGATCTGTCACCGAGCAGGTGACATGTCGGTAAGGACTTCTGGGGAGAGGGGAGGAGGCAGAGGGAGAGCGGGCAGGCCTGTGGGGGCTGGCACAGAGTGAGTGAGGGCTGTGTGGAAGGTGACAGGCCTCTGATGGGGGCAGGTCGCCAGGTCCCTGGGGCTCTGCCTGTTATTTCATTTGGGTCCTGGGCAGAGGAGGATGGGATGTGATTCAGGATTGAACAAGGCCCTTGGCTGCGGGCCGCTGTCTTGAGCAGGCATGGGTGGAAGCAAGGACACTGATTTGGAGCTAGTAGATCAGTAGGTCTAGCCTCCCGTCCCAGGGTCCCATCTGTCCCAGGTGTCTGCAGTGGTGAGGATGTCCAGGGTCACTGTCATCCCAGACTCAGGCTTCTCTGCTCTTTGCCATCCTCAGAGCATCCTTTCATGGTCACTGGATCGACACTGTTCTTGGCCTCAGGTGCAGCTCACATCATCTGGGGCAGCTCTTTCTATGGGCCTTGTCTTTCCAGAAGCCCCCAGTAGATGTCGGCTGGCCACACCACACCTTGCTCATTCTCCATTTTCTAAAACCAAATCTGGCAAGGTAACAAGGTTCTTCTGTCAGTCCCCAAAGCTGTCCCTACACTCTTACTCCCTGAGCCCAGCCCCACCCATAGCCTCAAGTGAGGGAATAGCCCCGCAGGGGTCAGTCACCGGGACCAGGAAGGGTGTAATTGTAGTCCAGATACACACATGAAGGCTGCAATCATAACTGTGAGCAAAGGAGAAAATGCCATCTGGGTCTGCAAGGACGTTTCTATTGTGGAGACAACAGGCAGAGGGGCCTTCCTTCCTCCTGGGGAAGCATCTACCTTATTGAGGTCCTTGGGGATGCCAGTGAAATCTGTGGGTGGGAACCTGGGGGGGATGGCCCCGTGACCATACAGGAAGGTGCCCTGGGGCTGTGTGTCAGCTCAGCCTCCTCCTCTGTGGCCCTGGTCACTTCTGCCTGGTGGTCCTCCCTGTTCCCGCTGTGGCAGGAGCCGCTGGAGGCTGCAGTTAACAGTGCAGGTCCTGGAGCGGTGAGAGCTGGGCTCTGGTCCTAGCAGAGAGAGTGAGGGGGTGGTGGGCAGAGCTCCAAGAGAAAGACACCTGTTTCCGAACTCCAGGACCCGGAGAGTGGGGCACTCCGGGGAGGCGGGTGAGTGGACCCTGCATGGCCTCTAATTGCATGGGACAGAAATAACCGTCCACGGGACTCAACCTGGTGGCCAATCTTGGGAATGTTAAGAGAGCAGGCAAACAAGAAGGGGGAGCTGGGAGGAGAGATGTCTGTCTCACCAGGCTGCTGGGCCGAGGGTGGGCATCCTGGGACTGGCATGGGCACAGACAGAATCACCTCTGCCCATCCATGCCCCAGGGCTTGCTCATGAGCTCTCTTGGGCTTGTCTCAGCCTCTCTCTGGGCATCCCCCCCCCCCTCTCCATAAGGGGCGAGCTGAGAATGTCCCTGCTCCTCTCTAGTAGTGACTCCCCCAGAGTCCCACTCCAGCTTGGTCTCCCAACTCAGCCCCTGGGCTCTCCAGTTCCAGATCTCCCGGGGAGGGTGTTCTTGGCTCAGTCCATCTTCTCCATCCAGTCTCAGCACCTGGGTTGGGGTCTTAAGCGGGCGCGCGATGGAGGGGGTGACCTGTCACCTGACAGGATTCCTTCAGAGGACTGAGGCTTCTGGGGGTGGAAAGATGCCTCACTGTGCCATGTGTGCCAGGCCCGCCCCACACCATGTCTCAGATTAGTCCTCCCACAAAAGCAGCTGCCGTATCCCGTGTTCACTCAAGGAAATGGAAGAACAGAGTTCCGTGTGACGCTTGAGAACAGAGTGAGCACCCCGTTAAGGGAAGCATTCAAGCCAAATGCTGGCCAAGCACCTGCTCTGTAGTGGATATCTACAATGAGGTGAGGTCGTAAAGGAGGAAGAGATGCTCAAGGGAGGAGATGGAGACACAGCGGGGCTCCCCGCTTGCGGGATCTCACCAACACACCTGCTCGCATCCCTCACTGAGTCCCTACCGACAGAGCACCCCTTCGCCCGGTGGCACATAGGTACCCCCATCATCGACGGCTGGTGCCGCCGCCCGACTGACGCCACAGCCCCGGGCTCTGTACTCCCAGCGTCCCAAAATCCAGCGCCAGGCGGGTGCGCCTTGCCCTCGTCATGCCCCTGGGGAGGCCCCGGCCCCCGCCCGGTCCCCGCCGGGCCCCCGCCCCCGGCCCAGGCTCCGCCCCGTTTCTGGCCTGACCCAGCGGTCCCTCGGCCCCACCCAGACACCCCCGCGTTCTCCCGGCCAAGCCCCTCCCCTGGCCCCGCCCCGCCCCGTCCCGCCCCGCGCAAGGCTGTGAGCTAGCCGGAGGGCAGCGAGCATGGGGAAGCCCGCGGGCGGGGTCAGGGGGCGGGAGCTTCCTCGGCTCTCGGGGAGAGGACCCGCGGCACGCGGGGCGCTGGCAGCGCCGGGGTACAGCGCGGGGAGCGGGCAGCCAGGATGTTTCTGGAGCCCCAGGTAGGGCTGCGGCACGTGGCAGGTGCGGGGCGGCGGGTCGCGAGGCTGCGACGTGGGTGTGCACGCAGGGCAACCCCTCGGTTGCGGTAAGACCGCGGGCCGAGGGTTCTTGCGCCGCCGAGAGCTGGAGGAGAGGTGCTGACCTACGGCAATTAGTGAGACCATCCGGAACCTCTCTGGCCCCGCTTGGCTGGGAAGGAGCCTGCCCTGGGGCACCACTCCCTCTGCGTGTCCCCACGGGGCGGGGGGGCACCTGCTGCCAGGTGGGCGGCGCCAGGGCTCAGAATGAGTGGATGGCTCAGGCTGCCACTGCCCTTCCTGGCCTGGCTTGCTGATGCCAGTGATCATCTATGGCTGGAAGACACCTGCAAAGCTAGTGAGGGCCCCTGTGGGGTGAACAGGGCCAGGGAGGTGGAAGACAGCAGCCTCAGCAGCAGGGCCAGGAGGAAGGTGGCTGGCCTGGACTGGCTGCCAGGCTTGCTATCCAGGACGGCCCTGGATCCCTTCTGAGATCTGGGGGGCACAGAACCACCTGTGGGGGTTAGGGTGGGAGAGGTGGGGGAGAGGAGGAGATCTGAGACTAAGCGCTCGTGGGAGGTGTGTATGTGTGAGTGCCATGTGTGGGCGAGAGTGAGAGTATGTGAAAATGCAGGCGTGTTTATATATGGGATGTGTACGTGTGAGGGAGAGAGGGAGAGCGGGAGGGAGAGGTGTGTATGGGGGCAGGGTTGTGCCTGTGTGGGCCCACAAATGCCTGTGTATTTAAGGAGAGCGAGCTTTAGGGTGGGGCTTCAAGGAGTGTGGGCTCCAAGGTGAGGGGCAGCTTCCTTTCTGCAGGAAAAAGGAGGCTGAGATCAGGTCCTGGACTTAGTCCTGAGCATGAGGAAGGACATTGCGTTTCCATGGCTGTTTATTAGAACCCAGCCTTGGAGATGGACTGGCAGTGTGATTTGGGCACAGGGTGCTGCCCCTGTTCCAAGCCCCCTTAGCATGAAGCTGACCGCACAGACCTGGGAGCTCAGGTCCAGTGTGGGTACAGTGGGGCACAGAAGAGGGCCCCGGCTGACCTGGCCAGCCTCCATTAGCCAAAGACGCAGGACGCGTTTGTTTCTTCATTCACCACTTACTCAGCACACATTTATTGAACACCTGTTGTGGGCAGGTACTGCGGCTTCAGGAGGGACCCAAACACCACAGTCTGTCCTCATGGAGCTCCCCTTCTAGCAAGTGAGACTGGGGAAAAAGCATGAACAATAGATGCAACAGGAGGGGAGCCTGGGTGGGTCTGTTGGACGAGCATGCGACGATGCTTGATCTCGGGGTCGTGGGTTTGAGCCCCATGTTCGGAGTAGAGATTTCTTAAAAAAAAAAAAA
The DNA here is from genome assembly GCF_902655055.1 of Lutra lutra. Taxonomy (NCBI): domain Eukaryota; kingdom Metazoa; phylum Chordata; class Mammalia; order Carnivora; family Mustelidae; genus Lutra; species Lutra lutra. Next base: position 51,105,246 of record NC_062291.1, read on the forward strand.
AAAACTTAGAAAAAAAAATACAATGCAGAATATTGCATGGTGGTAAATGTTAAAGAGAAAAAGCAAAGCAAGAAAGAGGAATAGGACCTGTGGAGGGTATTCGGTCAGAATGGTTTAGGTTATCTGCAGAAATAGACCCCCCCCCACCCCTCCGCCACCCCACATCCAGTGGCTCTTAACAGCAGAGCGCAATTTGGACCCTGCTCCAAGCCTTCGTCATTCAAGGCCCCAGGCTGCCAGGCTCCGTGGCAGAGTGGAAGAGAGGCTCCTGCACTAGAATGTTCATGTCTCACCTGTCACTTCTACTCGCTGCTCTTGAGTGAGATGAGTCACATGGCCCCACTCAGTGTCACTAGGGCCAGTAATGACAGTCCTGCCCAGGCTGGCAAGTAAGGCCCAGTGTACTGACCGCTGTTGTGGGAGTGCTGTTTGTGCCTGGGGTAGGACAGTTAGGGGAGACATCAGCATGTGGGACACATGTATGAGGAGCTGACAGAGGGGTAGAAAGGAGGTAAGTGGCAGTGGGAGTGGAGGGGCACACCAGGAAAACGCTAGGCATGGCTTTGAACAGGAAGCCGCCTATGTGTCCAGAGGCCAGACTGGAGGCTGGATGTTAGGGACAGAGGAGGCAAGAAGGAGAGGAGGTGGGGCCAGCACCGTGGTCCCGGGGGCTCATATCCAGGAGGTAGCAGTGGAGGAGAGAAGAGCCGATCCAAACACACTCTGAAGTAAAGCAAGAGGACTTGCTGAGGGTGGAGGTGTGGCACTGGGGACAGAGAGAGGCAGGCTGACACCAGGAAGGACATTGCCCTCAGCAAAAGGTGGGAAAGGATGCAGGTGGAATGGCTGGGAGTGGGCAGGAGGCAGAAGTGGCTTGGCATCCCCTGGGGAGATGTCACCTCGCCGTGGGTGGGCAGGCTGGAGCCTGGGGAGAGGTCTGGGATGGAGGGCTCCTTTGGAGCCCCAGCTTGCCCTGTCCTGTGGGCCCCTTGCTGCCTCCTGGCCATACTGCCTACACCTGTGCCTCCTGGCTCAGGACAGCCTGGCCCTGGGCCCAGCCTGCCCCAGGCCCCACACCACCATCTTGCTGGTTCTGCCTGCTGGGGTGGGGGCCCTTTGTGTGAGCTGCACAAGGGACAGCAATGTGGGCTGAGGTAGCTGCAGGGTCTTGTGCTGACCTGGCTGCTGCATGCATCAGGGACTGGCCAAGGGCAGGAGTACTGGGGACAGCACTGGCTGCAGGTCCTGTATCTACTAAGCACTGGACTGCAGTGGTGCAGTCTTTAAGGGCTAGGCAGTATGGCAGGCTGCTTGGGGGAGAGAGTCCCGTGATGCTTTGGAACGGGTAGGGTTTGATACAGAAATGACATGGCCTAGGTTGGAGCTGGGGTACCTCTGGAAGCTGCCTGAACCCACCATAGCTCTGGGCTTCTGTGCCCCGCCCCCCCTTCAGGGAGCCACTGGTGAGTGAACCGAGGAGGGCTGGGTCTGTCAGGACTGCTGTCTCCTTACTCTTCCTTCTCCTAACCTACTGGAAAACCCCTCGTCATCCTTGGAGGTTCATCTCAAAATTGCCACTTCCAGGAAGCCTTCCTTGACTTCTCCCTACAGTTAGTCCCCCTCCCTCTGCTTCCTCAGCATTCAGTGCAGACTCTGGTCCTGAGTTGTTTGCCCTGTGCTGTGGTGTTACGTCTGTCTGCCCTGGCAGATACTGAGGTCTGTAGGTTCTTCCATTTCCAAGTGTGCAGCACAGGTCCGTAGGGGCTCGTGGATGTTGGCTGACTAAGTGAGGGAAGGAAGGAAGGAAGGAAGGAATGAACGAACTAACGAACAAACATGAGGACTGAAAGGACCCTTGGAGACTACTTCGTCCTGCCTCTTTGTTTTACACATGGGGGCCCTGAGGCCCGCAGTAACCTGGCTGGCTTGAGTTCAGCTAGGAGGTCAGGGGCAGAAGTGGCTCCCAGACCAGGATCCTCCACCATGCCAGGTTCTAGGCTGGCTGGGTCCCGGAGGGTTCCAGGACAATGAGGGGGTTCCCAGAGAAGGATAGGTTGGGGGGTCCTTGGGTGAGCAGTCAGGTGGGAGCATATGCATGAAGGCACCAGAGTTTCAGGGACTCAGGAGGAAGAGGGCTGCCAGGGACCTTTACTGTGGTTCTTTGCCCTCTCCCCTCAAAAGTCCTGGGGCTTGCAAGGACTCTGGCCCTGTGGCCTCCTGTCACACGTGGGGTTTCTCTGGCAAGTCCACTGTCCTGCACCTCAGCCTCCAGTGGAATAATCCCGCCCTCGCCATCCTGCTCATACCCGCCTGCCTGACCAGGGGCCAAGCCCACGGCATTTCCCAAATGTCAGTGTGGCTGCCACACCAGCCGCCCCCTGCCTGAGGTGGGGCTGGCGAGTGTGAGTCAGAGGACCCCCGGGGCCAGCTTCTGGGTCTTCCTTAACCCTTAAGAGGTCACTGTGCCAGGAAGACACGTGGAAACTGGGTCTCCAAGGTCAAAGGCTGTGGCAGCACCAGGAGCAGGAGGACCTGACCTTCATTCTGGGGCTAACTGATCCCAGAGCCTGGCCTTCCCGTGAGCACGAGGGCTGTGAGCAGCGTCCTTAGAAGAGGGCTGGCAGGTTCCCAGAAGAGGCTGGAAACTAGCAGTGCCCGGCCCAGAGGGCACAATGGTATGGGGTTACGGGTGTGTGGTCAGGAAAGCATGCTGTGGGCCAGGTGGCTGACAGAGGTGGCTGACCTGTGTGGATGTTGTGTCCCTGGCTAAAGGCTGGGACACCTGCAGGGCTGGGAGGCCCGAGGGCACGGGCTCACGCACACTCTCCCTATTCCTGCCGCTCGAGTGAGCGTCCTGCTCCACATAGACTGAGTGGGGATATCTTTGGGGACAGGGACACTTGTACCTGTACCTAAGGGAGGTAGATAGGTAAGCTATTCATTTTTTAAAAAATGTTTGTTAAATAATTGATAAATGAACTCTCTCTTACTATTTGAACAGATTTTCAGTTTGGCTTCTAGAAAGCCTCAGAAATTAATCAGATTATCTGCACATAAGGAACATTCTAGCTCTTCATTTCTAATGTATCTTTTATTTATTTTCTTATCGTATTGTGTTTTCTGAAAGGGGCAAAGTGATATTTAATAACGGCAGTTGTCCTTGGCTTGATCTTCATTTTAATGAGAAGGCCTCTAATGTTGTACGAAGTCTGAAATTGGCTCTAAATTCCAATAGATACTCTTCGTCATGAACAGAATACTCTTCTCTTTCATTAATTGCCCAGAGAGTCCACCAAGAATGGATATTAAATTTCATTGAAAGCTTTCCTATATCTAGCAAGATCATCAAATTCCTTTCCTCCTTGGACCTATTAATGTGTTGACTTATTAGCTTTCCTGAGCTAAATCATCCTCATGTTTCTGGAATAAATCCCACTGGGTCAGACTCAATTGTGCTTTAAAATGCTTCTGGGTTCATTCTACTGATAAGTTGCTTAGGGTACTTTTCATCTATATTCATAAGTAAGAATTTATCTGTACTTTTTATTAGGGGACAGATTTGTCACATTTATAAATCATAGTTATGTCAGCTTTGTAAAATGAATAGGAAGGGTTTTCAATATGAATTGCATAGTTGAGATAGTTTAAATATCATATAAAATTATCTTATTCTCCGAGGCTTAAAATAATTCATTTTAGAAACTGTCTCAGCCAGGAGTTGGTTTAATTTTTCTCTACAGTTTGGTTGACTGTCAACTTACTTTAATTTGTACTATGGTTATTGGTCTTTTGGGGTTTTAAGCATTTTCGTCTATTTTGGTTATTTATATTTTCTAAATAATATCCCCGTTCAAAATGCTTTCAGATCTTTTAACACAAATTTATGTAGTTGATTCTTTTAAAGTTTCTTCTCCATATCTGAGGCTAGATTCCCTTTTTCATTCCTATTAGCTGTATTTTTGCATCTCTTCCCTCCCACCATCTTCCTGCCTTTTCATTCCCTCCCTTCCATTCTCCTGCTTTCCTTCCTCCTTCACTTTCTTCGACCCTTTTGTTGATTAGAACTGCCAGAAGTTTATCTTTCCGTTCTGTGTTTTCAAAAGAAAATCAGCCCTTGATTTTAATCAGCAAATTCTACTCTCTATTTCATTAAATATACTAATTTATCTTTCAGTAATTCCTCCTTGTAGTTTGCTTTGCTATGGGTCTGTTTTGTTTGGAATCTCTTTTTAGCTTTTTGAGTCAGTGCTGAGTTCATTTCCATTTTTTTGTTTACTTAAAATATATTGAAGTCTATGAATGTTTCTCTGAGAACAGCTTTGGCCATTTCGAATTTCCTAAGGAGTTTTCTTATAAGGGTTATTTCTCTGGTGTGTCTGTAATTGGAGTTTTGATTGCCTCTTTAACACAGATACGATTTAGGGAAGTTTTTTCAATCAAGTGTGTAGAGTTTTTTGGTTCATCGTTTTTTATTAATATGCAGCTGTTGTGTTAAGTTGTGTCCACAATGTTTGGTCACCTGTGTGTTTCTGTTTGGGGACTCTTGTGGGATTTCACTGGTGACAGGATGTGTGAACAATGCAGTAGAATATTCTGGATGGAAGAATATGGCTTTCTGTTTTGACAGCATGTTTTCCATGTACTGTCTCTTCATGCTTCTATGCCCCTGGGTCAAGGGAATGCACTGTGCTATTTTCATTCCTTTCTACCCCTCATCTCTGGGTATCCCCCACTTGTCAGAAATTGTAGAAGGTTCTAGTTGTTGTTCTGCTGTTTGGTCCACGAAGGGGAGCTCACTGCATTGTGCTTGGGCTTGGACCGGTGACCCATTTTCTGGGCACAGGAGGGCAGACATAGTCTCCTGTTCGCTTTTCCCTTTCAGCCCTTGGCAGAAAGAACCAGCCTGCAGTGAGGAGACATGCCTAGGCCCCCAGTGACCTCGGGCTGTCCTTAGCCTCCTGGTCTGTAGCTCATTTGGAAAGTGGTTAGTAATGTCTTGGAGGGTGCTGTGGAGAGGTGCAGGATGGCCCAGCAGGGGAGAAGCTCTCTGTGAAAGTCTCATTGGTAGTGAGGTTGCTGCACTATCTGAGGAAGGTCCTGAATCCCTCCCAGCAAGAGATTCTTGAGGGCACTTGCATGGCTGGCCCTGGGACCCTGGCCTGACCATCGCCCCCTGCCCCCCAGATCCAGGCCAGCCCCAACACAGTGCTCATCAGGGCCCTCTCTGCATACTCCAAGCAGGGAGCTCCACGTGGCCCAGGCTGAGTCCATCCCACAGGGTGCCTGCTGCCTCCCACCTGCCTTTGTCTTGTACCTGCTTGCCATTCTCCTGAGCCCGTGCTCATGGTTCTAGATCATGGTGGTCATACTCACCAGGCTTCAGATCTCAGCCCCCACTTTGGAGCTTGTAAGATCTGGTTTGATGACATAGCCCTTTTAGCCTTTGTTCCTTCCTCTGGAAAATGGGATGAAAGCATGTGTAGTGCCTTGTGTGGGGAAGTGCGTTGCCCTGGGGAGGGATGGAGGCAGTTGTGCCCTTGGTATTCCTGGGGGCTGGCCAGGTTCTGGGCCAGGGGACATAGCAGGTGTGTACAAGGGAGCGTCCATGAGAAGTGGCACAGGGAGTGGGAAACTTTTTGCTGGAGGGTCAAGATGTGTGTCTTGGTCCTTTTGAGAGGCTGTGGCCAGCGGACAAGGCCATGGCTCTCTGGGCCCAGCAGGGAGCTGGGAGACCCCCCACCTTCCACCCAGAGGCCAGTACACAGAACACTCCACCTTCTGGCTCCTGCAGCACAGAGGGGTCCCAGGGGTACCCCTAGGGGGCGTCTGCCAGGAGGATAACAATTCAGGTAAAGGAAATTGATTTTTATTTGTTTTTAGACACAAAGGAAAGTCGTTGCTCAGCCTAATTAGATGTCATTTAAAAATAAAGGAACTGTGCGTTCTTATTTTTCTTTACCCCAGCAACCCCAGGCATCCTCGGAGGTGGAGGCTGACACTCACTCCTGGAAAGGTCTGGGCCACGGCCTATCCCCCACCCCACACATCCACGCTGAGGGACCCAGCCTCCCTGCCCCTCAAGGACCCTCAGCTCTGATGCAGTCCCCTCACTGTCACCCTCCTGGAATTTGGGCTCTTCCTACTTGATGGGTGGAGCCCTAGTGTGAGGCAGGCTCTGAGTACGAGCCCCTTAGGTGGGACCCTAGAGCCGGGAGTTCAGTAGACATGTGCACCTGTGCCCTGCTCCCCTTCGGGACACCTTGAGAGGATGCCCAGAGAGGACAGGACTGGCTCCCAAGTTGATCTCAGTTTGCTCACTCTCCTGTCCCGGCCTGCACCCGGCTCAGCCTCGGGAGTCCAAGCCGCCCGCGTGCAGGGGTGCCGGGGTGACCGCTGTGGAATCCAGAGGAGTGGGCCCAAGGGGGAAGGAGGCCAGAGGAGAAGGGGCTGGGGACGGGGAGGCCCCAGGCATCCGCCCCCGGCCCTGAGGGCCCTGAGTGGCCTGGGTGGGAGGCCCGCATGCCAGCCAGCCACCCTGTAGGAAAGGGCAGGGATTCTCTGAAATCCTACCTGCTCTGTCCCTGGGCCTCTCAAGGCTCAATAATGGGATGGTTATTGGTGGACAATGACATTTTGTCCCCTGAGCGGCCACCAGAAGAAGCTGACTGGACAGAAAAGGAGAAAAGAAGGAGGGAAAGAGACAAGGAAAAAAGCCAGGCTCGGCAGGATTTGTATTTAGGAGTGCGAAGAGGAGCCGGCGAGATTCCTTCACTCAACTCAGATAGTATTTGGTGCTAGGAAGGAATTCAGAAGGGGAAAAAAATAGAACTATCAGCATCGCCCCTAGGCCGGGCCTTTGTAGAGGCCGCGCCCCTCGAGGTGTTGGCTGGCTCTGGTTCCCATGGCGGCCGCCTCCTGGCTGGAGTCCGGCTGCAGCCCTCCGCCAGGCCCCAGGATGGCCCCGCCAGGTCTGCAGGGGACAGGAAGGTAAGCTGGGTTCATGTAAAAGATTGTCCTCCCTTGCCAGACAGGTGGGAGTGGCAGGGGACTCCTGAGGCCCAGCCTGCAAGGATAGGACTGGCCAGGTCCTCCCAAGTAGCTCCCTGCTGGAAAGTCCATGGTGGTGCAGAGGGAGGGAGGGCTGAGGACCCATGCACAGGGGTGTGTCACCCCTGCCAGTCCCCCACCTGGGGCGGGGGCCAAGCAGTCACCCCGAGGCCAGAGCCAGCTCTGAGTCCCACTTGCCAGGTCAGTGGATCTGTTCACCTGGAAGCAGGAAGTAGCTTCTGTCCACTTTCTCTGGTGGCCAGGAGGGGCCTGCTGCTGCCCTGGGCATGGGGAGGTGAAGGGACCCCAGAGGTGGTGTCAGGGAGAGGACAGCACCAGCCCCCATAATCTGTGTCTAGGAAGGCAGCAGGTAACTTTGATGCCAAGTCCACCCAATTCAGCGGGTACCACACACGTCCTGAGCAAGGTGGCCTCGTGGCATGCTTACTGCTACCCATGAAACGGGTACTGGAGCTGCTGGTTTTTCGCAGAGGACAGTGTGGCCCCAGCAGGCAGGACCAGGTTCTCTGGCGCTTTAGGGAGACACGTTTCAGCTCAAAGTTAGGAAGATCTGAGAGCTGGGGTTTGGGGAGGTGGAGAACAACTCCCAGGTAGGGAGGTTCCTGCCTTCAGGGTATCTGAACTCAGGCGTGGGGCTGCTTGTGCCCTTCTGCTATTGGGGGTGGTCCTCTGTTCCTGGGGGGAGCAGCTGGAGGCAGATGGGCAGCAGGCCCAGAGGAAGCTGCTCCCCCTGGCCCAGGTTCCAGCCCCCTGAGCCAGATGGCTGGCCTGGGGCCGGGGCAACGTAAGGCTTGCAGGGTCTTGGCTCTTGGGAGCTCTTGTACCTGCTGGAGTCTACGGAAATGACTGTGAGCTAAGCAAGCAGACTGTCTCAAGCAGGAGTTATCTGTGCCCTTTGCAGATGGGGCCCCAAGAGCTTGGCCACTGGCAGGTCACTGGGCAGTCTGCCCGAAGAGCTGCCAGCGCCCCCCGACCCCAAGTGGGGATGGAGACCACCCGAGAGGGTTTGAATGCCCAGTGCGGGGAAGCAGCCTTACCTCTAAGGACCTGGAGAGGGAAGGAGAGGCGCAGGAGGGAGGGACATGGAGCTTGTCATGAATGACAGGTGTATTAGAGAGCTGGGCAGAGGTGGGAGGACAAGAGAGGGCAGGTGGCTGTACTTGGGGCGGGTAATCCTCCTCCCTCTGTCTCCCTTCAGACTCCCCCCAACCCCGCCTCTCCCTACTCCCTGGCTGTGGGCACTGTGTCCCCAGGGCCAGGCTTCCAGCAGTCCCCACCTCCCCCCGCCAGCCCAAGGGTCTGGCACACGGCTGCTCCCGGCTAGGCTGAGCTCTCTGGCTTGGATTTTTCTGCCAGTTAGTGGGATCCAGGGTTGGGGGAGCCCTCCGGATCTCTCCCCCTCCCCCGCCATCCTGCAATGAAGATTGGACTGCGGAGCCATGGTTCGGTGGCTTGTGTGTCCACTGGGGCCCTCCAGCTTTTGCTGCCATTTTCTGGTCTGTGGAATGAGTTGGGAAACAGCAGGGTCACAGGATAGGGGACATTAAGTGGGGTGATGGGGGAACTAAGGTGGCCCTGTCTCTGCCACCGGACCTGTCTTGCTTGGGAGCTGAGGCCTTGGTCTGGCCTTGTGCTTCGTGGTGGGAGGGCGTGCATTTCAACAAGCATTTCATCTACAGGCTGGATTTGTCTTGCAACCTCCTACTTACATTTCTCTGCTGCGTAAAGGGAGGGTTCCTCTCAGTCAATTCCTCTCCCCAGTCTGCACCCCATGGGGTCACCTTCAGATCCCAGGAGAGCTTGCTGGTAGGTAGGGGTGATTCGTCCTGGACAAATGCCAGAAGAGTCTCCCATGGAGGCAGGGGAGGAAGGCAGGGAGGACACCCTGCCCGCGGCAGCCCGGTGTGGAGTCACATTTATTTTTTTTTAAAGATTTTATTTATTTATTTGTCAATGAGAGGAAGAGAGAGAGAGCGCGCGTGTGTACGCAAGCAGGCAGAGTGGCAGGCAGAGGCCGAGAGAGAAGCAGGCTCCCTGCCCAGGAAGGAGCCCCATGCGGGACTCGATCCCAGGACCCTGGGATCATGACCCGAGCTGAAGGCAGCGGCTTAACCGACTGAGCCACCCAGGCGTCTCCATAGAGCCACATTTAATGTGGCCGAAAGAGAATCAGGAAATATTTGTTTGGAAGTGAGCAAGCAAGACATGCTTCAGGGAAGATTTCCAGGGAACCAGTGGGTTGGAAGGCTCGTAGGTCTTGGGGCCTGGAGACCTTGGCACTAGCCCTTCCCTCTCCACTTCCTTTTCTAGAAGCCTCCTTTAGAGGCCAGTCTCTCAACCTGGTTAGGTCCCCATCTGCTCTGTCCCCACACTCTGTCCCTGTCAGACCCCTGACAGCTCACCCATATATGTGGATGGTCAGGCACGGTGGCCACAGTCTGCTCCAGTGGGGGCCCCTTGGTGGATCCCCAGGGTCTAGGCAGGTCTTTGGTAACATTTGTAGATGGATGGATGGATGGATGGATGGATGGATGGATGGGCAAGGAGAGGGTTCTGTGAGACACCCCACCTCCTACCACACCACAGGGCAAATGATTTTAGAGAAGTAGACAACCCTAGAAGGGTTATGGGGGCCTCGGTGCTCTGGCCTAACTTTGGCTGCCCCACATTCCCCAGCAGGGCTGGGGCTCTGTGTGTCTCTGGCCCTGGTCCAAGTAGCCAGCAAGATTTTCTCCCCAGTTGCGGCCTCTGAGTGCAAATGGGGCTCCCGCTTACTCCCGCCAAGGCTGGATTTTTCTGGAACTGGGATGCAACAAGACAGCTCACTGGATGCACTTACTCTGAAATCTGTGCCAAAAGCTGCCCTCTTGGTTAAGTGTCCCACTAGGGTGGGGTGGCAGGGCTGGTACCCAGCTACCTCCAGGAGCACTTTCTCTTTCTCCTTCCCTCCTCCCCTCCTGTCTCTGTCTCTCTTTCTCCTCCAGCCAAAAGAGGGGAGACTGGCAAGATGTGTAATTTTCAGTTGCTAATTGTGATGCCCTGCAGCTTGCTGAGCTAAAAATAGTCTTCGTTTTTGTGGAGTAGGTTAAAAAATAGAAGCCCACGTGCTGCCTCCGAAAGAAGCATCCCTGGCGAAGCTTGGCAGGGGTGAGGACGGCGGGGCCTCTTCTGCCTCCTGGTACGGCCCTGGAGACTCATGCCGGCTGGGCCCCGAAGGCCATTTTTGTCCCGGTTTTCCAGGAAGCTGGGATTCTTAACCTCGCATCAGTGGAGGAACTTCTGGTACCCCATCAGTCCCTGGAATTATATGCAGAATGCCGTCGGAGTGGGCCTTCATCCACATGTCCAGGGCGAGGGCCTCAGCCTTCACCCAATGTTCAGGGGGTCCTGTCCCAGTCAGGGCCACTGATGAGCAGAAATGACAGTCCTGAGAAGGAGCAGGGCTATGGGGCAGACGTAGTCACAGCCACCTACCTGAGCACCAGTACACAGGTGTTCTCATCTGAAACGTGGGTGTCTCTGTGCCACCCCCTGGCTTAGGGGCCATTGCAGCAAGTGTGAGATGTGTGATGCCCAGCCTATGGCTGGGCTCCAACTCCTGATGACAAACACTCGAAGATTAGTTAAAGGAAAGCTTATCCCTGCTTCTGTGTGTCTCAGAAATTTCCAGAACTGCAGACTCCACCATCTGGAAGGAGTCCTAAAATTCTGACTGCTCTGGGAACCTACCCCAGTCCTCCCCTTCAGAGTCAAATGAAGACCTGACACTACTTTCGTCCTGCTGTGCAGGGGACTGTCCTCTCCATGGGCTCTTGTCCCCACTCTCGGCTGGGGCAGAGTTGGGTCTGGCTGCGGTCAGCCGGTTATCTTTCGTGTCCCTCCATTAGTTCCTCTTGGGCGAAGGAAGTGCTTGCTTCCTGCAGATGCCTTGGGTCAGGGTGGAGTCCCAGGACAGGGCTTGGGAGACAGAGCTGGTGTGGGGAGCTCAGCGTTGGGGTGGGCCATGGCCCCTCCTGGGATGAGGTTCCTCCCACATCTGGCCGCTCTGAGTGAAGCCACTGGGGGGCGTGGGCCAGCAGTGAACTGGAGGCTCCCTCTAGGGCTGGGAGGCCGGAGATGAGGGCAGGTTCTGGTGGGCACATGGCCATCTTCAGGAAGGGGGATGGGGCTGCCCGGACAGCTGTGAACACGGATGGCTCAGTGCACGGATACCGCAGTGACTGGATGTTTCTTTAGAGTCAGGGTCCTTTATAGAGTCTTTCTCTAGAGTTAGGGTCCTCCCCGAGTATGTTCAAGTAAACTGTGACGACGTCAGCTCCTCCACTGTGGGAGTGTTTTACAAGCCCGTTGGGCAGTGTCAGGCTTCCCCCGGCCTTGCTGCGGAGCTCAGTACAGGAAGCAGGAAAAGCCTGCTGGTGGGAGGGTGACCCTTACCGACACCTGGGTGGACAGGGGTGTATGGGACACGCAGTGTGGGGCCCACCTGGCTGCCCACAGCAGGCTCTGGCTCTTGTAGTGAGGCCCTGGCCCAGAAAGATCTGGGCCTCCGTCAGAGCTGCAGCTCCCAGAGGCCTGGGGGGCTCTGGGGGAGACAGCAATGGGGTGTGGTGTCTGTGAAGGCCATCTTGGGCCCCGCTGGAGTTTGCAAGTAGGACTGTGCTCCAGGTCACAGAAGCTGCACACAAGTATGTGGGCATGCCTGTCCCTTCCAGGGGGCTTGTGGCCAGACGCAGATGCCCCCCTGTGTGTTTTGCAGCCCGAGGGAGGGGCATGGACCTTGCCGGGCCCGGGTGTAAGCGCCCCATCAGGAAACACCATGGCAGTGAGTGGCAATTACATCTCTAGCTGAGGTTTGTTAAAGAGGCTGCAAGAGGGAATTTGATTCATAATCTACAGAAACCTCCTAAAAACCCTCTTTCCCCATCTCTACCAGGTCTCTTGGGGGCACTGGGGCTGCTTGGGTTCTCACCCCTCAGTCTCCCCCAAGTCTCTGAGACTGCCCCTACCCACCGTGCTGCCCTCTTCTCCCCTCCCCCCTCGCCCGCCCGGGGCCCTCTGGCCAAGCTCTCAATGTTTTTGTCAGGGTGTGTGTGCCGCGTGTGAGCGTGCAAGCGACGGGGCAGCTGCGGGTACCCAGAAGCGAAGTACTTCGGCTGAGTCAGCTGAACGGGGCCTTGGGTCCGAGTTGCACGGATGCAGAGCTCCAGACCGTCCCCGCGGGAAGCCCCCCGGCACCCAGGACCAGGTGCAGGCAGTCCTTCAGCCGAGCAGAGCCCAGAGAACGGGGTTTACCTTCTGTGCTGCGATGGCCTGGTTCTGCCTACGAGCCCTTGTTCTGCACCAGAAACCTCCTGCATGCCCATCCGCTGTGAAGTTCAGGGACCCGTGCCCTGTCCCATAAGCTCAGCCATCAGCGCGTGCCTATTGTAGTCCTGGCCAGGGGAACAGAAACAAGACAGACGGACGCTCTTCTCTGAGCCCAGCTTCCCGAGAGTCGGGAGCCTGATCCAAAACTTCTATGCCAGCACGTACTGGGGAGTGTGGTCCCAGGGAAGCAGGAGGCAAGGAGCGGGGAGCGCATGGACACGCAGGATGCCTTCTGAAAGGAGTCCATCTCACTGGATGTCTTTGGAGAGGCTCTGTAAAACTTTTGTGTCTCCAACAGTCCCTCTGGACTGAGGAAGGGGAATTGACTCTGCCTCCCATGACCCGTTGATCCGAGTTCACCCCTGGGGCGTAAGCTGGTCCCCACTGAATTCTGGGTTGTGCGTGGGGCCGGGATGGATGTGCAGAATGTGGCCTTAATAAGAACCCGCAGCTGAGGGCAAGAGGCATGTGGCCTGCTGAGGGTGTGAGGCCCTGGGTCAGGGGCTGGAGGTTCGAAGTGGTGGCAGCCAGTACTGGCCACTCGGTGTCACTGAGGCCAGGCACAGAGACGGCGGCCCATAGTAGCATCTAGCTCCAGTCCTGGCAGTGCTGGCTTCCATTTTCTCGTCCAGCCCTCACCACCCCCTGCCAGGCAAGTGGGGCAGGAAGCTGTCTACTCAGCTGACAGGGAGAAGCGAGTCTCTGAGCAGCTCGCAGTCTTCCCCGTTGTCCTCTAGCCAGTGTGTCTCCTGACGCCGTTCTGGACTCTCACACTGAAGTCCCAGACCTGAAGCCCCATGAAAGGACCTGGGTGGGTAGGTGTGGGTGGGTAGTCACGGGTCGGGGTGTAGACAAGGAGCACTCAAGGAATGGAGTTGAAGGAGGCTGGGTTTTCCCAAGGTCATGTCCCTTATTGGACCATGGAGAGGGAGCAGGAGTGAGCCCTGGAGCAGGGGTAGCTGCAGGACCCCCCTGTAACCACTTCTTTTTCTGGGGAGCAGCAGCAGACATGCCAGATGGAGCAGAGTGGTGGGGGAACCCCGGGAAGGGGCAGCAAGATGGAGAGGTCAGAGGCGAAGCCTCCTGGACACTGCAGAGGGTCGCGAGGACTCCGCTTCAGCCAGGCCGGCCCTCCCTCCTGCCCCCATCCCATGCCAGGCGCCACGGTTCCACTCTGCAGGGCAGGAGCAGTGCCCTGCCTCCCCCCGTCCCCTGCACCCCAGCACCGAGGCTCCCTGGCTGTCTTTGAGAGTTGGGGCCCAGATGCAGGCAGGACTCCTCCATAGATGCCCTGGGAGAGCAAGTAAAGTAAGTAAAGCATGTGCGAGTCAGGCAAGCGCTGGGCCGTGGCTGCTGCCCCTACCCTTGGGCCAGGTCTCTCCCACCTGCACCTGGGACCAGCCCCAGGGCTGCCCCTGCACCCACCTGGGACGTGGTGAATCACTTTCACCTGCCTGTGGGCCGAGTGCCTCTATAACTGGAGGGCGCTTGCCTTCCGGCCTGGGCCTGAGAGGAGGAAGAGCTGCAGGGAGGCAGAGCGGGGTTGGGAGGTGAGGGTGAGTTGGTCTCCCCCTCCCGGAAACAGGCTGCTGTTTTGTGCAGGCTCCAGCCTCGGGCCCTAAGGAATCTGGCGTGGAAGGCTGGCCCACCCTGGCTCCGTCCTCTCCTGAGCTGGGCCTGGCCTCAAGAGGCTTCCCGAGCTCTCCCCACAGTGTCCACAGTTTCCCGTTGTGTCTGGGTGTAGCCAAGGGCAGCCGAGGGGAGCGAGAGGCTCTCTGTACCCCCTGCTCCCATTTTCACCTGGAAGAACCCCCCCTCCCCAAACTGCCCTGGCCGGGCAGCACCCCCAGCCAGGTAAGTCAGGATTGCTGGGTGGCGGGGTGGGCAGGGGCTTTGTGTGAAGTTCTGGGTGCTTCTGGCTCAGGCCACAGGGCTGACCCTGGGGAGGCAGACTCTCCTCCCGCAGGCAAACACTCTCCAAGGTGCCAGGTTGGGGCTGGAACTCGTGCTGTGTTTTTGCGGGTCGCGGGGTGTAGGTGCTGATGAGTGGACCTTGCTTGGAGCCCAGCTGTTTTCAGAGAGGATCGAGAACTCCCGAGAACGGGCGGTTTCCGGCTCTGGACTGCCCACGAGTTCCCTGGTGGTGCTGCTGTCCTGGTCGGGCACCGCACAGGCTTGAGAGTGTCCATGCAGAGTTGGGCTCTCTGAGACCTCTGGGGTCCTGCATGTCTAGAACAATCGGCGCTTGTGTGTCCTGGGCAGCCCTGTGGGGTCCCGAGCGGGCACGTCTGTGGGAGTTGGCTCCTCCGGGGTGGGGAGGGGAGAGCATGTCTCGTGTACAGCACTTTCCGCAAGTGCCCGTTGCATCCTCCCAGCAAGTCTCGGATGTAGCACACCCTGTGCCCATTCCATGGGTAGGGAAATGAAGGCTCTGAGAGGTTGAGGATCCTGACAGAGCTCCGAGTGGCCAGGCCAAGCTCAGGGTCAGGTCTCCTGCGGCCATCCTGGCACTGCCACCATCTTGCTGTGTGATCCGGGCCGGTTACTTCATCCCTCTGTGCCTTGTCCTCATCTGCAGCATGTGGAGAATAATGGGTTTTGTGAGGGTTCTTATGAGGATTAACGAGATGATTCGGTGTTAGCATTGGTGTCATTGGCGGCTCGTGGACGTACTCCTTCTGGGCTTTGTTTCTTATTATGATAGAGCTTTTGCTGTGACTCCCCTGCCCAAGACAGGAGCCCAGATCCTGGGGGCGCCACTCGGAGGGGTACTTCCTTGAGAAGGGGGCTGGTCGGGGACAGTGGACACACAGGAGTATGGCCACGGATGGCAGTTCCTGCTCTGCTGGGAAGGGAGAGGAGGACGCCATGTGCAAGAACAGAGGGGGTCAGGTGGGGCGGCCAGCGGAAATGCCGGGCAGGTAGAGGGCTTGGCAGGGGTTGTCCTCATCCCCACTCAATGGCTGTGGAAATTGAGGCGGGTTAGACTTGGCCAGGGGCAAGGAGCTGGCTGTTGCAGAGTGGGATTCAAACCCAAGGGTGCTTTCTTTGCCCACTTGGTGTTGCACCTGGAGACCCCTCAGTGCTCATGGCTGGGGTGGGGGCTCTGTTAGGGGCTGAGTGGCCCCCGGGACCCCTGAGCTCAGGGAGAGAGGAGTACATGTAGGCAGGGAGCATCCCCGGTTGGTCCCTGGGCAGGGGAGATGCGGGGGTGGACCCTATAGCTCCCTGCTGTCTGAGTGGGTTCCAGACCCTTGCTTCAAAGCCTGCCTTCTCAGGGGACCCGTGGTGGTGGCTGTGGCTCCATCCACAGGCCCAGCCCTGGGCTTCAGACTCTCTAGTGTGGCTTTATAAAAAGGGCTGATTTCCAAACTCAGCCTCTTTGCAGTAAAGAAAACGAAGTTATTTTAAAAATGACAAAATGAATGTACCATTTAGACAAGTTACCAAATAGCTTACAAATGTGTAGAATGGAAAGTGAAAGTCTCCTCCTCCAGCTCCCTTGCAGTAAACTCTATAACTGGTCTGTGGTGGTGGACGGCCACGTGTTTCTGTGTGTTTATGTAAACTCATGTTGATGTCATTGAAAAATGGGCAATCCAGGATCTCATGCAGTTGGGAAGTTCAGTTATGGGGTCCTGAGCCCAGCTGCTGAAGGAAGAGCCACCACCCCAAGCCAAAGGGATGGGCCTTTCCTGGTAGCTCCTTCTGTGGCTTGCTGGTCTGGTCTGGTCTGGTCTGGGTGTGGGTGGGGTGCCCTGGAGGACTGAGAGCCCCGTGAGGCTGAGGATCCTTGGGGGAGGAGCAGGGTAAGGACTCCTGGGCCATGGGCAGGGGGCTGCCTAAGACACATGGATTTGGGCAGCCTCAGGAGCCCCCCCAGATGGCTTGCTAAGACAGATCAAGGACTGGGCCTGCGTTTCTGACTTGGCGGGTCTGGGGCAGGGTCTGAGAATGTGCATTCCGATGTGTGTTGAGGGGTGTGTTCCGTGAGTCTGAACCCGTGTCCCCAGGTGGGGCAGCTGAGCCTAGGGACCAAGAGTATTTCAATCCCTCGGGCTTTCCTTGAGCTCTTACTCTCCTTCCAGAAGATTTTTTGGGAACTCTAAGGCACCCTTCAGGTGTTTGGCCTTAGCCCACGTTATTTGGGCCGAGTGTCCTTTTTCCCATGTGAAGCTCGGCTGATGGGCTGTAGGCTGGGAGTCGGATCTCATTGTGTGGACCTTGGAGCGCACTGGCCCTGGGCTGTATCATGACAAACATAATCATGACTACCGTTTGCTCGCACAGTGGGGAAACTGAGGCCACATTGGCTCAGAAGCTTGCCCCGGTTTGGGTCAGAAAGCAGGCCAGGGCTGGAGAAGCAGCTGCAGCAGCGGCGGTGAGCGCTGGGAAGCCCACGGAGGGTGTATGGGGAGGCAGCCTCCAGCGCTCTGGAGGTGGCGCCGCGTAGCTGCCTGGAGAGGTGGGGGCTGGGCGGTGGGCCTGCTGGCTGGTGTTCATCAGACATGGGAGCCAGCACAGGAAGGTGCCCGTTCGTCCACTCCTGCTCTCTACGCGGGGTGAGGGTGGGACAAGCCAGTAGCACAGGCCGCTCAGCTGCAGGAGGGAGAGAACTCATGGGGCACCAGCTTTTGAGGCCTTGTGGCCAGTGTGCCTCACTGATCCCCATGTGGCACCTCCCAGGCACAGCTGCCCTGGGCAATGGGAAACTGAGGCCCAAGAGGGCTGCAGACTCTCCTAGGCCTCAGGAAGACTTCCCCTAGAGGCTCTATTGCAGTGGGAGGTGGGCGCCCTCATCCTCCTGGTCATGCCAGGCCACTGAGCAACCCCCAGGCTGCTGTCTGACACATATATCTAATAGGGGTTTCAAATTTAGCATGTCGAAAAGCAAGTTCCAGGTCTTTCCCCAGAACCTGCCCTCATGTTCTTCCCCGTGCTGGTCAGTCAGTCAGGCCCAAGGCCATCCTTCATAGCAGCCAGTGTCAACCCTGCTCTCCGCCTCTGCTACCACCTGACCTGAGCAGTCTCTTCTTGGAATACGGCAAAACCCACCAATTGGTTTTCAGATCCCTCCCTCACTGGGTCTCCACATAACAGAAATAGTGACCTTCACCCTGAGTCAGTTCGTTGTTGTGCTCAGAGTTGCCCTGTGTCCTGTTTCACACAGAGGAAGAACACATGGCCCCCTAGTCTCTGGTTGTGCATAGTCTGGTTTGTTTCTCCTCAGACTGTTCTCCCTACTTCTTCCCTTCAACATACACTGGCCTCAGGACCTTGGCACCTACTATCCCTTTTGCCTAGAATGTTCCTTTCTAATTGTAGGATGCTGCATGACTAACACCATCAGTCTAATGGTACCTAACCTGAGACTGCCTTGACCACCCCTACATTGCTTCATGTTCTCCTCCGTAGTTTCTCTTCTTCCACTAGAATGTAACCCCAGGAAGCAGCGTTCTGTGTGTCTAGGCTCCAGCAATGAGGCCTGGTATGCACAGAGCAGGTGTTGGAGAAACATTTATCAGACCAGTGGCTGGAGGGCTGCTAAAGAGCCTGTCTGCCCACCCGAGCTGAACTCTATTATCCACCCTTGGGTGGGGTGCCCCTCCTGGCCCTGCCGGGGCTTGCACTGTGCCCCTGCACACACTCAGGATGCAGACTGACCTGGGAGGAGGAGGGCCTGGTGGCTGGGTCTGTGATACCTTTTTCTTTTTCCCAGGAAACTATGCCCCAGACATCTGTCGTCTTCTCCAGCATACTTGGGCCCAGCTGTAGTGGACAGGTGCAGCCCGGCATGGGGGAGCGAGGAAGTGGGTCCAGCAGCTCAGGGGACCTCGTCTTCCAAGAAGGACGCCTCATCTCTGGATCCCTGGAGGCCTTGATGGAGCACCTGGTCCCCACAGTGGACTATTACCCGGATGTGAGTGTCTAGGACCTGGAGGTGGGTGGGACTGCTGGGGGGCCACCAAGGTTCTAGGAGAGGTTGCTTCTGGGATGGGGAGGGAGCCCCAGGCAGAGCAGGGGAGGGGCAGGCATCAGGGATCCTCAGCCCCCCTGCCCCTAGCCTAGGGGAGAGGAACCTGCAGTGACTTCCCTGCTGAACCCGGGCAGCTGGGAGAGGGCTTTGATGGCACAAGGAGGCAGATACATAAGGGGGTGGGACAGGGACCTGAGCTCTGGACAGGGTCCTCAGGTAGGAAGAGGAGTCTCCGGGGTAAGGCTGGTTATCTTGGGATCCTGTAAGAGCCCGCACAGCATGTGTCCTGCCCCTGAGCGGGGAAGTTTGTTTTGTGCAAGAACCGCCCTAGTCCAGAAAGCGGGGAGCAGCCCTGCCCTGCCTGGCCGGCACGCAGACCCCAAACACATGCGTGCGCGGGTAGGACTGACCTGCAGCAGCAGCTCAAAACCTCCCTCTTCATTTCAAGATGTCATCGGTACATTCTTAGAACAGAGAGAAAGTTCTCTTTGTGGCTTCCCTTTTGCCTCAGACAGGGGGCATCTCTTAGCAGCAGTGGTGTCGGGCCTGCCTGCTCCCTTTGGAGGGTCAAGCTGCAAAGGCTGCCTGCCACCTCCCTCCTGAGGGCAGAACTGTGCTCACTGGCCTTGGCAAGTCAGACACTGTTGCCCGGGAGGTTGGGGAGGGCGTGTCCCCCCTCCACTCTCCAGCTTGTATCTAATGGTGCTGGGGCCAACTCTGCTTCCAGGTGTTCCTGTCCCACGGCCCCAACATGTCACGCCTCCCACCTCTCTCCAGGGGTTCTGTCCACTCCATCCCACTTGAAAACCCTCCCAGAGCTAGACGGGGCTGGTATTGGTGGTGCAGACCTGGCAGCTGAGGGCCAGGTGGCAGGGCCAGGAGAGAGGCCTTGAGGCCCTGAAGAAGCCTGGGGCAGGGTACCAACCTCCCAGGGGCTGGCCCCTCCAACCCCAGCTCTGCTGTCACCCAAACACTCTGTCCCGGGGTCACAGCCTGCTTCCCAGGAGACTGTAAAGGGCTGGTGGAGCAAAAGGGTAGGGGTGGGGAGCCCGGCGGGGTGCCAGCTCATCTGCCAAGTTCCTGGATTTCCCCTAGCCTTCCCCGGCTGCCTCTGCCCCATGTATGTGTGCAGCTGGGGATGCGAGCACGCCAGCAGGTCTCTGTGCTCCTCGGAAATGCAGGGCTCCTCCCTGTGTGCCCTTCTTGCCTTGGCTAAGAACTCCCAGGTGTGATGTTTGGGTGACTATCATCACACGTCTGAGCCATCTGTTTGGGAGGGGGCCACTGACGAGCTGGGATCTCTGAGCACCCACGCTGCACAGCCTGGGGACAGGACATGCGATGTGTTGTGTATAGGGGGGAGGTTAGAGGAACCTCTGCTGTTCCCAGGAGAGTTTTCTCCAGCGGCCTCTGAAGGCTGCATGAGGGCCTGAGCTTCTGAGTCCCGAGTCTTGTCCCACAAGACCTGTGCTCTCAGCAAACATGGCCCAGCCTGCTTTGGACTGTCATGAAGAAGACCTGCCCCTTTGGGCCCAGAGTGGGGGTGAAGGGTGGCAGGCCCCCCAGCCTGCAGCAGCCATGTAGGGGTAGAATCCCCAGGAAAGTTCCAAGAAGCTTCTCTCCTCCCAAGTCCAACCTGTCTGTAGGCCGGGCCGATGTGGAGCCCCAGCTCACAGGTGCTGACTGGTGTCAGACAAAATGCTTCAGAAAAACCTGGGCCCTGCTCCCTTTTAGTTCAGATCATGGACCCCTCAGAACGTGTATTACATGGCCCAGTGACAAGGGCACAGGATGTGGGACAGAGGAGCCTTGGTGTGCCAGGGGGAGATAAGGTCCACAGTTCGGCTAGTGACAGTCCCCTATTGCTGGGTGCCGGCTCCAAGATGGCCCACCCTTCCCCCGACTGGCAAGGTCGGTGACAATCTGGAGAATGCACGCTTGGAGCCTGGCGCTGGGAGCAGTGTGGACTGGGCTATAGGCTCACACAGGTTGGGAGAATCCCACCAACATCCAAGCTTGGGTGTTCTCTCCCATCGTGGGGTAGGACAGAGGGTGGGGTAAAATCTTAGAGCAGGGCTGCTGGGGGCTGAGCTTGTCAGGGGAAGCCTCCAGGAAGTGGGATTTGATCTGTGCCTTGCCAGGGTTGGGGTTGGGGGGGCAGGACTTGGGTAGCAGTGAGAGAAAAGGAAGGGGATTCAAGGTGCAGTGAACCACACAGGGGAAGGCGTGGCTGCAGGCTGGTGCTGCTGGGCCTGGGAGGTGGCGGGACAGGCTCTGACCATACTTGGGTGGCGGGGGGTCACACCAGGCCTGACCTAGTCTTCATTCTCTCTCCTTGTCTCTTTTCTTTAGAGGACATACATCTTTACATTTCTCTTGAGCTCCCGGGTCTTCATCCCTCCTCATGACCTGCTGGCCCGTGTGGGGCAGATCTGTCTGGAGCAGAGGCAACAGCTGGAGACAGGGTCTGAGAAGGTAACGGGTGCTGATGGGGGCTACCTGTCTCTGTGCCCCCAGCTCCCACCTTGCTCACACTTGGGAGAGAAGCGTGTTCGGAGCCAGCTGGCAGGACAGGTCTGGCTGAGCCGAGCCGAGGGCCTTCCCGATCTGGGCAAGGTTGGCTTGTGTCTGGCCCCCTTGGCATCCCTTGGCACCCCAGGGCTTGGCTCACCATGGGGCATAGGGAGCACACAGAGCCAAGCACTCTTCATGGGATGCGGAAAGTAACTGTACCTGGGGGGCACTCACACCTCTTTCCAGGAAAGGGCCATAGCCAACAGCATGCCAGGAATCCTGGTCAGCGTCGGGCCTCCTCCAACTGGTAGAAAAGCCACGCTCTGTGGGTGGGTGTCAGTTGGTAGCACTCACAGGCTGACTCCTGCTCACAGTGGTTTCAATGACTTCAATAGGGCTCTTTGCCCCTGTTGTCTCTTCTGACTGAGGCAGGCTTTGGGTGGCCAGGATAGCTGAGGCATGTGCTTCAGAGGAGGCTTTTAGAAGCCCAGGAGACGGGGTGGTAGGCATGCAGCCCAAGAACCGGCAGGGCCAAGTCTGGCCTGCAGCAGAGTACATCCTGCCCCCATTTGCTGATGACTTTGTCCTCTACCTTCCCTCCACCAGGCCAGGCCTCCTGTCCCTGTGGGTTTGCAGCACAGGCCTCTGAACTGTCTCCTCATTAGAGAAGGCCATCCCAGGGTGCAAAAAAACAGGCACTGATCGCACAGGATTAGGAAAGGCTCCTGGAGAGACAGGTGGAAATAAGGCCAAGTGGGGTGGGCGGGGAGAGGAAATTATAGGTGTTAGATCAGTGTGGGGACAGCAGAAGCGTGAGAGGAGCCTGGGGTGAGCCTGCCAGTTCATGGTGACATGCACTGTAGGGCCACTGAGTTCAAGGCTCTAGCTCCTGAGTGTGGGGTGCTGTGGTCATCTGGGGGAAGTGTCCTCAAGGCCTCCTGGATGCCACAATCCTGGGGCAGATGTGGGCAAAAAGATGTGGGGGATGAGTTGCTAGAGGCCCACAGGGCCGCAAGAACCATCCAGGTCGGGCAAGTACAGGCAGGCAGGGAGCTGGTCAGTGCTGAGGAGGTACCATGGTGGGCACAGAAGGGGTGTGGGCACATGTGGTCATTTCAGTGGGACAGTGTGGGGCTGGGCACTGAGGACCAGCTGGGACAGCCCCAAGCCTTTGGGACACCCACCTCAGGCCTTACATGTGTGGACCCAGGGCAACAGCAGGGGGCCCGCCCATCTTTAATGACATCTAGTCAGGAGAGAGATGCCTCTGAGTGTCTACGCCCCTTCCTAGCACTTGTTAACCTGCTTTCAACTGAGAGGGGACAGGCGAGAGACTCTCGTTTTTAATAATTTTACTTGGTTCTTGTGTTTTAAATGGGTAACTTCTAATTATAGCAAAGGAAACTAGTTTACCATGTCATGGAGAAAGGACACATTTTTTTGAAAATGGATTTAAGTGAAAGAGAGCTGAACTAAGGGGAATATGAAACAGCAGTTATAAGAAAACCATAGGTGGACAGGGTGGGGGATGCCCTGCCTAACAACCTCACCCCAATGCAGGGGAGGGCAGGTCATGCAGGCAGTAATTGGGGGTGGGGGGAGATGGGGAGGTTTGTATCACTTGTCATCTTCTTGCTTGCTCTGGGAGGTGACTTTACTCTATGTCCCGCTGCCCCAGGCCAAGCTGAAATCCTTCTCAGCCAAGATTGTACAGCTGTTAAAGGAGTGGACAGAGGCTTTCCCCTATGACTTCCAGGATGAGAAGGCCATGGCCGAACTGAAAGCCATCACCCACCGGGTCACACAGTGTGATGAGGTGAGGTCTTCCTTGGACTCTGGCAGATCTTCTTGGGTATATGATTGGGGGAGGGGGTTTACCCTCACAGAAGGGTGGGTCTTCAGGGACAGCTCTGTATGTGGTCTTCTGTGCTGTCACTGTTCCAAGATGACTGCTGGGTGGCTCTCTTTGTGTCCGTCCTCACAAAATGTTCTGGGTTTGGGGTGAGTGCAGTGGGAGCCTAGTAAGAGGTTCTAAGAGCCTGTCTGCATTTCTGGCCCCCAGCTCACTCCTGGCCTTCTGTGGAGACAGGAAACCTGGGAGGTGCTCTCTGTGCTCAGCAGCTTCTGTCTGGCTGGAGGGCTTGGAAAGCCCAAGGGAGAACTCTGGGCACAGCCAGGGCTGCTCCCGCCCAGGGACTGAAGGTTCCTAGTCATGGAGGAAGCTCTTCCAGATCCTCTCTTCCCTGCTGTGCCCCCCCTCACCCCCTCTGCTGTGGGAAGGCCAAAAGTAGTAGCTCAGGTGGACGCCCCTGGGAAAGCCATGGCTTTCAGACCCAGAGGCCCACCCCACAGGCTAGCTGGCTGAGCCACCCTCCAGGATAAGAGGAGCTCATGCTGTATTTCATTCTGTCCTGAAAGGCCCAAATGCTCATGGCAGGTTTGAGTAGGGACGTGGGTTCAAAGTTAGGCATATCAGGGTGCCTGGGTGGCTCAGCAGGTTAAGCATCAGTCTTTGGTGCAGGTCATGATCCCAGGGTCCTGGGATGGAGCCTCACATTGGGTTCTCTGCACAGCAGGAAGCCTGCTTCTCCCTCTCCCACTCCCTGTTCTCTCTCTGTGTCTGTCAAATAAATGGATAAAATCTTTAAAAAATCTTAAAAAAAAGTTAGGTGTATCCTTAGAGAGGAGATGGGTTCCTTGGGAGAGATGGTGGTCTTCCCAGCCCACACCAGCACCTTCATTGTCCCCTCCCCCCACAGGAGAATGGCACAGTGAAGAAGGCCATTGCCCAAATGACACAGAGCCTGCTGCTGTCCCTGGCTGCCCGAAACCAGCTTCAGGAGCTGCGGGAGAAGCTCCGCTCACCAGCCATGGACAAAGGGTCTGTCCTCAAGGCTAAGCCGCCAGCCACTCAGAAGGACATCCTGGGCGTGTGCTGTGACCCTCTGGTGCTGGCCCAGCAGCTGACTCACATTGAGCTGGTCAGTGCTGCAGTGGGGCCCTGCCTGGGGCGGGGGTGTATTCACCAATGCTCACTCAAGGCCACTGGACCCCCCCAGCATCTTTTTGAAAACTGCTGCAGGGCCTCCACTGCTGGTCAGACTGGGGTGTTGGGTGAAGTTTACTTGCTAGGTCCAACCACTGCTTCTGGGTCCCCAGGATCCCAGCAACCCTGTACAGGGGCCCCAGGATGGAGGACTGGCCCAGGAGGTGAAGGGATTATTGGGGGGAGCCAGTTTCCCCCACCCTGTCCCCTCATCTTACCTATGCTGTGGGCTGGGAAGGTACCCTGCACCTTTCAGCCGCTGCCCCAAGGCTTCTGCCTCACTCACATGAAGCCGTTTCTTCCCCTCTCAGGACAGTGTCTTTCAGACCCCCGTGTGTGTGTGTGTGGGGGGGGTACATTTGGTGGGGAGAGGCCGGCAGGGCCTACCCACTGGCTGGGTGCCATGGCACACACCTGCAAGGTCCTGACTGCTCCTCTGAACGTGGCCTATACCTTTACTGTGGGGCCTGCGCAAGAATGGCAGGCTTGTCACTCTCCTGTGCTGTCTCCTTGCCCATCCTAGGAGAGGGTCAGCAGCATTCACCCTGAGGACCTGATGCAGATTGTCAGCCACATGGACTCTCGGGACAAGCACAGGGTAAGGGGCTGCTGTGGGCTCTGGGGTGGCCTTAGGGTGGGCCTGGTACCTGTATATACCCCGTGCAGGGAAGGGCAGTCTCACAACCAAGTGGATATGGGTCTGGCCTGGTGCCTGCCCCAGGGGGTCAGCAGACAGCAGTGCAGGGTGATACACACTAGAAGGGGGCCACTGCTCCCAGGAGCCCGAGGAGGGGGGCATCCTGGGAAACCTGGACCTGTCCAGTTGTCTATACCCCACCGTCACCTTCTGTCTCTTTTGGCCATGGCTCCTGCTCATTTCTGGGGGGGGGTAGGACTAGGGCAGCACCTGCTGGCAGTGTCCTCAGGCTCCCTGTGACCTGCTGTGTTCCTCCAGTGCCGAGGGGACCTGACCAAGACCTATAGCCTGGAGGCCTATGACAACTGGTTCAACTGCCTTAGCATGCTAGTGGCCACCGAGGTGTGCCGGGTAAGCGCTGCATGGCCCCTGTGGGTGGGGTGGCACTGTTACTTCTCCGAACCCACGGGGCTACCTGAGGCTCTGACTTCTGTATTCCTTAGATGATGAAAGTGGAGACTGAAGCCTCCATTGCCAGGCCCACCAACATCCCTGTTACTCCATCCCCAACCCCCCCACCCCCCGCCCTCTGGCCACCCTCACAGTGATTGTGAGAGAGCCGTCCATGGAGTGCACCAGCATGGTCTTTGAGTTCATCTGGGGCCCCCCATCCTCTCGAACTGCTTTCCTGCCCCTCTGCCCAACATCGAAAATGCCACAGCTGCATTCCTACCTCTGCAGCTCACGAGCACCTCCCCAGCCGTGGGTTGGGAGAACTCTGAGGGCCCAGAGTAGCTCCTCTCCAGGCTGCCATTCAGGGGCGGGTGGTGGAGGGGACGCTCCTGTGGTGGGCTCACCCTGAGGCTGTCTGGCTGCTCTCAAGGTGGTGAAGAAGAAGCACCGGACCCGCATGCTAGAGTTCTTTATTGATGTGGCCCGGGAGTGCTTCAACATCGGGAATTTCAACTCCATGATGGCCATCATCTGTGAGTGTCCAGGCCCCAGGGGCTTCCTGTCCAGCTTCTGCATGGCCTGCCTACCCCCGCCCTGACCCTACCTGCTGTTCCCTGCAGCTGGCATGAACCTCAGTCCTGTGGCGAGGCTGAAGAAAACGTGGTCCAAAGTCAAGACAGCCAAGTTTGACGTCTTAGAGGTAGGCACCTCAGCCTCATCCTGCATTGGCCTGCAGAGGGGTGGACCTACATCATGCTCTGCCCCCTTGCTCAGAACCCACTGAGCACAGTGCCATCTGGTGTAGGGGGGCATGTTGAGCTGGCCTGGCTGCTCTAGGAGGTAGGTAGCTGAAGCCCTCCTTGGCCCTTGGGACTTTAGTCAGCACTGGCATGGCCTAAAGCAAGTTCTGGAGAGTGTTTAGGAAATAGTTTGACAAAAGTGTGCCCATGAGCCCTGTGCTGGGTGATGTTAAGCTGACTGGCCTTTTCCTGGCTTGAATTCCTATGGTCCTGGATCATCTGGGTGGCCCAAGAGTAGACAGGCAGGTTCACTCATAGCCTTCCCCGATTTCTGATCACAGAAGCCACTTTCTGTAAATGTCTCGTGGAAGTTGTCAGCTTTGGGAGGTGTGTCCAAGTAGAGGGACAAAGCAAGGTTTTGAAAGAAAGAAGGTGAGACTCAGGCTCAGAAGGGCAGGGGAGAGGTAGGGAAGAGGTGGGTATATGCGTGTGTTCGTGTGTGTGAACTGTGAGACTTCTCTAAAATTCTCCTGCTGATGCTTAGACTCAAACCCTGGACTGAGCCAGGTGCCCACTCCTAGAAAAGGGGCCTCTTCTGATGACCATCCAGGGCTGCCCAGTGGGGAAGGGCCTTCCCATCACTGTTTTCCACTCTGCAAAGGAGCATTCTGAGCAAGTCACAGGGGCAGGGAGAACACCGCCCACCCCGTCTTCCTGTCTGCCCACAGCACCACATGGACCCCTCCAGCAACTTCTGCAACTACCGTACCGCCCTGCAGGGGGCCACGCAAAGGTCCCAGATGGCCAACAGCAGCCGAGAGAAGATTGTTATCCCTGTGTTCAACCTTTTTGTTAAGGACATTTACTTCTTGCACAAAATCCATACCAACCACCTTCCCAACGGGCATGTTAACTTCAAGGTGAGCTTAGCCCCCTTGTGATCCTCAGGGATGGGGGGGACAGACTGTCCCACCACAAGGCAGGACAGACCCTCAGTCTTATCCTAAGGCAGGCAGAATTTGTCTGTCCCACTAGAGCTGCAAGGCAGTGGCGCTATCAAAGAAAGGCCTTTAGGACTGAAAGCTCCAGGGTGGGTTGTGTGTGCTGTTTGTGAGGTACAAGGGTGTCCCTAATCCTTCTGGGAGGATGATCTGGTAATAAGGCTTGGAGCCACAGGGAATTTGTATTTACCCAGGACCCTGGTCCCAATACTGAGCTCAACAAGGAGACAGAGAAGGGGCTACTCCTGAGGGTTTGGGAGTAAGGAAAGCATTAGGCAAGAAGGGACTTGAGCAGGGCTCCTTGGAGGTAGCAGATTTCCAGATGGAAGCTAAGGGTAGATGGCCAAGGGCAGAAAGCAGGACAAAAGTGATTGGGGAGGTGTAGGGGAAGTGGGGTTGTCCAGTGTGAGGGATCGGAAGGGGTTAAGGATCCCTACATGGCCCTGAAGAGTGAGAGCATGGCATATTCTGGTTGGTGGTGCTCTTGCTGGGTGTGGCTGGCATATCTGTCTCAGCCTGGAGTTCCACATGGGGCCTTCTCAGGTCTTGCACAAGGGAGGCACAGACCCTGCAGCAGCCTGATGACCTAGGCGGAGGGCAGGACAGAGTGGTCTTGGGGTCACTTACTGGCTCTGATGTTGCATCAGGTGCTGCAGTGGCCACAAAGTCAGCTGGGTAGGGTCACTGTCCCATCTTGCTGGGATGCAGAATGAAACAAAAACCTATATCCCTTGCCCTAACAAAGGATTTCAAGCTTAAGGTGACCTATGAACATCTAGTTGGTCTTCTGTATCTTCAGAAATTTTGGGAGATCTCCAGACAGATCCATGAATTCATGACATGGACTCAGGTTGAGTGTCCCTTCGAGAAAGACAAGAAGATTCAGAATTACCTGCTCACGGCACCCATCTACAGCGAGGAAGGTGAGGCCCAGTGCTCTGTGGCAGCACACCCACCTCTCCACCTGGTACATGTCACTCTGACTCCCCCACATCCCGAGCCTCTGCCCTCAGGCGGTTGCCCTGGGAAGCAGGCCTGATCACAGTCCCTATGCCACACAGGGGAAGCTCAGCCCATAGGGGTGAGTATATGAGGGTGGGCTGTGGGTGGACAACAGGATGAGGACAAGGAGAGATGGGGCTCTGGAAGCCACCCGAGAGAGCCAGAACAGGGTTAGGTTCATGCTACAGAACCAGGAAATTTCTCAGCCCCTAAGCAGGAAGCTGGCAGCTCTGATGGGGCCTGGAACTCCAGCCAATAGAGACCTGTGATAAGGCTCAGACCTGAGGTCACAGTCTTTGCCTGGGCCCAGCTGCTCCCCTAGAAAGTAAGGGATAACTGGTGTGGTAGGCAGACTGACTGCATGTGGACATGGGTTCTGAGGGGCTTTTCATCTCTCAGCTCTCTTCATCGCCTCCTTTGAAAGTGAAGGTCCTGAAAACCACATGGAAAAAGATAGCTGGAAGACTCTCAGGTAAGAGAGCCCCAGGGATAGGCCTGTGAGCCCTTGAGACCAGTACCATGCCTGGGGAGCATGATGGACATGCCCTTCTGAAAGGCAGCCAGGGGTAACTCCACACAGGCTGCCAGTTGGTGGGAGGCTGAGGGCTTGGGTCTCAGTGTTCCTGACCTTTCCCCTGATGACTGGTTCTTAGAATCCAGGCCCTCCCCAAGTAGTGTGGCCTGCCCTCTGCCTGATCAGGGGAAGGGCCTGCCAACTGCCTCACCATTTCCTTGTGCCCTGCCTACCTCTAGGACCACTCTCCTTAACAGAGCCTGAAGGCATGGATGCAGCCTGCAGACGATGGAGGAAGCACACACGTGCACCGAGTTTGAATCTTGATCGATAAGGGTTGAGATGAGGAGGCCTCACTGGTTGGGGTCCATTTTGTATATAACTTTTATGAAAAAAAAAAAAGTAATTATTTCATGCATCAACCTTTGGCACTTACAAGGTTTTCTTTCTTCTTCTTTTTTTTTTTTTTTTTGTCATTTATTTTAAAATAACAGGGCAGGGCCCTGATTCGGGAGGGGTGGGAAAGAGTATCATGGGAGATGGCATCCATGATAACATCTTATTCTAATGAAATGTAGATTTTTATTTTCTACTTTTGATTATTAACATCGTATGAAAAAATATTAAAAAAAAAAACAAAAAAAAACCCAACCAAAACCAATGTGAGCCCTGCCTGCTTGGACGCCCTTCCAGCCAGTGTCTCTGATGTCGGGGTTAGTGCCTTAGAGAGTACTGGAGGGCCGGTCTCCCACTCCATTCTTTTAGCCCTCAGGCAGCCAGTGCCGGGGAAATGCCAGGAAAGCTCTGCCCTGGGTGACAAGACGCCCGCTCTCAAAGCCTAGGCCAGAGAGGTTCCAGCAGGAAGGGCTTGGCTGGCCAGGGGGCTTCATTTGCATACTTCTAGAAGCAAACCTTGAGCACAGGCTTTCCAAAGTTTACATTTTCATTTTCCTTTATCAGGGATTTAGGGGGTTGGGGAGGGGCAGGGTGATACCAGGCAGCACATTTTCTGTTGGAATATGTCTGGCAAATTGTTCAACTACATTTTAGGAAAAGAGAAAATCTAAAATAATATCGGGGTGGGGGGGGGAGGGTGTGATGGAATTGTCTGTTTTCCAGGCTGTGACAGGTACACTGAGCTGTAATGAAGAGAATACAAAGTAGACTTGAAGGATGGGGACATTTAAAGCAGTTCTTCAAAGTCCAGTACAAAGTAAAAAGAACTCACAAATTGGTATTCTAGTGGACTGCCCTCTCCATTCCTCTAGGTCAAGGGGCTCCTCTAATGGAATCTGAAACAGAAAATTAGACCACACTGCTGGAGCCCACTCCCATAAAACTGCCCAGTATTTGGAGGTATTTTTCACACCCAAACTTGAGGAGTACACTCCATTTTCTGTCTCTCTGGCTGTGGGACGGCAAGTCCTGGTCCCTTAAAAGCCAGAGGTGGCCATCCCCTCTGACTCTCTCTCCCTCCCTCACAGTGGGGCTTTCACTCTGCACAGGCAGATTTGGAGCTACGCACCCTTATTGCTCTCCGCATGCCTGGCTTCCTCCCAGGGGAGCCTGAATCTGAGATGCTTGAGTGAGGATGGGGCAGTTAGCTGCTAATTCCCAAAGCTCCTAGGAGAGCCTGGAGATGTGGTGGTGAGGCCTCAGGAAGGGGTGGCTCCGCGATCCACTGCTGATGGCGCCCTCAGCCCTGGGTGGAGCAAGAATATTCACACTGTATTGTCACAGTGTTTTCGCACTTTTCTGACATTCTAGATAGTACATACTGTATCTTGATAGTACATATTGCTTTATGTATTTGAGACAAAGGCTAAAAACTCGAGAATATATATTTGGAATACAATGTTAGAACACTTTCCATCTTGCGTTAAGGAGCTTTCATGTCAATGTGCGCTCCACTGGGTCATCAGTTCTAGTACCTACCTGATACAGTGTCTGTGTTTGCTACTTTATTTTCCCAGTTTGATACACACCCTATGATGTTTTGGTATTATGAGATGAACTCTGAGTACAAAGCTGTACCATAACGCAGGATGTCAGTTGTTGGTGTGACTGGACCTACTTGCATCAATAAAAGAATATGTTGCTCCCCTTGCCTGCCTGCTCTCTGCGCGTAGCTGGCGAGGCCATCAGGAGGTGGCAGGAGGTGGGGATGTCTAGGTCCTCCATGGCCTTTCAAGGAATAAGCAAGGAATTCTCATCTACACAACACATTCTGACAAAGGGCTTTTCAAATAAATAATGCAAAATAAGACAAAGCATACAAGACGCATGTTCTAGTCTGCTTTCCTCAAACTGAGATCCAAAACTGTATCACAAGCTGATTGTATCACATGGCCCTGTAAATTGGGAAATCTAACGTAAATAAGATTGTAAAGGCTCCTTTACTGCAGGACTGATCAGAACTGTCAGTGCCCATGGGCACTGGGTCTCTCCTGGGGCAAGGGAAGTTGGGGACACCTCTGGACATCTTTCTGCAGAACAGTCTGCAGAATGCAGTTCTAGATGGTGCTTTCTGTTGTGCTGAGTCACATTTAAGAACACTAATGAAAGGAATTTGTGGAAAGGGACACATCAGTCTGTGGAATTGAAGGAAGAGAACGGAGACATTAGACTGGAAGGCAAACCCTTACCCGTTCCTCTCCAGCCTGTCCCACAGCCACTCTGTCAACAATGCTCAGGCTGCATGAGCTCTACTCTATAGCTCATGAACATCACCCTGCTCCCTTAGAGCTAACTCAGTGCCTCTGTAAATGCGGTCAGTGTCCGTTATACCCACTGGACCAGCACTGCCCATCAGAAAACTCTTTGTGCTGGAGTGCTCTGTATCTGCACTGCTGCTGGTAACAGACAGGTACTGAGCACTGAAGTGTGAAATGTGAAAATGCAACCGAGGAACAGAATTTCTAATTTTATTTAGGGTAAATAGCTAGTGGCCACCTTACTGGACAGAAGGTTAGGCTGGTGGAGCTTTGTCACCTGCTGCCCTTCCAGTGGCTTGTGGAGTGGACAGCGCACAAAAGGTGCTTAGGTGTTTATGGAGCAAAAGAGACATCTATGAGGATGCCTAAATGGGTTTTGGGTAAATGATAACATTTTTTAAGTCTTTATAATTCAATGGAATTCTTAATTTCCTGGTAAAGTTATTTTTGAAAGTTTCTACCTACCTCAGCTGAAGAAGGCGCAGGCCATCATTTGGTGTGTGCCTTTGCCATGGAGCTTGGGCTGGGAGTGGGTGCTGAGCTCACCAGGCTAGCTATGGTGCTGACCTTCACCTGTGGGCGAGTCCCTCCAAGGCAGTGCTTCTCAAGTTGTGGCTATTTGACAGCAGTGTCAGCAGCGCTGGAAACTTGCTAGAACTCTTCTCAGGGCCCCACTGCAGGCTCGCTAAAAGGGAAACATGGGGGTGGGAAATTACCACGTTTTCGAAGCTCTCCTGCTGATCCTCATAACCCACTTCTCCCAGGTGCAGTCAGCTTCGCAGGCACACTGCACCTCCTCTA
This sequence comes from Lutra lutra, assembly GCF_902655055.1. Lineage (NCBI taxonomy): Eukaryota > Metazoa > Chordata > Mammalia > Carnivora > Mustelidae > Lutra > Lutra lutra. The sequence goes on from NC_062291.1 coordinate 51,137,080, forward strand.
AAACACTGTGGTCCTGCCCGCATGCACATTCTTCCAGAGTCTCCTTACAGCTTCCCTGGTGAATAGTGCTCTGTGCTCTGGGCCCTACCTGTTCTCTCACATCATACCACTGGCATCTGTCTTACCCTTACTCTTGGCATTCTGTGTAGGAGCCACTTGTGTAGCTGTGTGGCCAGCAACTAGCATGGTGTGCAGCTCCTAACACCACCATATGATGACTGAATACTACCTTTCACTTCACACAGGTATTTCAGGAACAAAAATCTATGTTACAGTTTCAGCTATGACAGGAAATAAGCTAAGGATCTCTCCTAAGGCCATAGAGACTTATATGACAAAACTAGATTATTTGTGAAATATATACCACTACACCTGTACATAAAGTATGTGTCATGTTCTCCAGGGAGGCAAGACAGGATAAGCATTAAGAGCAAAGGAATCTGAAGCTGAACTATTTGGATTTGAGTCCTAGTTTCCTGTTCCAAGCTGGGTATCCTGGGAAATGTTTACCCTTTTAAAAGCCTCCATTTTCTCATAACTAAAAGGAAGTTACAATACTCTGTTTCATGGGGTTGTTGTAATGATACATGGCAGAAAGTGCAGTACCTGGTTCATAAGAAGCAGTCAGTGTTAGCTGGGAATTAGCAGCGGCACCCCTGATAAGATTGAACCCCACTTCTCCTGCAGAAAGCAGAATCTCCTGGGAAAAGTAAAACAAAGAATTATAACTGATTTTCTCAAAGGAACAACTGAAGTCCTGGTCAATACAAATACAGTCCAACATTACCAATGATCCACTTAAAGTGTTAAATTTAACAGGTATATAAACATATATGGAAAAAATTCCCACAAATTTGGGATTCAAACTACTTTCTAAATGAAAAATCTACTACCCACATATAGGCTAGTAACCTTGTATCATACCAACACAATTTCTCTTTTTATTCCCAGAAAGTAAGTCATGATACTGTGAAGAAGGTGAAGGGCTGCCATCCCTCCTTGCCCAATTATCTATCATAACATACCTTAAACTTAGGTATGGATCTTCAGCAACAATGTTGAGGAAACAGTGTTGTCAGGAATATAAGAAAATTGGGCACCTGGCTGACTCAGCTGGTGGAGCATGTGACTCTTGGTCTTGGGATTCTGAGTTTGAGCCCCACAGTGGGTGTAGAAATTACTTAAAAATAAAATCTTAAAAAAATATATGAGAAAGTTAGGCACCTATTTCTGGCAGCATTAGACTAAGTGCTTGCCTGTGGAAATCAGCTGCTAAAGTTACGCAAAATGTAAATATCCAAGCAAAACCCCAGACAGGTTGAAGGAAACTCTGAAGCCAGCTTTTGCCTTGAGGGCAAGGATTATGAGCTTCCGTTTTCAAGTCTACATGGGGATAGAGAAGAAAGTTCAGGGCATATTCAAGAAGAGGGGTCAAATAGGAGGCCCCAGCCCATAAAGCTGACATCCTAAAGAACGACCCTTCACCATAACAGCGAACTTGCAATAAAATGCTTCTCCCCCAAACCCATTAAAGGGATTAAAGAAAACTGCCTGTTTTGAACCTTGGCACTGAATGGAGGTTGGGAAAATTTACCACTGATAATTTGTAGCCACAAGTCAGTGAATTTAAGTTTTGCAGCAAACATCACATTGGTCAAAAAAACGATAAGCTGAAAATGTGGCTCTGAACTATGGGTACTATCTCTAAGTTAGCCAGCAAAAGCAAACATTCTGAGATTCTAGTTTAAAAAGTCTCTCCTTATTAGATGTGTCTGTTTAATCCACCTGTTGGATTTTTTAAAATTCATTTTCATTTCTTGAAGAACCAAATAAAGGCTCTTCCCCAAATTTGTTTGGTTATAATTCTGAAGAAATTACTAGAGTATAACACAGTGGGAAAAGACTGGAAAATATGAAATGGGTTAAGAAACAAAGGGCATGGTGGACACAACAACAGGTCTAACATGTTCTCAGAGCTTTTGAAAGAAAGAATGATAGAGACAATCAAAATATAATAGCTGAAAATCTTTCAAAATTGATAAAAGAATAATCCAAGGAACCCAAAGAATCTCAAGCAGGATTAGAAAAAAAGAAAAAAAAAAACCCCAGCACACAGACATATCATAGTGACACAGAAGAGAAATAAAGAGGAGATCCTGAAGGCAACCATGGGAACAAGGGTGATCACTTTTAAAGGAGTATCAACTGTTAAGCTGACAGTTTACTTCACAAGGGAAATAACTGAAGCCAAAAAAACAGTAGAATAACCTCAAAGTGCTAAATAAAATTCCCAACCCAGAATTCTATACCCTTCAAAAAATATTTTTTAAATAAGACAAAGATACTTACAAACCAAATGGAGTTTGCTGTCAGCAGACCTTCACTAAAAGAGATTCTAAAGGTTGACTCATACACTATATACAAAAATTATTTCCAGATGCATCATAGATCTAAGTATGAAAGGCTCAACAAAGATGAGAAAGGGAGGTTATAGGCAATCTTATGCAATAAAGCATCTAAAAGAAAATACGAAAATTTCTTCTTTACTTTGGATAAAGTTTGCTTTGTCAAAGTTACTTTAGACAAAGGTTTCTTAAATTGGGATACCAAAATCATTAGCCATAAAAGAAAGAAAATAATAAAATGGACATTATTAAAATTAAGAGTTTTTGTTTACTAACAGATACCATTAAGAGAATGAATAGTCCCCTGCCTAGGGGAAAATATTTGCAATACATAAATCTGACAAAAGACTCATATCCAGAATACTGAAGGAAATCCTATCAATTTTAAAAAAGGCAATGAAAGAGTGCCTGGGTGGCTCAGTTGGTTAAGCATCTGCCTTCAGCTCAGGTCATGATCCCAGTGTTCTGGGATTGAGCCCCACATTTGGCTCTTTGCTCAGCAGGAAGCCTGCTTCTCCCCCTGCTTGTGCTTTCTCTGTCAAATAAATAAAATCTTTAAATAAAGGGCAATTAAAAAAGCAAAAAAAAATTTACTAGGCATTTCACAAAAGAAGATACTCAGGGGCGCCTGGGTGGCTCAGTGGGTTAAGCTGCTGCCTTCGGCTCAGGTCATGATCCCAAGTCCTGGGTTTGAGCCCCACATCGGGCTTTCTGCTCAGCAGGGAGCCTGCTTCCTCCTCTCTCTCTGCCTGCCTCTCTGCTTACTTGTGATTTCTCTCTGTCAAATAAATAAATAAAATCTTTAAAAAAAAAAAAAAAGAAGATACTCAAATGGCCAATAAGCATATGAAAAGATAATTAATATCATTTCCCTAGTGATAAACTAAACTAATAAAACCAAAATGAAATAACTGTACACACTCAACAGAGATTAAAGAGCACTGAAAATACTGTGCTGGGACAATGTGACACAACTGGATCCCTCAAATGGGGCTGGTAGGAATCAGTTATTTACAAGGACTGAAAAAACTGGCCAGCCTCCCACAAGGTTAATGCAGGAAAAACAAAAGGCATAAATAAACAATACCAGGAATGAAAGAAAAGGCTATTCACTATAGATCCTGTACATATTAGAGATAACTAGAGGATATTATAAACAACTTTGTATATTTCATCTAAATTTTCAAATTAATCACCATAAATTCCTAGATCACATCTTAAATAACTCAGTCAAAATGGACTTTTTTAAAAAAAGGTTTATTTCTTTTGGAAAGAGAGAGTGAGAGAGAATGAGCAAGAGTAGGAGGGGCAGAAGGAGAGGGAGAATCTCAAGCAGACTCCATGCTAAGCAGAGCCCGAATCTGGGCTCAATCTCATGACCCTGAGATCATGACCTGAGCTGAAACCAAGAGTCCGATGCTTACCAATGTGCCATCCAGGTGCTCCAAAACTGACTTTAAAGAAGTAGAAAATCTTAACAGTTCTACAATCATTAAGTAAATTGAACTGGTGATCAGAAATCTTCCCATTTAGAAAACATCACAGTCAGGTGGCTTTCAGGTAGTTCTGCCAAATATTCAAGAAAGAAGTAATTCCAGTCTTACAAAACTTCTTTAGAAACAGTAAGAAAGAATACCTGTAATGTACTTTACAGGCTAGTATAACCTTAATTAAAAAAAAGCCCAACAAACATAAGAAGGGGGCATTCTTACTCATGAACACGGATGAAAAAACACCTGAAATATATATACATACACACATACCCACCCACATGAATATATACAGATATGCAAATGAAGTGTGTGCGTGTGTGCGCACACACACACACACACACCCCAAATCCTGCAATGTATAATAATACATCATGAAAGACTGGAGTTTACCCTATGAATGCAAGAAACTTCAGAAAGCTGATTAACTCAATTTAATATATCAAAGATGGAAAAAAATCATATGATCATCTCAACAGATACAGTAAAAGTATTTGATAAATGCTCTCAAGCATGATAAAAACTCACTAAGTAATCTTCTTTAACTTGATAAAAGGTATTTATAAAAACACTTCCAGCAAATACCATACTTACTGATGAAACACTGAGAATGTTCCCCTTGAAATCAGAAACATGGGCAGGAACTCCACTATTATCACTTCTAGTCAACACTGCATAATAAAATCCCAACAAACACAGTAAGACAAGAAAAATAAAGATATAAAAACTGGAAACAAAATTTTCACTACTCATAGATATATGACTGCATAACAGAAAACATACAACAGAAACTAGAAATACATTACCAGAATTAAGCATTTTGGCAAGGCTGCTGAACCCAAAAGTAATTGGACTTTTAAATACCAGTAAAATATTAAAAAAAAAAGACAGTTATAATGGCATATAAAATGCAAAGTATGTAGGGAAAAATCTATAAAGTAATACATGTAAAACCACTGTGTGAAAAAGTATAAAATTTAAAGACAATAAAGACCTAAACAAACATGTCATGTTCAAGGATTGGGAGACTCTGTATCATAAAGATGTAAATTTTCCCCAAAGTGGTCTTATAGATTCAATGAGATTCCAATCAAATTCATGAAAGTTTTGTGAAATTTAACTAGCTTATTCAAAAATTTATGTCAAAGTGCCAGGGCTACAAAGAACCATGACAATCTTTAAGAATAAGGCAAGTGGACTAGCTCTCAGAGATACTGACTTGTATTAAGCTAAAGTAATTTAGACCATGATGTAAGGTATGGTGATGGACAGAAAGCCTAATTGAACAGATGAGAGCTCAGAATCAGACCTGTGCATTTGGACATCTGATGGATGAGACTGGTTCTGCAGGTAAAATATGGACTATATTGTAAGGTGATGGTGGAAAAAAGTGTAATGCAATCCTTAGCTTGTGTCATACACAAAAAGCTCCTCCAGTTAGGTTAAAGACCTAACTAGGAAAAGCTATAGATGAGGTATTCAGAAGACAATACAGAACAATAGCTTTAAGTTATCTTTCCTTAATATGAGGTCATAAGCCAATAATAAAAAGTAGAATACATAAAGGAAAAAAAATAGTCCCATTAGAGTCAATTTTTATTAATAAAAAAGTACCACCAAGAATCGGAAAAGACAAGCCACGTTCTGGGAAAAGATACTCAACCAACAAGAATTGGTATCCAGAATATGTGAAAAATTCTTAAGAACTGATAATAATAGGCAAGAGGACCGAAATGCAAACTATAACTACAATTCATGCCTAAGGTCTATTAGATTAGCAAGAATTAATAAACCTGACAAAATTAAGTGTTGCCAAGGATGCAAAATGAACTCTCCCACAGTGCTGGAGATGGTCCATTTTGGAAAGGAAACTGAATGTACACACAAATGATGACCCAGCATCATTATTCCTAGAGAAACTCTTGTACACTTATAAGAGACATGTAAAGCAGTATTCATGACAATACGGGTTCTGATAGCAAAAGCAAACAACAAACTATGAACGACCCAAATAGCTATAAAAAAATAAAATTACTGAATATTTAGTATATTCATACAGTGGAATACTAGTCAGTAATAAAAATGAATTTTGAGACTAATATGAATGAACCTCAAAAATATAATACTGAATGAAAGTTAGAGAATAGATAATGAAATAATATGCAAATAAATTTAGAAACAGGCAAAACTACATAGTCTTTTGGGTAGAGGTACATAACAGTTGGGAAAACTAAGAAAAACAAATGAAAAATTATCACAGAAATCAGAATGGTTACTATTACAGAGAGTGAGGGTGTGTGATCAAGAAGGGGGCCATAAAGGCCTTTCACTGATAATGTTATCTTAATCTGGGTAGCTGTTTGCTTTATTATTCTTTAAAGTACACAATTACATCTTTTATCCTTTTTCATATTTATGGTATTTTGTAACGGAGAGAAATTACTTATCACATTTTCATTTAGCTTTTGGTAATAAAATACTTTATTGGTACCATTTAATGTCAAAAACATAGCATATACTGTTTCCATCACTTAGTTTCTATCTTTAAATTAAAAGCTCACTAAGGTAAAGTCATTTGATTCTGTCAAAAAAACAAGCTGCAACTTACCTTTGCAAATAATTAGGTTCTCTCACTTTAAATACCTACACTCACTGGTCTTCATAATAAATAATTGTATATAAAAAGAGATATTGGCCTTAATAATTCTGCAGAGAACATTTTACACATCTTAAAAAAGCCTAAATGCTACCCAACTTAAAACTTGTACAAATAATTTATTAAGAATTACTGTAAAGTGAATTCATGTAGCACCAAGAAATTTGGGATTTATACTTTAGGTGATAATGATTCACTGAGTAAAAAGAGTAGATTTTTCTTCTGTGAATTCTCAGGGGTTTATATACAAATAGAAAGGATACAATATAGGTCCCTTTTAAAAACCAAAGTTTCAAAATCTGTGCATGCCTTTCACCATATCTCCAATTTCTAGATCTAGCAATGGACCGTATGGTAAAAGATCCATGTGTGATAAATAACATAGTACAGTCCTATCTGAATATAACTTCTTATTCATCTTGTCTCATTAACATAATTTATACCTCAATTAAAATGTTATTCTATCTGCAGACAATAGATTTCTCTAAAATATTCTGTAATTTGGATTTCTATTCAGACTTTCTCCTTCACCTCTTTTCTCAAGTCAGTATAATTTTATGGTAAACCTCATTAAACTGTTTTTTTTCTCCCTTCAGTGAAACTCAACTCAAAGTATCATAATATTATAAAAAGAGATGTAGCTTTTGTTAACATATTGTAAAAAGAAGGATAATAAATACATATGGATTCATGCTAAATAAGACAATGCAAAGCAAAAAACACGCAACACCATGCTATGCTCATCTATTCTGAATCACTACAAGAAGGCCCCGATAGCACCCTGGCTCATGTAAACTGATGTTCCCAGATATCATTAGTGCCCTATGCTCCAACATAATTAAATGTTCTATTAAAGACATTTCCATTTTATTTGTTTGTTTAAAACAATTTATAACAATGTTGACTACTAATCCTGATAACAACACATTACAGTTTTAATCAAGTCATAGATTCTAAGCTAAAGTATTTTCTACTATCATTCATTTATTTAAAAACACATTCAGGGAGCTAAGCAACATTGAGTTTAAGGGGTTTTTATTTCTTTTGATTGATTGTGAATTTCAGATGTATCATTTAGTCATCCTCCGCTTCAATGAAAAAGAATTCTTCAGGCAACTGACTAAAGATCTTAATTTAAAAGCAAGTTGACTTGGTGGTCAGCAGGGGAAGAACCCTTGTCTACACACTGCATCAAATATTACTCTTTCCTCTCTGCAGGAGCTGGATGCTCCTGACCTACCATGAGCACAACACATTCCAACCCTCAACCCATATGCAACCAGGGCACATTAGAACATGGGTATAGGGTAGAAACTAACTCAAAACTACTTTTGGGGCAAACACCAGATTTTGATTTGTCAGCGATTCCATAGTATGGTATGCCCACAAAACAGGCTTTGCACTGAAACACTTGATTTTTTCTTCTCATAACAAGTTAAACTGCTTAAGTAAAGTAATATCAGAAAGAACACAAAAGATAGGCATGTCTTCTCTGAAAGAGGCACTGCATCTGGAATTGGAATTAAGGCTAAATAAATAGTGCTGGTTTGTGGTTCAGACTAATGTGCCAGTGATTATGTTAACCGACAGCTTCGCTATTTGTCCTGTATGCCTGTTTGTGAAGATGCGTCTCTATCTCCTCCCTGAAGACCAGCATTCCCAGGTGCGAGTGAGAGGCCTCGTTCATGGCTTTGGACTGGATGCACATACGGTACTGCTCAGGAGTCAACTCATCAGCACAGCGTTTCTCATGCCAGAGGTGGAAAAGGCCAGGAACTGGAGTCCGAATCACAATCAGGTCACCATGTAAGTATTTTCGATAAAGATGAACATCTTCTCCACCCCAACCTTTTACTTCCATGTCAAATCCACCTGCAGGATGAAAATTGGCACTATAGGTAAATGTCTGACAGCCAGAGCACAGTCAACCCTGATAAGAATTAAGATGTTCTGCTTCAAATGAGATGGCACAGTACAGCCCAAAGATATCTGATATAGAGGACTGACATTCTGGTTTGGAAGTCCAGCTAGAAGCTGAGATCTAGGAGCTCAAGCCTGTTGTTCAGAGTATCAAAATAAGATTAAATATTTAAGAATGCTTTGTAAATGTCTAAGTTATATAGAAAATCTAGAGAAAGTCAAAGTAGAAGGAAATAGAAATTATCCATAATTTCAGCACTATTAATATTGTAATTAATACAGTTATCCTTTGAGATACAAGTTTTTCTGGGTCACAGACAACTTTCCAGCGTGGAAAACAGAAGAAATGGCTAGTCTGAACATCCACATTTGAGAATGGACACACAGGTGATTTAAAGTCAAAGGAATGGATGAAATTACTGAAGGAGTTTAGAAAGAAAATAGGGCCCAGATCTAAATGTTAAGCAATACCAATATGTACAGGTTAAACATGCAGAGAAAGATAAATCAGCAAGAGACTGAAAAATGGTCCCAGAGGATGGAGAAAATTCTGAAGAATGAGCTATCAGAGAAGTCAAGTGAGGGCGCCTGGGTGGCTCAGTGGGTTAGGCCGCTGCCTTCGGCTCAGGTCATGATCTCGGGGTCCTGGGATCGAGTCCCACATCGGGCTCTCTGCTCAGCAAGAGAAGTCAAGTGAAAAAAGTGTCTTCAGGAAGAAACGGTCAAGCATGTGCTGCTCAATAAATTAACTAAAAAAAAAAAAAAAAAAAACAACCCCAACAACAACTAGTAGACCTAGCAACATAAATATCACTTATAACCTTACCTACTAGAACAATTCTGATGGAGTGGTGTGGCAAATGGCTTACTGGACTGGGTGAACACATGAAATGGGAGATAAAATTGAGACTATTTTCAAACTGGCTTAGGATGAACAACAAACTTTCTAAAGCATAGAGAACACAAACCATTTGGAATTTTTGGAGAATTAGCAAAGGTTCTTAAATACCAAGAACAAATCAATTCTTCAATTAAGAGCTAGGTTTCCAAATTATCTCTTCTATCAAATAATTATATGCTACTTAGTTTCATACTCACAGGATGACAATAATCCTGAGATCTCTGAAAAGTATTACCTTAAATAGTCACAGCTTTACTAAAAGCTATGTCTAATACATACTGGTTTTTCTTCTTTGTAGATAAAAGGTCTTCAAATATTAGAAATGGTGTAGATACTTAAAATAAATGGGGGACTTCCACTTTCTGGTCCAGCATATATAGGGCTTCAAAGTCATATTGTCCTAGCAAGAAGTAAAAAACCAAACTGAAAAATAAACAAATTTTCTCAGATCCCTCAGAGAAATAAGGTCACAAGCAAATTGGAGAGACAGGCAGGTAAAACATAACTATGTGAGCAGAAACCCACTACTAGAAATCTCTAGGGGAACCAGTACTAGGGTAGGAAAAAAAAAATCTGAACTATAGATGATGAATCGCTAGAGGCTCAGAGGACCAAGTCTGAGAGTTGAAAACTCTGGGTCGTAAGAGGGTCCCTATGCATGTGTGAGTTTTACCTTTTGGAGCTCTAGCAGGTTCTCACTGTGAAGACTGGAGCAAAATCCCCTAGTGTTTTCAGCAAGGGCAGTGGGAACATAATCATTCTGAAACATGCCAGAGCACTTTATTCTTCTTAACAAGGCCTGCCTTCAGGAGAAACTATTTTATTACAGTCAAACCTACCTGGAGGAAGGACATACTCAACTTCAGCCCACACTAGTCATCCTGTCTCACTTAAGGTTGGGGGCAGTGTCTGAGAAATACTTGTGAGGTTAGCGGTCCAGATACATAATCTCACTAAAGGGCTGAGACCTAATCACAGGACTATGGAAAATTTCCTCTTTCTGCACGCCTCACCACCTATTATTAAAGGCCTATTTACTGCAGTTTCCTTTACCCAATATATCATAATCAGCTATGAAGGAAAAAATGAGGCATATCAAAAGACAAAAAACAGATTGAAGACACAGAGCAAGCATCAGAACCAGACTCAGATATGGCAGGTTGACTCAGATATGATAATTGAAATTATCAGCCTGGGAATTTAAAACAACTATAATTGATATGCTAAGGGCTCTAACAGAAAAAGTAGACAACAAGCAAGAACAGATGGGTAATGTAAGCAGAGAGTGACAGATTCTAAGAGAGAATAAAAAAGAAATGCTAAAGATAAACAGTGTAACAAAGGAAGAATGCCTTTGTATTGGCTGAGGAAAGAATCTCTGAGGTTGAAGACATGTCAAGAGAAACTTCCAAAACTGAAAAGGCAAAAGAAAAGCAAAGAGGATGGGGGTGGGGAAGCCAGATCAGAATAGAATTTCTAAGAACTGTATACAAAAGGTATAACATATGTGTAACGGGAATATCAGAAGGAGAGGAAAGAGAGAAAGGAACAGAAGCTCCAAAATGAAAAAGGCCAAATTCCAAACAAGTGCTGCTGAGAAGCCAGGGGCTCCCTTTCTCACCCCGCCCATAGTCATAAGGTAGAGGATATACCCCAGGAGGTAGTGGGACCCCTGACCCTCCACCCCATGTCCTACTCATAACGCAGGGGAGAGAGAAGTTTGCCACTGTCTCCACCCCCAGCTCCAGAGGAGGCTCGGAGACTTTTCCCTGGGGAGGAGCCAGTGCATAAGAACAGACTGCTCCAAAACTCTTCCCGAAGGAACTGACTTTATTTGAAACAGTGTGCAGAAGTTCAAGCCTAAGGGGGCTCTTGAACATAATAGAGGTTTTGGTGGTAAGCAATTAAGAGAAGGCTGATAGCTCCATTAGAGCAATAAGCTAAAATGTAGGCCAGCTAGTTTACTGGAGAGAACAGGGAAAGAGACAGATAAGAAGAACCCTCCTGAGGTCTGAACAAAACTCAAAGATGTGCCTCAAAAACTACCTTGCAAAAGGGTTCAATTTAATTGGGTCAGACTGCAGAGCCATTTTTATGCCCCAGAGCACTGTCAAAAACAAGAGAGCAATGAGTGGAGCCTAACAAGTGGGGGTGTTATCAACAAAGGCACGAGACCATAAAAGACAGCCCTACTAGGGGCACCTGGGTGGCTGTTGATTGAGCACCTGACTTTAGCTCAGGTCATGACCTCAGGGTCCTGGACTGATCCCTGTGTTGGGCTTCACGCTCAGTGGGGAGTCTGCTTCTCCCTCTCCCTTTGCCCCTCCCCCTGGTCCTCCTCTCTCTCAAATAAATAGTCTTTTTATTTTTACTTATTTATCTTAAAAAAGAGAGCCCTACTAAATCCATGTCATCTCAGAGTGACTGTGCCCATGCCCTAAGGAGTGACATGAGAGGCTTCATATTGCCGGGGAAGGGGGAGATAAAATTCATTAAAATAGTAAAGTCAAGTCAATAAACAAGCAAAAAAAAAACAGAACAAAAAACAAGCCCTGGAGTCAGGCGGGAATCAATATCCAGACTCACCATGATATATTACCTAAAATGCCCCGTTTTCAAGAAAAAAATTATGAGGCACATAAAGAATTAGAAGTGTGATCCATATACCAGAAAAAGTAGGCAAGAGAAACTGAGGGCCCAGATGTCAATTTCAAAACTATTATAAATATGTTCAAAGAATTAAAAGAAATCATGCTTAAAGAAGTAATAGAAGGCAAGATGATAATGTCTCGTTAAATAGAAAATATTAATGAAGAGAGAGAAATTACATATATAAAAAGAACCAAGGGGAAATTCTGGAGTTATGGGGCGCCTGGGTGGCTCAGCGGGTTAAAACCTCTGCCTTCGGCTCAGGTCATGATCCCGGGGTTCTGGGATCGAGCCCTGCATCGGGCTCTCTGCTCAGCGGGGAGCCTGCTTCCTCCTCTCTCTCTGCCTGCTTCTCTGCCTACTTGTGATCTCTGTCAAATAAATAAATAAAATCTTTAAAAGAAAAATTAAAAAAAAATTCTGGAGTTAAAAAGGACAATGTAAATGAAAAATTCATGAGAGTAGCTCATTAAATCTTAACTAACAAAGAATCAGCAAACTTGAAGACAGATCAATTGAGATTATGCAGTCCAAAGAACAGAGAGAAAAAAATAATGAAAATTAAAAAAAGAAAATAATAAAAAATAATGAAAAATGAACAGAGTCTCAGAGAAATGTGGAACACTATTAGCTATACCAACACATACCAAATAGAAATATGAGGAAAAAAATAATGAGAAAGGAGCAGTGAGAAATAACACGGGTTAGAAAGCAGTGATGTATCCTTGCTGTTTTATTAATCCAGAAATCAGGGAAAAGGGCATTAGTTTAACTTAATAGTCCTTTTATTACTATTTGCTATTTGCATGATTCAAATGTTACAATGATAAAGAGACAAGGTGGAGGAACTTCCACAATAAATGGCTGATTATAAAAAATAAATGTAAGATGGACTTAAAAAGTACACAAAATATATTCTATTACAAAATATAAAAAAACCCCAATATATGCATGTGTAAATATAGATATGTATGTGTATACATAGGTAAATATGTATATCTATGTATAGATGTATATACATATCTAGATATATATACACATCTATGTATATATACATATCTAGATATATACACACACACGCATAAATATATAAAATACATTCTTATATGCCATGGAAGTGTAGCCACCGACTGATTAGGAGACATGGAATCAGGTTTCAGCCTGCTTTCTTAAACTATACTCTGATGCATTTTTTGCTGGGTAAGACTGAAGCTAGAGTGGGGCAGGAGGCTTAGACCAGATTCTTCAGGGTCATTTTGGCTTCAAGGAGTGGATGACTAAGCCAGTGACTCCAAGTCCCCCATTCCAACTTCAACCAGAGCTAGAAAGATAAGCTGTCTTTTCATTTGTTTTAAATGCTAGGATTTCATTAACAGTTCAATAGACAATTAAAGAGGGTTTCATCTCTAAATTTAAAAAATGCAAAAGCCCTTGGATTAGATAATCTAACATTACTTCCAGATGTAACAATCTGTGAGCACAACACCAAAGTTATGTAGAGATCTTTTGTAAGAGTATTTGTAACAACTGCAAATATTGGCAACAAACCAAACAGATGATTTTAAAAACTAGTGTTTTGATTTTAAAGAAACAAGTAAATATTCTATTTTACTTTTTTAAAATGATCTCATTTTTGCTACTTAGAGACATTAATTATAAATCTATTTTGCCTTTCACACCTCCAGATGCCTCTTTTTAGCTAATCTCATTCATAATTTAAGAGGAAAATATTTGATTCTGAGACCTTTGAGAAAAATGCCATAAGGCACAACAGTAAATATGTACACCTCTCTCCATAAATATAAGGTATACTTACCAATTGTCAGGAAATCTGATCGATACTGACAAGTCATTCCAAAGCCAAAATCTCGCCAAAAGCCAGAATCCTTTTTGTGAACCTTCAGTTAAAAAAAATAAATTCAATTTAATACCTCAAGAACTAGAAGAAGTTTCAATCAACAAAGAAAAAAATTAAAACTTTCCAGATAATAATTTTTCCTGTCATTTCTGTGACTGACAATGGATCACATGCATTCACATAATTAAATCCTTAAAAAAAAATCAACAAAAATACAGTACTCTCTGTCAGCAAAGGGTTCTTGCCACTTCAATTTAGCTGAATTTAATCCCTCTGGCAAGATGCAAGCTGGGGTTACTAATAACCAAACAGTATTATGCCTGAGCTCGAGGAGCTTACATTCCATTCTGGGAGGATAACAGTTGCATAACTCATACTATAATACACTGTAATGAATTCTGCACAGACCTTATTTGGTGCCTATCCAGCATTCACCTCCCTGCCCCTTACCTAACTGTGTACAGTTTTGCTCTGGCAATTACTTGGCTCCATGTAGCCCATGAGCTTCAGGGAAGCTCCTTCCATCCGCAGCTTTAGATTGGACCATGCCTGTATCAGTGACACAGTGTCACCCAGTTTTTGCAGGAATTGATTGACTAACAGGAATTAGACAAAATTCAGGCCAACATGGTAGAAGGGGAGGGTTGTTGGGAACTCTGGAAAACAAGGCCCCTTCATTCCTCTGAGAGAACTACTAGAAAAGACACTTGCTTTTTTTGGATGGTGTAGGGCAGGAGTCAGCAAACTACAGCCTCCAGGCTAAATCTGGCCTGCCGCCTGTTTTTGAAAATCATTTATTGGAATACAGCCACACTCATTTGTTTACAAACTGTCTATGTGTATTTCATGGTACAGTGGCATAGTTGAGTAGTTGCAACAGGGATTTAACTATATGGCCTGCAAAGCCAAAATATTTCTCTGTGGCTCTTTACAGAATAAATTTGCCAACTCCTGCTATAGGGTGTAGATGTGAAGTTTGGAATTACTACAGTCCTTTAAAATGAAATTGTCACCACTGAAGTCCAAACAGAGAAATAAAGAGAAAATCAGGGCTTTGATGATATATAACCCCAGAATCAAGTAAAAGTTGACACCTGATAAAGATTCTTTATTTATTCATGCATTCAGCAAGTGTTTTTACCCATCAGACATGATATTGAGAGCTGGGAACACAGCAATGAATAGAGATGACAAGGTCTCTACCATCACAGAGCCTCTGTTTTGATGGAAAAATAGCAAATAAATAAATATGTATCTCAGGTGGTAATACATGCTAGGAAGAAAAATATAGTAGGAGAAGGGGAGACCATGAGAGACAGAAAGCCTATTTTGGATATAAAGGCCATATGAGGTCTCCTTGAAGAGATAACGTTCAAGCAGGGACCCTAATGAAATACTGAAGTGAGCTGTGAAATATCTAAAGGAGATCATTCCAGGCAAAGAGGGTAGCATGTATGATGGCTATGAAGCAGAAAGGGAATGAATGGGGCAAGAGCAGAGAAAATAAGGGCAAGAGCAGACGAATGAGGTCCTGTGGACAAGAAAGGGCTATTAACATTTTTAAAAGATAATTGGTATTACAGTTCTTCTGTATGCATATGGTAATGATCTAGAAGAAGCATAATGCTAGGATAGGAGAGCCTGAAGGATGGCTGGAGGGGAGTGCTTGTTTAGGCATGAGAGATGAGCTTAGTCCAAGAGAAAAGGACAGATTGGCTTTACGAAGGGATGTGCGCAGTTCCTCCACTGGGAATGGAGAGAGGCTGATGAGTCTTATGATAGAATAAGGAAGTGAAATGTCTGCTTCTCTGTTCTAAGTGAAATATGAAGCAAGGTATGTGGAGAGTGAGAAGTGGTGAGGGGTGCTGGGAGACAAGAGAAGGAGGACAGTATGGCTGGCCTGTAGGATGGACAGTGGGTAGATCATGGTCAGGCACAGATGTCAGGGCAGTTGTGGAACCCTTCGGCCCGTGGTCATGTTTTTAAGGCAGTGGCCCTATAGTGGGACTTTACTATAGGTGTGTTTCTTACCCTCCCTATTCCACTGCTCAAGGGCCTGTGTAAGAGTTGCCCTTAACCAGGCTGGGGTTCTAAGAGAAAACACTGGACAGGGTGAGGGATGAAGGTGAGTATGGCAAGGAGGCTGTGGATAATGACTGACTATAAAGTTGGAGTTGGGTAAGGAGAGACATGAGGATGCACACATGAGAAGGGTGACAGAAAGGAGAGAGTTACCTCACCCAAAGTGCAAGGTTCTAAGACAGTTTCCTCTAAAAAATGAAGTTGGAACTAGGATGTGAGAAATAAGCCAGAGTTATTCAACTGAAAGATGTGCTGGAGAAAGGTCTAGACAAAAGAACAGATTGTGCAAAGACTTGGGAGGTTGGAGAGAGCATGTGAGTGAAGGATGGTGGGACCATGTTAGAGACAGAAGGAGAGGTGCCCACAAAGGTAGGCTAGGGCTCAGCCAACATCTGCAAAAGAGCAGGCAGTAAATATTTTAGGTTCTGCAGAACATAAAGTCTGTCACAACTATTTATCTTAGCCACTGTAGTGTGAAAGCTGTCACAGACAATAAGTAATCAAGTGAGCATGTTGTGTTCCAATAAACTTTACTTATGGTCGCTGAAATTTGTATTCTTGAAAATATTTGTCAACCACTCTTCCTCATTCATGAGCCACAGAAAACTAGGCAGTAGGCTGTTTTGGCCAACAGACCGTAGACTGATGACCCCTGGTCTAAGGGACCCACAGGGCCACATCAGACAGAACAGGATACCTGGTCACATATTTTCGATTTATCCTAATAGCAATGGAAATTCTCTGAAGAGTCAGGGCAGGAGGAGTAATATGATCAGGCGACATTTTTGAAAGATCACTTTGGCTAGAGTATAGAGAAGAGATATAAGAGGGGGAAAGAAGGGATGCAGAGAGGATGGTTAAGAGGCAATAGTTATAATCTGGGAATGGGAAGCTGATGATATGTTCAGAAAGAAAAAATTAACATGATATGTTCAGAAAGAAAAAACTGCATGGGGGTAAAAAAAAAAAAAGATTGAGGACAAAGAACTGAGAGAAGTCAGGAAGTGACTGAATGGGTAGGAGTTGGGATGAGAGGGAAGGATCAACCAAGGCTGACAGCAGGCTGCTGTCCTGGATAATGGGTATGTTGTAGTGCCATCCCCCAATAGTGGGAGCACTGAGGAAAGGGCCCAGAGCTGAATGATGCAAAGCTGGGTTCTGAGCATAATGAATGTGAGTGATCTACAAGGCAGCACATGAAAATACTGCAGATAGCAGGAATGAAGGGAATATATGGGTCTGCAGAGGAGGCAAATCTTGAGAGGAGTGGGAAGAATCTGAAAAAGCTGCTGTATGTAATGGGAGAATTGGCTGAAAAAAAATAGAAGAACCAGGCAGTACTGAGGACTCAGCTTAAGTTGGAACTAATAAGTGAGGTATGTATTTTCTTTTCTTTCTTAAAAAAAAATTTTTTTTTTTGGTTAGGGGAGGGCTTCTTCCCCTTCTAGACTATAAAGCTCCTAGAGGGCAGGACTTTTTATTGATTTTGATCACTGTTATATGTGGAGCACCTAAAACAATGCAAGGCACATAGTAAGCTTTCAATGAACATTTGTCAAATGAAATTAATTTACAGAGGCATAATTTCTGTGGCAAAACTAGGTTCCAATATTCTTATCTCCTTAGTCAAAACATAATCCTGGTGCAAAGTATTAAAACAAAACACTCCCCACCCCATGCAAATAAAACACTCACTCTGACATTTCTACCCCATGACAATTCTGATTTTACAAATATTAAGTCTTCCTTTATAACTTAGTTTCTTTTAAAAAAAAAAACCCTCCAATATTATATTATCACACTTGGGGAAAGGAGTCATTGTTTTTTTTTTTTTTTTTTTTAAAGATTTATTTATTTATTTATTTATTTGACACAGAGAAACACAGTGAGAGAGGGAACACAAGCAGGGGGAGTGGGAGAGGGAGAAGCAGGCTTCCTGCCAAGCAGGGAGCCCGATGTGGGCTTGATCCTAGGACCCTGGGACAGTGACCTGAGCCAAAGGCAGACGCCCAACAACTGAGCCACCCAGGTGCCCCATGGTTTTGTTTCATTTTTAAACAACACATTTCCACTGTCTGTAATCCCTGATTGTTAATGTTTTATTGCATTTTTATCTCTTCCTTTCCTAAGCAAGTGGGGGGATGCAGGTGTCCACAGATAATCTACATCTCCAGCCCCCAGGCCTCACAGGCTGCCAGGTTCACAAATCCATGTGGCAACTTGACACCTTTCCTTGGAGGTCTAATAAGCAACATATACACCACCACACTCAGGTTGAATCCCTAATCTCTCCTTCTGCCATTCCTGTCTTTCATTCCTCACATCTAATTCTCCAGCAAGTTCTGTCAGACAAATCATACCTCAAATTTTCTCCACAATTACCATCCTTACCCAAGCCATGGTCACCTCCTTGGTACACTGTAAAAGCCTAACTGGCTATTTGTAGCTACAGCCACACCCCATCCATTCTTTACAGAATCAAAACCCTCCCCAGGCTTTCTATCACACAGAGCTTAAACTCCTTATAGCTCAACATGACTGGCCCAGCTTTGTGCCCTGTTGCCCACTGTGTTCTAGACACCTTAGGAAACCTAGTAGCTGTTCCTTTTGTTTGGGACTGTCTTTCCCCAGTTACTAGGTAGCAGGTTCTTTCCTGTTATTTGGATGGCCTCTCTAATAGCCTCATCTCAAAAAGGTCTTTCTGACTAAACACACCACAGAAACACCCAATCATTTTTCACAACTCAGCCCGTTTTAATGATCTGCATGGTATTTATTAATTGATTTCATCTTCTGTCTCTTCCTACCAGAATAAAGATTCTTGTGAATAATAACCATGTCTATATGGTTCTAGGCGCTGGGGATTCCAGCAGTGAATAGTGGCTGGCCTAGAATGAACCCCATTGGATGAATTATGGTAACACAGGCAAGTTTGTGCAGTGAATAAGAGTGGAGATACACTGCCCGGGCCCCTGGCCCCAGCCATGCCAGCTGTGCAACTGGGCAGGCACTCAACCACCAGATGGTTGTGTCCTCATCTGTAAAACAGGGGTAATAATAGCATATACCTCAGAGGTGTAAGAAGGATTAAATGAGTTAACATGTATGAAAAACAGAACAATAGCTTACCCAAAGAAAAGGATAGCTAAAAAAAAGTTATTATTAGCATTAAAATATCATAAAAAATACACATAATTTCCCTTTTTTAAAACTTTATATTTTCCTCTACATTTACATGGCTGTATAATCTACATTTCATGAACATTTTCCTCTTGCTACCTACTCACCATCATATGTACTATAATTCATTATTTTTACAGTTTTGCTGCTTCCAATGTTGTCGATATTATCATATGTATTGCTGTTCTACGGTTCTGTTTTCTCAGGATAGACTCCTGGGAGTGGAGATTACGGGATCAGAGGGATGAACCTGTTTGAAAACTCGTGACCCAGAAAGCTTGTCTGCATTCCTACACCACCAGCATGGATGGAAGAACTCCTACCCCACCAGCCTCGCTTGCATGGCTGTTTTAAAAACTGATTTTACAACAGCAAAAAAGTATTGCACTGCTGTTTTTTATTTATTCTTAGTAAGGCTGGTTATTTAAATATGTTTATTATGAATTACTACCAACTGTCTTTTAGCCTTTTTTTTTCTAATGGTGTATTTCCTGTTTACTTTTAATATCAAGGAGATAAAATTACACATTATGGAGAGCAAGCTTTTGTCTTGTTTTAAGTGGGGGAGATTGAAGTTTAGAAAGGGTAACTTGCAAAGGTTACAAAGTGAAACTATAACTTGAAGTATTTAAACTTATTTTTTTGTGTGGAACATCTAGAATGAACCCACATTCAAATCATTCTTCTCCCACATCCTCCCAAACCAGACAAGAATATTAGCATGCTTTTACATTCCTCTTCACCCTCACATATTGGCTCCATTTAGCACTGTGTTTATCAAGGATTTTTTTTTTTATAAATAAGATTTTTATTTTGGAGTAATTTTAGATTTACAGAAAAGTTGCAAAGTAGTAAACAGAGTTCCCGTATACTTCTCACCTAGTTTTAACTTCACTTAAATGTTATTATCTTACATTGTTATTGTGGTACATTATAAAAACAAAGAAACCAACACTAGTACATTACTATTAACTACATTTTATTTATTAAAAGATTTTATTTATTTGTCAGAGAGAGTGAGCACAGGCAGACAGGCAGGCAGAGGGAGAAGCAGGCTCCCTGCTGGGCAAGGAGCCCGACGTGGGACTTGATCCCAGGACGCTGGGATCATGACCTGAGCCGAAGGCAGCCGCTTAACCAACTGAGCCACCCAGGCGTCCCTATTTATTTATTTTTAAAGATTTTACTTATTTATTTGAGAGAGAGAGAGAGAGAGAGAATGCATGAAGGAGAAGCAGAGGGAGAAGCAGACTTTTGCTGAGCAAGGAGCTGGTTGCAGGACTTGAACCTAGGACTCTGGGATCATGACCTGAGCTGAAGGCAGATGCTTAAATGACTGAGCCACCCAGGCACCCCACTATTAACTACATTTTAGACTATTTGGATTCTACAAGTTTTCCTTTAATGTCCCTTTTTCTGTTCCAGGATCCAGTTCAAGGCACCACACTGCATTTATTTGTTATGTCTCCTTGGTCTGGAAACTCGTAATTTCTCAGTCTTCCTTGTTTTTGATGATCTTGACACTTTTTTAAAAATTACCAGTTTTTTTTTTTTGTTTGTTTTGTTTTTTTTAGTAATACCCACACCCACTCTGAGGCTCAAACTCACAACCCTGAGTTCAACAGTCGCATGCTCTTCCAACTGAGCCAGCTAAGCACCCTTGATCTTGACACTTTCAAGTATTGCTGAGGTATTTTGTGGAATACTCTTCAATTTGGGTTTGGGTGAAGTGTTTCTCATGATTAGGTTTCTGGAAGGAAGGCCACAGAAGTGAAATGCCCTTCTTGATTCATCAAATCAGGGGTGCATAATAACACTGGTGATGTTAACCTTCATTACTTGGCTTAAGGTGGTGTCTGCCAGGTTTCTCCACTGAATAGTTCTCTTTCCATACTCAATTCTTTAGAAGTGAGTCACCTAGCTCCACCTACTGGAAAAGAAAGTATCTACATAAGTTATTCAGAATTCTGTAGCAAAGATTTAGCTCTTCTCCCTTATCTACTCCTATCTAATCAGTCTATCCATTGAATTATTATTATTATTATTTATTCACTTGCTAATTTATTTATATCAGTATGTACTCATGGATAGTTATTTTATGCTTGGGGTTGCAATCCAGTACTATGTTATTTATTTTGTTGCTCAAATTGTTCTAACTTTGCCATTGGGAGTTTATTCAGGCTCCTGTATCCCTTTGACATACCCTAATCCTCTTTTTTTTCTTTTTTTTTTTTGAGTACTGCCTTACTTTCTGGAGCTTCAGGCTCCTTGATTTCCTGTCCCAGATCCTAAGATCTGGGAGCTGGGTATGCTGGTTACTCTTGGGGTATTACTGCTTCTAGGTCCTCTCAGGGGACAGGGCTAGGTAATACACATTTGTATGTGTACCCTTTGAATTTTAAATCCCCAACTGCTATTCATTTCTTTTTTTATTATGTGTTTCATCAAAACTACTTAAACAAGTTTTACTGGGGTTTTAGTGCTGGTCACTACTGTTTTATTCTCAGGTCTTCTTTCAAACGGGTTCATTTCTCATTCTGCTGAAGAGGTCTGTAAGAAGTAAACCTTGAGTCCTTGAATATTCAACAATATCTATTTTGCCCTCAAATAGGTAAAATATAAATTACAGAATTAAAGTTATTTCTCTCACAACATTCAAGATATTGTTTTATTGTGTTCTAGCACCAATTATCATCAAAAAGAAATCAAATGCCAATCTGATTCTTACTCCTTTGCAGACAAGTTCTCAAATACCAGACTTGTCTTTCCTTAGCTCTTTGAAGTTTTCTTCTATTTCATCCACTGTCTGTTCTCTCTTTTCTCTCCCTTTTGGAGCTCCTATTAACAACTTTGGGAGCTTCTTGAGTGATTCCTCATGTCTCAATTTTTCTCTACAATACCTCTTGGTCTTCATGTGCCCAGGTAACTTGTCTTCTAGTTACAAGCTTGTTTCAACTGTAACTGTTCCAATATTCAGCCCATTTACTGAGTTTTAGATTTTCACAATTTCCAAGTTGACCTTTTTAGCACAAATCCAGTCTTAGTAATTTAATGTTTTCTTTCCCTGAAGACTTATTTACCTTAAAGTTGTTTTCATTCTCTATTCATATTCTCATGTGTTATCTTTTCTGTTTATTAAAATTTGGTGCCTCCCTTTCATAGTGTTGGTTTGGCTACTCTCGGTTAACTGCTACTGTTTTTTGTCTCAAAAATCATTGTTCAGGGGCACCTGGGTGGCTCGTCAGTTAAGCATCCAACTCTTGATCTCAGCTCAGGTCTTGACCTCAGGGTCTTAAGTTCAAGCCCTATGTTGGGCTCCACGCTGGACAATGAGCATACTTAAAGAAAAAGAAAATATCATTGTTCAAAAACCCTTGGCTGTCAGCTAAAATTACAGGGGCCTATCTCCAGTAATAGTGGAAGAGGGGCTGAATGTGGTCTTGCAGACAATGTGCCAACAGCAGCTCATTTTCAGAGCCTGGCGCTCCCTATCCATCCTACAATTCAGTATTCCCAAAACCTTACCCTACCTCTCTTTCTCCAGAGACCACATACACTGCCGCAGCCTGTAGTTCCATCCCTGTGATGCCTGTTGCTTAGCACATGCCCAGAGAATATGTACTCCATCATGCACTGTCTTCCATGAGCTCAGAGGATACAGAGCAGCCCCATCTTGTGTTCTCCTGAACATATTCCAGATTCTTCTTTCTTCTATCAATCCTATGCCAACTATTGCCATCTTATAACAATTTCTCAAAATTTTCTACCAAGGGCACTTCTCTCATTTTCCAAAGCTAATATACTTTTTTCTTTTTAGTAATTCACTTTTACAAAGGATTTAGGGTTTCAGATAAGGCAAATGTGGGTGCTTGGGTTGCCATTTTGATCCCAATTGTTTTTATATTCCCAAGTAATACTGGCCTACAGATAAGGCAGAGGGGTGTGTGTATACAGACACATCAACTGTAGCTAATAGCTATATTGCTATAGCATCAACTGTAGCTAAAAGATATATTGCTTACTATATCCAGCCCCTCTGCTAAAGGCAGGACTGGAGTCTGAAGATAATGTTGGCTTCATAAAACTTATTAAGTAGGTCATATGGTATTACTTTAACCTGTTCTTCAAAAGTTTGGAAAAACTCACCAATAAAACATTGTACCTATTCATATGCAGGGTAATTTTTTTGATAACTGTTCTAATTTTTTAAGTGGTTCTTAGTCTTTTCAGAGCTTCCATCTCTTTTATATATAAAATGCTAACACAAAATTTGCTTGTGTTAATAGTTTATAAGTTCTCAAATCTTTTACTTAGAATTTTAAAAATTTACCATATAAATTGATTTCTCTCAGTTGTTATATTTTCCTTTTTACCCCAAATCTGCCCACTTTGGTTAAGAAATTTTTTTTTTGCACATAAAGAATAAGCTACTATATATTAGTCAAACTATTATTTTTGGTTCATTAATTTCTGCCTTATCTTTATTTCTTTTTTCAGAGTTACTCATTTTTTTAATATCTTAAATTGACTTCTTAGTTCATTTATTTCCATTTTTATTTAATATTAACAATAAAAGATTAGACTAAGTGCAATATAGTATTCTTGACTGGAACCTGAAACACAAAAAGGACATTAGTAGAAAAACTGGTGAAATCCTAATCTACAGTGTAGTTAGTAGTAACTTAGCATGTTAATTTCTAATTTTGACAAATCTTTCCATAAGATATTATTCTGAGGGAAAACAGGGTGGAGTACAGGAATGCTCTATACTATCTTTCCAACTTTTCTGTAAATTTAAATTATTCCAACATAGTATGTTTACTTAAAGTAAAAAAAACTTAGATAGTTTTATCAATAACTGTAAGTTCTGTTATGGGCATTCCCACTCCATGATTTCTTTAGTAATTACCCACAGAATATCATTCCTTCTTATTTTGTAGTTTTAATTTCTAGTAAATAAGGTTTTTAAAATTAAAACTTATTTTTAGTATTACTGAGAATACACTGGCAGAAGTGATTGTAAAATCTACATATTCTAGAACATTAAGTTTTCTCTGTGGCCTAATTTTCTTTCCCTCTCTAGATTGATATTTGATTCTAAAACAGTAAGTGGAAAATCACCTTATGAGGGGTGGTAAAAGATACTATGAAAAGTGTTTATAATAACTAGAGTTTTGGGGGGCTCCTGGGTGGCTCAGTCAGTTAAATGTCTGCCTTTGGCCTAGGCCATGACCCTTGGGGTCCTGGGATTGAGCCCTGAATTGGGCTCCCTGCTCAGAGGGAGAGCCTGTTTCTCCCTCTCCCTCTGTTGCTCCCCCTGCTTGTACTCAGTCTCCTATAAATAAATAAATAAAATCTTAAAAAAAAATAACTACAGTTTTTTATCGAAACTTTCTTTTCTACTTGTGAAACAAACATAAAGGAACCTAGCAAGGATCACTGTGGTCTTTCATAACTGACAATGAGTCTTACCAGCTGCTGCTCCACGGGTGGTGGTACATCCTGACTGGCATAAACAATGGCAGGGTTGTAAAGACTGAAAACCACAGGGTAAAACACCTTCTTACCTATAAATTAAAATATACAGTTATATCACACAACAAAGTCATAAAATGAAAGACTGATTAATACCGTGTTATCAATATTTAATACTGCTATTTCTTCGGTCATATATGGTGACTTTATCAATATTGTATTTTGTCAATTTTCAGGCTACTAAACATCATGCTGATTTGATGAACATGATGATTTTATAATGTATCAGTAGCTACAAAATTTATAACCTAAAAGAGACTAAAAAACAGACTAAAGGGTATAACACACATTTACTCCATTTGACTTTGGAGAGATACACAAAAGTTTTCGGTCAGTTATTCTATAGGTGAGCTATTTACTACTCATCATTTCATCTGATTAGCAGTGATAGATGTAGGCTAACCTCTGACAATCACCAAGAACTCAGAAACATGTTAAATTCAAAATGAGTCACAGAAACAGTAAATCCAAAGAATACTATAAAATCAACAGATTTGTGCACAATAATTAAAATACAGAATTGCAGACAGATTTTGGTAAGATTTGGAAAAGTTAAAAATACCTGATCTAATAGCTTCTGCAGAAAATCTTGTCATTAGCATTCAAATTGATAGCAGTGAAGGGACCTGTGAAGACTAAGGAGCCCTCAACAGAGAAGCCCTTGCTAAGATGGGCCTCAGTTAGACATGATAATATAAAGTGCTCCGTAACCGTCAAGTACTTGTGGTAATGTGGCAGCCGTTCTATTACAAAATCCCTACTAGATGCTCATATCACCTTTGTTAAAACTCACTTAGGGATGGAATTTCAATTCCCAAGGAAAATCTATTTCTAGACATTAAAATATTTCTTTTACATTGAGCAAGTATGTTTCCTTCCACTTCCACATTGTGAACTTCATATTGTCTGGTGCAAAAAAAGTAAACCCAACCCTCATTTATTCACTAGGTGCTCAAAGAGTTCCTGACAATGATCCCTAATGAAAATAATTAATAGGCTAATAATTTGCATGATATGAATAGTTCTACACAAAAAGCATTTATTAGGAGTTTTTTGGGCACAGAAAATTTTCTTTTCACATTTAAAATAAGATTTGATTTATAAAAAAATCATTTGCTCATACATTAAAAAAAAATACCTATAACATAAAGCAAAGTACAGTAAATGATCCCCAAATATGTAGTATGGATGCCAAGCACCATCTGTATCTAGGCTTCTTCATGTGTGTGTGTCTCTGTTGGTACCACCTGCCTAAGGTAGAGTACTTCTTTCACACATCTCCATGTTGTCTGCTTGGCTCTTTTTCTGATAAGTGCTGCTTCCTCCTTGTCAATTTTAAGACATTTTCTTTGCTTTTGTTTATTTGTATTCAAATTCTGGCAATGGATTTGGCCACAAGAGAACAGGGGTATGAACTTCAGAGGGGCAAATTTTAACTTTTCTACTTAATATTCCAGTTAAAGTATGCCTAATATAACTTTAAGAAAACATAATTAACTTGATCCAAAATATGGGACATGCTGACACTGTTCTCAATTTCTACACTCAACTCATCTACCAAGATTTTACGCACCTGGCTCAGCATTTAACCGGCAACTGTTAAGGAATTCAGCTGAGAAATATATATCAACATCACAGAAAAACATCAAGACCTCTCCCTTGTCCCAAGCTCGGGCACCCATATTTAGTCCTCGTCCACGATTAAATTCTTCATTCAAGGAGACCAAAGTGTAATTGTGAAAATTAGACTCACTAGAAGGAAAGCATATACAACAAAGGGTAAGTCCCACTTAAAATTTAACAACTCTCTTCTTTCAACAAGACTTACAAAATATGTTTTATACTTCAAGTATTTTTCAATTTTGGTTCTACAGTCATACAGGGAAAGGAAATTATCAGCTTCACATGTATGATCAACATCAGGGACGGATATTCATGAAATGGCCATATCTGAGGCAACATGTTTGTGGTGTGAGCTTAAAAAGTGTTGAGGGATCAATGCTCCTCAGGATCTTAAAAACTTATTGGGGAGATAAGGAATATACACATGGAAAAATGGCCATAATGTTTGGTAATAAACAATGCATTCCATATGAATGGTACATTCAAAGGGTGCTCTTGTGTTTTTTGGATCTTTGCTCACATGTCCTCTTATCGGAGGGATTCCCCTCATACCATTTGTGAAGTTGTCCCGACCTCCCTCTCTTTAATCTTTATCCCCCTGCCCAGCTTTGCTTTCCTCAGCAACACCAGACATGTTTGTTTGAGTGTCTCCCCCCATCCACTGGAACATAAACTCCATGAGAGCAGGGATTTTGTTTTGTTCATTATTGTGGATATAGTGTACCTCCTCAAAGAGTAGGAGTTCAATAAATATTTGCTGAATGAATGAATGAACAGCAGTTCTGAGAAAAAAGATTGCTTTTGTCTGAGAGTAGTTAGAGACTAGAGAGGTTAGAAGCAGAATTAAAGTTATGCCTTGATTAAATTCCTGAATTCAGTAGTGAGTTTAAAGGTTATTCCAATTAATTATTCTCAAAGGCAAAGAGGTAAGAAAGTAGAAAGCATTTTAGAGAAAAGAGATTAGACAAATTGGATGAGAACAAAGGGATCCTAAATTGGGAACAATGAGAGAAGACCAGAAAAGGGTCAGACTGAGGAGTAGCTTCTGTGAGAAGTTAAAAGAAGTTGGTCAGTGTCCTTGAGGCAAGGAGTTTTTCTGCCAGGGTAGTTCTCACAGGGAAGTCCCAACACCCACAGCATCAGCCTCCCCCAGGAAAGCAATAGAAATGCAAATTCTTGGGCCCCACCCCAGACCCCTGAATCAAATTCTAGGGGTGATGCTGAGCATCTATGTCTCTCTTGGTAAAGTCACACCAGGGGACTCTGATGTTAAAGGTGGAGAACTGCTACGCTAGGATATGGCCAGATCAAAAAGGGTCATTTTAGGAAGATTACTCTTTATAAATGTATAGAATGGGAATGGAGAGATGGAAGCAAAGGCTCAAACAGTTTCCAGAGTGGACTCCATATGCTCCGAATGCCCACACTACCCTTCACATGGATATCAATCTCTCCCTTCTTTTGGGAAAACTGCTGATTACCGCGTCACACTCCCACCACCTAGTGGAGGAACTAATCATAGAACACCCAAACCACAGTAATTTCCTAGAGGCAGGGACCAGACTCAAGCTGGGCCAATCATAACACCCAAATCCCACCTGGCCATAGTGACTGACTTAAGAGTGGGCAAAACTCCTTCCCTGGGCTTTTCTCAACTGGATCTGGGAGAAAGCTCTCTCCTCTCTGATGGCAAAGCTGAGAAGATGTGAGCCCAAAGCCGCCAACAGCCATATACCTCACATGTGGAAGAAGCCAATCTGCAACAGAATGAAGTCAACATGCAGAGAAAAACAGACAAGAAGACAAGAGAATTTTCATGGTGCTCAAGTCTCTGGTTCCAGTCCCTAAAATATCAAAGCTGTTTTGGTTTTTCTCCCCAAATTTGGCTGTAATAATCCCTTCAGTTTGGGGACTATCCAAGATTCTTCCATTAACACTCCCAGCTTCCTTAAGCAAGTTCAAGATGGGTATCTATCATGTGCCACAGAGGAGTCTTGAGTAATGCAGTGATAGCTTCAGTGGTACCAATATAAGTACCTGGCATTTAGTGGGTGACCTGAAAATGGTGAAGAGGGAAGAGAAGGAAAGAAATGAAGGAGGGGGAACCTGAGTTAGGTTGGTGGCAGTAGCAGGGAAAGGACAGGGAAAAGGTCCTGGGCAGTAAGAAAGAACTGACTAGAGGTAAAGAATGAAAGATGCTAGCTCTCAGACATGAAGCCCAGGGGATCATGAAAATGGTCTTAGTCTGAACTGAAAGAGGGCCACCAAGTGAAGCAGCTAGTGTGAAGGGGGAAGAAAAGACAGTATTTGTTTTTTTAATACATGTGCTGTGAGAGTCCCTTTGGGGTAGGAACTATAACACTCTCTTCTGTGCTCATCTATTCCAACCACCCCAGTTAAGACTCCCGAGCAGTGTACCTGGAACATAGTCGGTGGGACTCAAGGAATGTTAGTTGAACAATTCGAGAAGAATGGCCGGCCAAATCTGGACTCTTAGGGAATGGCCACAACTAGCAGAAAGGTAAAGAAGCAGGTAAAGGATACAGAGTTGGCTTGGTCTGAAAAGACAATCAACCTAAAATTTTACACTGTAACATATTTACATTTACAAAATATATTCATTTTACAAACATCAGAGGAATATGTTAAGAAGGAAGTACTGGTTAGGCATCAAATGTAAAAAGTGACCAAAGAGGATGACAGAAAAAAGGCTGAATTTGGCAGTTAGGTCAAAACTTTGGGCCTATAACTTAGAGATGAAAAGGCTGAAAAGCTATAGAATTAATGTCAGAGTATTAAGGAATTACTAATTCATTCATTCAAACCTCTGTGTACCTACTATGTGCCAGGTACTATGTGAGTTGTCTGATTAGAGAACTACTGTTCGGTGAGGTTTAGCTATGAAAGAACAGAAACCTACCAGCAGCTACTGGTACTACAGAGTCAGGTGGTGGTGGCTTAAGGACAGGAGAGACCTAAGCATTATTTGCAGGGCAAGAAGAAGGAACTTGGGAAAATGGAAGGAAAGAAAGGTGAGAAGTGAGAGAAAAGCTTAGGAGATGACATCAAAGTGAAGGGATTAGATTTAGAAAAAGGGGAAGAGTCCAACAGAAGGGAACGAAGAAGTAATAAATGGAGGCAAATAAATGAAGGTGGCTGGGCCACACAGTGAGAGGGCTTGGATCATGCCAGGCTGGCTGCCAAGAGGTCAGGGAAGACGAATCATTTAGAGTTGCATGAGTGAACTGAGGGGTGAAAGGAGGAACTTACCAGTACCACTACTCATTTGCTCAGCCAACTTTTAAACAGCAGCTATTAAAAATCAACTCATTATGGTGTGAAGTGTGTAAACTTGGCGATTCACAGACCTGTACCCCTGGCGCTAATAATACATTATATGTTTATAAAAAAAAATCAACTCATTAAATATCTGAAATTCTCATTCTTCTAATGTTATGTATCAAGACTTCAATTTGGACATGGCTCACCAACCTTGTGACAGATTCTAGGATAGACTTGACTTTAGATAATCCTTCTTTACCAAAATACACCACTGTGAGATGAATTCTCTTGTCCTGATGAATACACACATCCCTAACAGAATTGAAAAATAAAGTTCATTCAAAAAAATATATAAGGCACTACTCATTCAGAAAGCAATCACATGAAGTTTTAACAAAACAAGTGAGGCATTACTCATTTAGAATGACACTGCATGAAGCTTTAAGTAAATATAAAAGTGGCAATATTGCTGAATTATTAATGACATAATAATATAAGCAAATGCATAACAATATAACCACATGAATACAGTCCTTGAAGGTCTACAGAAGTTGCTTTATTCCAAAATTTTGAAACTTTTGCTTTGGTATTGCCTTTAGAAGCAAATTACAAGCTACTCAAGGAAAGAAGTCTAAAAACCAAATAAATAAATATTCAAGTTGTTAGTCAAGAGTTATTTTGTCCTCAGACTGGCTAATTCCAGAAATTATACCTCTCATCAAGGAATAAGTACCTGCCATGGCTGAGATTACTTACTGTAAAGAATAATGTAGCATCTGAAAGCAATTCCAAGAAAAGCAGTAAAAAATACTTTAGGAAATCAGATCTCAGGTGAGCAATTTCAAATAGGCAAAACTCATTTGGAAACATGATTTCTAGATATTCTGCTACAGAGCAGCATTAACTTTTATTTATTTATTTATTTTAAACTTTTTTTTTTTAAAGATTTATTTATTGGACAGACAGAGATCACAAGTAGGCAGACAGGCAGGAAGAGAGAGAGGGGGAAGCAGTCTCCCCACTGAGCAGAGAGCCTGATGTGGGGCTAGATCCCAGGACCCTGAGATCATGACCCGAGCCGAAGGCAGAGGCTTAACCTACTGAGCTACCCAGGCGCCCCAAACATTAACTTTTAAATCCAATGATTTCAATATGAGAATAAGGATTGGGATTATAAAGCATTAAAACTAGCATATTAAAATATTAAAAACATGGCAATTGTTAAACAAAAAGGCAAAACTTTCCTCACACAGCTACCCTGATACATACTTGTTAACATTTTAACACTTCAGCATTTTAAAATATCCAAATTTAATGACAAAAAAAGAAAAAAATTATTTTAAAAATTATTATAGTCTCTGCTTCTCAAGATGGAATAACTCTCATTTTTAGTTAAATGTTTGTATTTCTAAAATTATTTCAATGTTAAAATTCCAATTGTTCTTAGGGAATTTTCTGGAGAAAAAGCAATGACCTGTCCTGTATGTTCACTGGGAAAGCAATTATGAGCATAAAGGTTTGTCAAAAGACATGTAACCTGTACCCTTAAAATATGTGGGTTTGATTGTATGTAAATTGTGCCTCAATAAGTTATTTTTAAAAATTCAACTCATCCTAAAATGAACTCACACACAATTATAAAGTTCGTCAAATATAGTTTCTAATAGTTGTCACTCTCAATTTACTTCAAAATTCAAATTGCCAGGGAAGCCTAGGTGGCTCAGTTGGTTAAACAGTTGGTTAAGCAGCTGCCTTCGGCTCAGGTCATAATCCCAGCGTCCTGGGATCGAGTCCCACATCGGGCTCCTTGCTTAGCAGGGAGCCTGCTTCTCCCTCTGCCACTGCCTGCCACTCTGTCTGCCTGTGCTCACTCTCTCTGACAAATAAATAAAATCTTAAAAAAAAATTCAAATTGCCAATAACACAATATATTATACATGCTTTAAAAAAAAAGAGTATCAAAAACTAAGATTCCCCAAAGCCTATAAAATTACTCTGGAATTCTAAGTAATCACACTCAGTGAAGATAAATTAAGCAAATCTGCATGAAATGTGATTTTTTAGAAGTGCTTAGCCAAATCATT
Source organism: Lutra lutra (assembly GCF_902655055.1). Taxonomy (NCBI): domain Eukaryota; kingdom Metazoa; phylum Chordata; class Mammalia; order Carnivora; family Mustelidae; genus Lutra; species Lutra lutra. The sequence continues at coordinate 51,168,745 of NC_062291.1, forward strand.
AAGCCCTGAGAGTTACCTGAAGTTCTGCATAAACTGCGCAAATGCTTCAGTTCTTTCAGCAAGTGGCACAATGATATTAATAATTGATCTAGTAATGTCAATCAGCTCGCTCTTCACTTTCATGAGAGGTCCAAAAGGGCGGAAGAGGGTCACATGCCTATATTCCATAAGGTCTGCTTTCTTAAAAAAGAGTTCATACTGTGTGCCTTTATCTCTCTCGGTGCGATAATAACCTAAAGGAGAGAGTTAGGGACAAAGATGTCTCCATGTCAAAGTTTATAAATTCAATGTGAATATTGATTTTACTCAAAGATCAAAAGTACAAAACCAGACATGTAGTGTTTTTAATCATTTTGTGAAAATAATTATCCCTATTGTACAGTTGAAAACAATTATTTTTTTAAAAGAAGAGGTTACAAAAAATGTTCACTCCTCTATTATTAGTCAATTCATAAATATGTTCCAAATCACAATTATTCCTTTTTACATATGAGTTTTTTAGTAGTAGAGCCTATCAACACAGTAATCATATGATGAAAATAAATTACTTCTACCAATACTAAATTCTAGACCTGAGAGTCAAAACTTCTATTGCTTGGTTCAGTTCAACTAAAATGAATGGAGTGCCTTCATGTCACTCATTGGTGGTATAAAGAGGGCTATACAGTCCTGGTTTTGAGGAACAGTCAGTCTAGTGAGGGAGACAGAAAAATAAGGAAATAAAAATACAGTGATACATTTTTCACTCTACAAACACACACACACACACACACACACACACACACTCATTCTCTCTCTCTCTCTCTCTCTGAAGAGAGTGAAGTCAGACAAAGAAAAATTAGTACAGATTTAAACATGGTGATTTGAGGTAACTTCAGGAGAAAAGTTTGGAAGTCTCCTGGGCAATCTGATTTTTAAATGTACATTCAGGAGAGAGGGAAGACCTATAGATGCGTGAGTCAGTCAATATCTGGGAATAAAATAATGAATGAGATAGACCAATCCACTCTCTCCTGAGGCTGACAACAGCTTAAGAGAACTACAAATCAGGAAATGGGCAACATCATATACTATGACAAGTACTATGAGAGGGGACACAGGTAGAGGTTATAAGAGAATATAGGAAGTACCATTATCTTAAGACTTGCAGGTTAGAGATGACTTCTAAGTGAAGTGATATCTAAGCTAAAGTCTGGAAAAGGAATAGGACTTACTGAATAATGAATATTTTTTATTTTTGCCAGGGGGCTAGCAGAGTGGAAAAAAAGTGGGGGACAAAATTATGTTCCATGCAGAGAAAAATCCTGTCAGTGAAAGAATCAAAAAAGAGTTATAAGATAAGCAGAAGCTGTAGAATATAAAACTGACATGGCTTCCTTCCTTTATTAAGGCAGATGTGAAGACATTTTATACTTTAGTGAGTTATTTCCTTAGCAGCTTTCAGTTCTGCTATAAGCTACAAATATGGTAAAAAGACAAAAAGCTGAATTTGACAAAAAATTCGAAGAGTTTTGACAGAAACAGCCCATTCAAAATTGCACTAAGTGACAACAAAAAAAAGAAGTGACTACAATGAAAAGATAGCTGAAGTACCACGGAAAGCACAATGCCCTTCCTGATGGCCTCCAAAGGTCTTAAGGTGCTACTACACTGTAGTATAGCAAGTACTATCCATGATGATTCAAGCCCAAAGAAATTACATGTGGTATACTGTTCATAAAATCAAGCAAAGAGAACTTTCAAGACAGATTTATATCCAAAATGGTTTTAAGTTTGTCACTAAATATCTGGCAGGAGATATTAAGATGGAGATGGGTGGGGATCTGTATTTCTATTTATACCAATCAGCAAATATCTTAAGTTTACAGAAGTGTTCCTCAACTTTTGAGTCATACTTCATCTTGATATGTATACATTCCATGCCCTTTCTGCAGTCTGTATTAGGAAAACAGGTTATTTCTTTACTTTTTCAAATACCAAATTTGCTTTTCAAAACTATATATGCCCCCTTGATGTTCTGACATGTGGTTCTCCTCCCCCTAAAATATAGAATCACCATCAATCTACTAAATTAGGGTTTTTTTCCTTCCTTTATCAAATGGTTTTCAAATCATGAACCTTAGTTCATATATTTTGAAAAATACAAAAAGGGAACATCAAGACCAGATAAGAATGCAAAAACATACATGTAGAAATACATGTATAGCCCTAAGAGCCCTTCAACTTGAGCCCTGTATAGTATATTCTTCTATATAAACTTAGATTTATTCTATTTCCCTGTCCTCTATTTTATTATGGTCACATTATAACTTTTTTTTAAAAAGCCACTTCAAATTCAATATTTGAGTAAAAACTCAAATATTTTAATACTGTAAATAATGACTGACTTATAATACCAGCATAGAGTAATAGAATTGTCATACTAACATAATTATGGATTAACATATTTTTCACATTACCTTCTATGAAGTCATTTTCATTAAATACCATTTTCTCTCCAAGGGGACCATCTTCATCTTCCTGTTCATCATCTTCATCAGGATTATTAATGACCTCCAAGCCAGCTTCAATGACTTCTACCAATTCATCTCGCTTGTCTTTTCTAACTGGCTTTTCCTCAGGATGGCGAGTGAGACCCATTTCCAACTGGAATACTTTCATTAAGGTAAAACTTTCAAAGGGAATGACTCCATACTCACTAGGTAATTTGGCTCCTATGCTAACTTCAGCTTTGTCAATTTGGGAATGAAGAAATTCTAAAAGATCACTAGGTGTTTGTTCTTTGTTGCCTTGATAGCCTATGCCATTAGCCCCCACACTTTTTCTCTCTTGCAGTGATCTCATCTTCTCACTCATTTCTTGCAATTCTTGTTTTAGTTGGGCAATTTGACGTTTTAGACTGGTAGCCCTGGTTTGATAATGTTCTTCTTGCTCCTGTAGGAGGGCTTGATAATACTCTTTACCATAATTTTCCCCAACAACACCAGGAAGAGGTGCATTTCCATCAGTTTGGGGGGCACATTCCAGGAGGTACAAAAATAATACCAAACTGCAGAGTAAAGCGAGACCCAAGAGTAGCCAGTGGGTCCGGGTCTGAAGAATCAATCCTCTTCTGGGCATTCTTATTAATGTGGACTTGCCTAACAAGATAAGTTCTTTGGTTGTTCATACCTTTGCAAAAAGTTATCAAAAATTAACAAAATCAGAATTTCCATTAAAGGTACCAAAATGAACTCTGTTATAGCTTAAAAAATTTCTTCCTTCAGCAGTGAAGACTACTTGCAGAAATGAGAAATAGTGCATACTTCCTGTATTGTTATCATGATATCCAGAATAATGAAATCTTATCTATAGAATCAGATAAAATTCCATAATATGGGTGGTGATTTTCCTGAAAGAAACAGATAGAGTCGATCAGAGTTGATCAGAATCTTCTTTCTTTGTTTTTTTTTTTTAAATTTTATTTATTTATTTGACAGACAGAGATCAAAAGTAGGCAGAGAGGCAGGCAGAGAGAGAGGAGGAAGCAGGCTCCCTGCCAAGCAGAGAGCCCGATGCGGGCTTGATCCCACGACCCTGTGATCATGACCTGAGCCGAAGGTAGAGGCTTTAACCCACTGAGCCACCCAGGCACCCCAGAATCTTATTTCTTTAAGTGTATCAAATTGTTGGTAGTTTTGATAAACTTAGTGATGTGACTACTCTATGTAGAACACCATGAGAAGTGCTAATACAATGTAGAATATTCAGTAAATGCTTGAAGAAAATATTAAGAGAAATATCTTATAAAACACTAAAATCCCACATTTAATACTTTTAACCACAATGTCTACACAACCATAATCTCCTGAATGAATCAAAGAAGCATTTAAATTATGTTTAGCATACTTTGTTACAGAGATATTACTGTTTCTAATTATTTGAAAATTTTAACATTTATAACTTTTTATTAACACAATATTTAGATCAATATGCCATTTCCCGCCTAGTGTATATCACCATTTGGGAACTGAGTTTCCATAAATTGTTTTTTTTTATATTGATAATGGCTTATTAGGGACAGATATTTTCTTGAGTTTATTCAATTCAAGCATTCTATTTCATTAATTTCTATGGCTGAACCCAACCAATAAAAGAGCCTTAAAATTAAGTATGTGTGTTAGGGGAGAGACAATTCCAAAAGGTCACTGACATCTGGAAAACACATTAAGAAACATTTTTACATCCAAAGTCCTCCCATAGATTATTTGAGCATTAGATTACCTAATTCTTTCCACTGTATTACACAGCACCAGATTTCCTACAAGTCTGGAAAGGTTTAGAGTCTATTTAAAGAAAAAACATGACCATTTTAATGTTTATCTACTGGGAAAAAAATTAAAAAACCATTTAAAATAAATGTAAAATCACACACTACTGTTCATACTATAACCAGTTGTGTGAGCTCTTCCATATTTCTTTTTAAACTAAGAATCCTTAATTTTATAAATAGAGAATGTTAAATTTAGGAGACAGGAGGCCTCCACTGCAGAGAGAACTTTCATTCTAACAACGTATTTGTCAAGGATGTGTGATATTCCAGCGGGATTTTAATAGAGATGGTTTCTACCAGTGCAGCAGAACTTAGGGGAACTTATGGGGGAACATCAGTCCTAGTCACCTTCTCAGTGATTAGGAAAGCCTTAATGCCTTTTCTTTTTCCTTTTTTTTTCCTTGTGGCACATATCTGTATAAAAATGTAGGATAGATTCAAACTTCTTATAGCTAGCAGACCAAAATAATGGACTTAAGTACCCTTAACCACTTATTACTTTCAATAAACAAATGATAACCAAGTATCATGAAAATTTTAATCTACTAAAAGAAGTTTTAATATGATGCCATTTGTTTTATGATTGTAAAGCTTGTTTTAAGTGATGCAGAAAAAAATAGGAAAAAATTTTGGTATAAAGAGAAGTATCTAATTAAAAAATAAGAATGCAAAGTTAATATTAGTCCTAGGACTTTACCACGTCTCAAAACCATAATTCTTAGCATAAAAAATAACTTGAGTAATCATCATTTGAAAGCTAAAACTCAGAGGTATCTCTTTTAACTATTTTAAGTTCTTACTAGCCTGCTTGTTAGGGGGAAAAAAAAAGACTAAAACTGAAAATGCAGAGTCATAATCTTGTAGTAATTATTAATAAATTATACATATTTGACTAGGTTCCAGGTAGTTTTGCTGTAAGCATATTTGTGACAAGCATTTTCAGTGCATAGCTGATAGGCCATAAGGCAATCCTGTAGAAGACTAAAAAATAACTTGGCTGACAGTTTGGTTTCACTGCTCCATTGACTCAGTACTCCTGTTTTTATATTATATAAATCTCAGCCCTCATAATGATCTATACAGTGGCAGAGTTTTGAACCCACATTTCCTATAGAACTTTGGAATGTTTATCAATGGACACCTGGTAATATGCCAAGAACAAACAACAGTGTAGAAGGCTTTCACAACACAATAGGAAGCTCAGTTACAAATATATATTCTAGTATTTGGAAATTGATGCCTCTTTAATGAAAGAAACAACTTTCATGAAAAAAGAAAGTGTGATGCTGAACAAGGGCATGAATCAATAAGCAAAAAAAAAAAAAAGTACTACACTATGAGCAAAAGACTATGAACACAAGTTTTAGGTACAATCCACAAAATAAAATCAGTTATTTATATATTATTGCCATGAATCTACACACATTTTAAAATATTCTGTATTTTACAATAGTCTTTTAAATTTTGTTCTTCATTTTTCATGTTTCATATGTCCTTTTTAACAAATGTCCCTTCTTTTCTTTTTCATGATTTTGATTTATGGCCAATTAGCTATGCAGGTAAAATGCTTATGGTAAAGGTGCTAATTGCAAAAATACTGGACATAACTATACTATACTCAAACTATTTTGAAATGAAACTTGAAAAAGAACTAACAGTATGTTAGTTCTAAGTATCTAAGTATCTAAGAGGTACTTAGTATCATCTAAGTACCTCTACCTTTTATTAATATGGTACTTCATGGTTTTTTTTTTCATTATATAGACAATATATTTTAAACTGTGAGATATGATCCATTTAATGGGTCACTAAATACAGGATTACTTTTCAATGAAAAAGACCAGGAAATATCAGTGTACACCACATATAATAAGTTTTGTATTGCAATTATATATATATGTATATGTATGAGATCTCTACATAAAATGTATTTATAAGAGAGCTGTGGTCTAAAAATCCTGAAGAATCCTGGTTTATAAAGTATTTTTACATATTTTCTATGTCATCTTTTTAAAATTATGTGGATATTAACTTCATTTTGGATAGGAACAATAAGCTAAAAAAAATGAAAGGTGTAAGTAAGGTTCTATAACTATTGAGTGGTATTATTAAAGCTGAGTTCTTCATTTTCCCCTCCCTTAAGCAAAATACAGGTTTTGCAATACTTTACATGCTTATCTTACAGTTATATCTTTTACAGTTGAGTATTACCCACTGAAACAAAAGAAAAGTTGCTGTAATTACTTTAGAATATAAATGTTATTTGCATACCTCTGTGGTTGTTAAAAATAAAAGGTATCAATTATAGTCTTTTTTTTTTGAACAATACAATTTTTATGAAATTAATTGTGAACCACTAACACAATTTTTTTTTCAGGGAGGCAGACCATGCTTATTTTCTTTACCGTCTGCCATCAATAGCAATTAAAGTCTTATTTGCCTAGTTCTTGAAGGGAACTCTTTAGCCAAATCCTAGAAGACTAGATTATAACAGTTCTAAATACATTAACATGTTGGAGAAAACATCAATTTTTCAGCTGTTACACCTTGACTGTCGTCATTCTATGTAATGTGTTCATATCATAAATAAGATTCATTTGTAACCCAGAGTTAATCTCAAGCACCTTTCTATGCACAAACAGCAAATAGTTAAGTGGTGTGAGGAGAGAATGAGATAACTGTGGAGATGGGAAAATGAGCTATTAAAGATATAGAACACAAAATCATAGATCTCAGAGTTGAAAGAAACCCTAGGAGCCATTAATTATTTTTTTAAGATTTTATTTATTTGACAGACAGAGATCTCAAGTAGGCAGAGAGGCAGGTAGAGAGAGAGGAGGAAGCAGGCTCCCCGCTGAGCAGAGAGCCCAATGCAGGGCTTGATCCCAGGACCCCCGGACCATGACCTGAGCCAAAGGCAGACGCTTTAACCCACTGAGCCACACGGGTGCCCCAGGAGCCATTAATTTTCTTACTCTTTAAGACAGACTAAAGAGACTTCCTCTTATAGCCTAGATAGAACAACAGGGACCAGATTTACCCCTGTACTTAAAACAATAAAAAAACCAACCAATAAAATCCAAAATCTGCCCCTCCCAATATAAAACAATAGTTTTCAAGATACTGAACATTAGGTAATAAAGGACAGTGATCCTTGGTAGAAACAAGAAACAAATGATTGCCCAGCTTACTGCCTTAGTTTCTAGGCCATATCACAGGGAGTCCCCTCCTAAGTAGAGCCCAGGTGACTTGTTGAGTTGATGAGATGAAACTGGCAGTCTGAGGAGATCAAGGCAGCTAGGTTGAAAGGGTACAGTACCAGAAGAGAGAGCCACATAGAGAGAGAGAACTCCAAAGATCTGAAGAGCACACCCTTTAGGTACTGAGCAGAGCACTGACAAGTGCAGGCATATAAAGAAACTAACTAAAGCTTAAAAAAAAAAAATTAGAAGACACAGAACTCAGCATTCATAAAGGGCCAGGAATAATGTGCATGTTCCCACCAGACAGACTGGAAAACCTCAAATTCATGGGGCATTGGGTACAGTACTCAAAAAGGTCTTGCCTCAGAAATGGGAAAAAAATTAACTCTAGACTAAACATGGCTCTGGTCTTGCCTAACAAATCTTAAAAGCAAGACCTGAAAGGATCAAATTGTTTTCAAGTTAACTGCACAAGAAGCCTCAAAATATTTACAGGAATATAAAAATATCTAGCACCCAGCAAAATAAAATTCACAATGTCTGACATCTAAACAAAAATGATCAGGCATACAAAGAAAAATAAAAACAGAACCTATAATGAGAATCATCAATGACTGAAACTGATCTAGAGCTGACACAGATGCTAGAATTCATAGAAAAGGACATTAAAATTGTTATAAGTGTTTTTAAATAGATACTCATGTTAAAAAAAACTAAGCAGAGACACAGATAACATAAAAAACTGAACTTCAGATGAAAACTTCAATGTCTGAGATGAAAAATACACTGAATGGGATTAATAGTAGATAAGACATTTCAGAATAAAATATTAATGAATTGAAGACATTGCAATAGAAATTATGCAAAACAGAGAAGGAAAAAAGAATGAAAAACATGAATAGAGCATGTAGAAAGCTGTTTGACAGCTTCAAACAGTCTAATACATATGTAATTAGAGTCTCTAAAGAAGGGAGAGGGGACAAGGAGAAGTATTTAAAGACATAAGTCTGAAAACTTTCCAAATTTATAAAAAGAAGCTCAATGAATACCAAATACAAATGTCATAAAGAAAACTAAAATGAGGGGCACCTGGGTGGCTCAGTGGGTTAAAGCCTCTGCCTTCGGCTCAAGTCACGATCCCAGGGTCCTGGGATTGAGCCCCGAATTGGGCTGCCTGCTAACGGGGTGCCTACTTCTCCCTCTCCCACTCCCCCTGCTTGTGTTCCCTCCCTCTGTTTGTCAAATAAATAAATAAAATCTTAAAAAAAAAAAAGAACAAGGAAAAATAATTCTTGGGGCATTGGGAGGCTTGGCTGGTTAAGTGTCAGACTCCTGATTTGGCTCAGGTCATGATCTTGGGGTTATGGGACAGAGCCCCATATTGGGCTCTGTGCTCAGCAGGGAGTCTGCTTGAGATTTTCTTTCTCTCCCTCTCCCTCTGACTGCCCCCCCAAATGTGCACATGCACACTCAAATAAATAAATAAATCTTAAAAGGAAAATAATTCTTTAGACTTTAAGAAGCTAAAAGAATTCATCACCATCAGACCTGCACTGTAAATTCCTTAGGCAGAAGTAAAATGATACCAGATGGAAACAGGAATCTACACAAAGCAATGAAGAAACCAGAAATGTTAACAATATGGATAATGATAAATTTTCAAATTATTTAAATCCCTTTCAACTGGAGACACAAACCACTGAAAGTGACTCAAGACAAAACAGTAAATATGAGTAGACCTATGTTGAGACTAAATTAATAATCAAAAACTACCCACAAAAAAAAAAATCCAGGCCCACATGTGTTTACTAGTGGATTCTACCAAGCATTTATAAGAATTAATACCAATTCTTCACAAACTCTTTCAAAAAAATAGACATATTTCCCAACTCATTCTGAGACCAGTATTACTTTGATATCAAAACCAGATAAAGACACTGAAACTACAGATGAGTATTCCTTAATGATACAGACACAAAAATCCTCAACAAAATATTAGTACAATGAATCCATCAACACATAAAAAAGTATAATACAACATGGCCAAGTGAGATTTATCCAAGAAATGCAAGATTGGCGTACCATCTAAAAATCAATTAATTTGGGGTGCCTGGGTGGTTCAGTTGGTTAAGTGTCTGACTTCAGCTCAGGCTGAAATCTCAAAGTCCTGGGATAGAGGCCCACATTGGGCTCCACACTCAGTGGGAGTCTATTTATCCCTGTTCTTCTCCCTCTGCCCCTCCTCCCACATGTGCCCCCCAATAACTAACTAACTAAATACATAAAAATAGTGTGGTACTAGTATAGGAATAGACATACAGATCAATAGAATTTAGGGTCCAGAAATAAGTCTTCACATTAAATCAACTGATTTCCACAAGGCAGAAAGGTAATCCAATGGAGAATGAATAGTCTTTTCAATAAATGGTGCTAGGACAACCAGAAACTTACATGCAAAAGAATGAAACTGGAATTCTACCTCACCCTCTATTAAAAAATTAACTCAAAGTAGGTCAAAGATCTAAATGTACGAGTTAAAAATATAAAGCTCTTAGAAAACATAAGTGTAAATCTCTGTGGTTTTCAATTGGGCAATGATTTGTTAATTATGACACCAAAAGACCAAAGACAAGATAAATAAATTGGACTTCATTAAAATTAAAAACTTTAGTCCTACAAAGGATATCCTCAGTAAAGTGAAAAGACAACTACAGAAGGGGGAAAATATATGTAAATCATCTGTCTGATAGGGACCCGTGTCTAGAATATATAAAGAACGCTTACAACTCAATATTTAAAAGGATAAATAACCCAATGGGCAAAAGATCTGATTAGACATTTCTCTAAAAAGATTAGAATGGCCTGTAAGCGCATGCAATATGGCTCAACATTGATAGCCAATAGAGAAACGCAAATCAAAACTACAAGGAGATACTACACATTCACTAGGATAGAATTCAAAATGGATCACAGATCTAAATGAAAAACCTAAAACTATGAAAATAGAAGCAAGCACAGGAGAAAATCTTCGTGACCTTAAGTCAGGCAAAGACTTCTTTGATGTAACAGTAACAGCATAACTGATAAACTGGACTTCATTAAAATTTGTTAACTTGTGGTCTTTGAAATACACTTTTAAGAGAATGAATAGGTAAGTTACAGACCAGGAGAAAATAGGTGCAAAGCATATCTCATAAAGGACTTGTATTCAGACTAAACTTGGCAAACTGTTTGAACAAACACTTCAAATATGCACATGAAAAAAATGTTCAACACTGTCAAACCACAATGAGATACCATTACATAGAATGGCTAATTTTAGAATGGTTAAAATTAAAAAGTGGGTGTGTTGGTGACAATGTGGAAGAACTAGAACTTTCATATACTGCTGGTGGGACTGTAAAATGGTTTTTAGTTTCCTAACAAGTCAAACATAAGCCTATCATGATTCAATCATTTCAATCCTAGATATTTATCTGAGAAAAATGAAGCATATGTCCATACAAAGACTTGTACACAAATGCTCATAGTAGCTTTAGATGTAACAGCCAAAACCTAGAAACAACACAAATGTTTATCAACAAGTGAATGGATAAACTGTAGTACAGCCATACTGATACATGCATTATCATGGGTGGATCTCAGTAATTATTCTCAGTGACAGAAGTTCAACAACAGAAGAGTACATATTGTATAATTCCATTTATATAAAGTTCTAGAAAATGTAAGGTAACTTGTAGTGACAGAAAGCAGATAGAGTCAGTGGTTGCCTGGGACCAGATGGGAGTCAGGGAACTGGTAAAAGGAAGCAATTATAAAAGGGCACAAGGAGTGGGGAGGGGGGTTCGGGGGGGTGGGGTTATGGACATTGGGGAGGGTATGTGCTATGGTGAGTGCTGTGAAGTGTGTAAACCTGGCGATTCACAGACCTGTACCCCTGGGGATAAAAATATATATGTTTATAAAAAAAATAAATAAATTTAAAGAAAAAAGGGCACAAGGAAACTTTTGGGAGTGATAGATATGGTCTATCATTTTGACTGTGGTGATGATTTCACAGATGTATACATATGTTCAAATTATCAAATTATCTATTTTAAATATGTATAGCATATATATGTCAGTTATACCTCAATGAAGCTATTTAAAAAATAAAACCAAATCAGATTTAGTTTTAGTAGTAGCACTGAAGAAGCATTTTTAAGAAAACTCCATTTTGTTCATTAAAAAGATGAGCATGAAGACTTGCTGACTCCCAAGTTTGAACTTAAAAAACAAAATAAGAGGGGTACCTGGTTGGCTAAGTTGGTGGAGTATATGACTCTTGGTCTTGGGGTTATGAGTTTGAGCCCTATGTTGGGTGTAAAGATTACTTAAAAACAAAAAACAAAAACAAAATCAGCAACACCCATTCTCTTAAAGCAGAACTCCTATTACTTTGAAGGTCTCACATCTCTTCTATTTGCCTTGTGATTTTGAGACAACAGAAGAGTGCTAAACACAGTTCATCCTATGATGTTGATCACTACATAACAATATGACCTTTAAGCAGTTTCTACTCAATCTTTTTTTTTTAAAGATTTTATTTATTTGACAGACAGAGATCACAAGTAGGCAGAGGCAGAGAGAGAGAGAGAGAGAGGAAGCAGGCTGCCTGCTGAGCAGAGAGCCCGATGTGGGGCTCGATCCCAGGGTCCTGGGATCATGACCCGAGCCAAAGGCAGAGGCTTTAACCCACTGAGCCACCCAGGCACCCCTCTACTCAATCTTTTGATTCTCTAATATTACAGTACTACTTATACATATTTCATACATCGTTTCCATGGTACTTATACTGCAGTGTACCAAAATAACTTCTGTAGTAAGAGTAACTTACTGCCTTTTGCAAAATACAATCCATTTGAATCTATTTACTTTAAAAGTTCTATTCTGTATAATCTTCCTAAATTTCTGCACAGTTTCTTACTATAGTTTTCAAAAACTAAATTTGTAATTTTTAGTTCACTTTTTACACAACGAAAACAAAGCTACAAAATTATTTGGGAAACATAAGCACCGACAGGAAAAACAAAACTTAAAACTTTATGAAGCATCAGTATTTATAAGGAAAGGAATTAGAACCATTTATTTCTTGAGCAATTGATGAGTTACAATGATAAATGGATTTTTTAAACATGTCATTGAATAAATAAATGGTTTGTAAGTATTTAGAAATAAAAGTACTGGTCACTAGAAGGTAGCACTCATTAAAAAATATCTGAGTACCTAGTGTGTTAGGTATTGCAATGGACTGAATGCTTCTCTCCCCAGTCCCCATTCATATGTTGAAATCCCAACCCCAATATTATTAGGGGATGAGGCTTTTGGAAGGCCTCCTTAATGGGATTAGTGCTCTTATGAAAGATATCCCAGAGAATAACATAGCCCTCTGTCTGCCAGAAAGTTGACAGTCCAGAAGAGGGCCCTCATCAGAACTCAACTATGCTGGTGCCTGATCTCAGACTAAAGAAAATAAGTTTCTCTTGTTCATAAGTCAGTCTGTGGTACTTTGTTATAGCTGTCCAAATTGACTAAGATAGACACTGTGTTGGGTGCTAAGAACAAATAATACCAGATCATTTTGAGAAGTGTTTCTGGGTTAAACTATATTCAAGGTACTCAGATTTCAGCAAAACAAATGACAGAAATATTCATGCTATCAATACAGGCAAAAATGTGTCAAAAGCACAGGAAAAGCAACTAAAAAAGTATAATAGCTGTGTAATCTTGGGCATAATACTTAAACCTATCTGGCCTTCATCTATAAAATGAGATAATTTGTCTGGGTAGCCAAGATTTCTTCCAAGATGTTCTAATTCCTTTGATTAAAGATAAACTAAAAATAGACACAAAGACTTTTTGGAGGACAAATTTGATGTAATGCACATGCTTTTTAATCCAGCAATTCACAATTCCATTTTTAAGATTTTAAGATGCTATACTATGGAAATACTCATACTAGTATACAGTCACATGCAGAAGATGTTTACTACTGCTATATGTAACAGCAAAAGAAAAGCAATTTAAAGTCTATCAATAGAAAGATGAAGTAAACTGCAGACAATCATATAATATTCAAAAAGAATGAGGTAGACCCAGACGTGTTGACACAGATAACACCTATAAAATGGTATTAACAGATTATAAACATTTCTCTTAGTTTGTCTTATTCATATAATTGGCTAAATTCATATATTCCCTCTACCACTTTCTAATTCTTCATTATAGGTAAGTTTTTAAAATCTCTATGAGCTTCAGTTTTCTCATCTGTTGAGCGAGAATAATTATAGAACCAACATTTCAATTATATTATAACAATTATAACAATTAGTCAAGTAAAACATGACAAGCATTAAGTGCTCAGTAAGTGTTAGGTGTTACTTCACTTATGTAAAGTTTTGTTTTGTTGTTGTTAATGGAGTCAAATGGTCTCTTCCTGAATGACTGCTCTATTTCAGCTTTATTGGAAATAATCCTAATATAAAACTTATTTTCTCAAATAGTCAATTCTTACCAGTTATTTAATAATCAATGTTCTTGTCACTAATTGGAAATCCCACCTTTATCATAAGCAAAATTCCTATACATATGGAGGAGGTCTATTTCTGGCTCTAAATCAGGGGTTAACAAACATTGCAAGTAAACGGCCATGTAGTAAATATCATAACCTCAACCCTGCCTTGGAGCACAAAAGCAGCCACAGAAATCTGTAAATGAGTGAGCATAGCTATATTCCAATGGATACTGAAATTTGAATTACCTATAATTAATGACACAAAGTATTATTCTTCTTTTACTGTTTTGTTTTGAAGCACTTAAAAATATAAAAGCCATTCTTAGGTCACAGGTCATACTAAAATAGGTGAACAGCCATATTTGGCAACTTGTGCTCTGAATCTTTACATTTTCATACACTCTTAAAGTTTTGCCCTGACCTCTTTCTTTTTTTTCTTTTTTTAAGATTTATTTATTTATTTTAGAGAGAATGAGAGAGTGAGCAAGTGCTGGGAGGGGCAGAGGGAGAGGGAAACTCCAGCAAGCAGACTCCTCACTGAGCTTGGAGGCCAACACGGGGCTTGATCTCACACCCCAAGATCCTGCCCTGAACTGAAACCAAGAGTCAGATGCTTAACTGACTGTGTCACCCGGGGCCCCTATTTTGCCTCCACTTTGAATGACAGGTTGGTTAGGGATGTTTCTTAGTTCAAAATATGTCTCATAAGCACTTTTTAAATAATGTTCCACTGTTATTTAACATTCTATGTTCCAGATTAGAAGACTAAGTGCACATCCGATTTTCACTCCTTTATAGGTAACCATATGTTTCTATTTGGAAACTTATGAGACTGTATATTAATTTACCCATGAGGTTCATAAATTTCATTGGAATGTATCTACTGTGTCTATCAATATTCTTTTAAGACTCTCTGTATGAATGTATGAATGAACTAGACAGTCCATTCATAAACTCAGATACTTCTGAGAGAAATTTCCTTGTTGCTTTCCTTTCTTCTTTTGACATTCTACCATAAGGTGAGAAAGGGAAATCAGGCATCTACTGTTAGCTAGCCAGAAACTCTTAACTTGTGTCACATTTTTCTATAAGCTTGCTGAAAAGGTATACTTACTGATCATTCCCACTACACAGATGAAATGGAGACCAGAGAGGGAAGGGCTGATTTTATGGGCAACACTTTGTCTCCTGATACATCTTTCCGTTTGGCTCTGGATGCCCAAGATTCAGCTTGGATACTCCTACCCTCATGATCTGTAGTTATTTCTCCTCTTCTAATTTCTGTTTCTTCTTGGAACTGCTATGAGATGCTCATTGATTCTTCTGGATCTATTTTCCATGTCATAACTATTTTTTCCTATTTCTACTTTTTAATATTCAAAACTAATTATTTTCAAGGCAGCCTATATATGTTAAATAGGTATGATGCCCTCCCAAATCTGAGCATACTAATATTAATTTTAAAATTTTCTTTTATTCCTTACATCAATTCCATTGCTTCAGGTCTAGTTCTACATATCTCTTACACGCTACTAATTTCTGTTGTTTATCCCCATTATAAAGGTATCAGCATCTCAGTATATATGGACATCACTGTACTCCTGCAGTAAATTCACATTTGTAACTAACCCTATAATGCAATTTTATACTTACACCCAGACTTGTATAGTATGACAACAACAAGATAATTTTTTTAACTTGCAAACCCATGATTTTCAATCCATTTTTTAGTCACATCATTTTGGTGTTTCGTTTCCCTTAACAACCACCAACTTGAGTAACACAGTTATTATCTAAGTGTTATGCAATAAGCTTCAGGGACAGATCGTCACCAGCTCTAACAGACTTATCTAACAGTTAAACAAGTAGTCAGAGTCTGGTAGAAGACTGTCACCGATGTGCAACTAAAGAAATAAATAATAATACAGTAATGAATCACTTAAGTCTTGAACTCAAAATAGTTTTGCTTTTTACCAATATTTAATGTTACAGTAGTTAAAATAACAAATTCAACTGAAAAAGAAAGATTCCATGTTGGTTAAAACAATTTTCTCCCTACTTTATGATGGTTATTCCATAGCTGACAGAAATGCACACAGGTGTTCACCAAGAACATTTATAAGAATGTCATAGTATTCTTCAAAATATGTAATAACAGAAACTGGAAACACAAACATCCATCAACAAAAGAATAGTCATGTAGTCATACCAATGGAATATTAATCATCAATAAAAGATAACAAACCACTGATACATGAAACATCATGAGTGACTCTCACAAGCAATGTGCTAAGCATTTTGCATGATTCCATTAACAACAAGCCCAAAACAGACAAAACTAAGAGATGATGACAGAAATTGTAACACTGATTGGGCGCAGGAGTAAAACTTGGAAGAAGCAGAGGGAAACTCCTGATGATGGAAATGTTCTGTAAATATAATTTGTTGGTCTAGCTTGTGGTAACACAAGTTAATAAATATATAAAAATCCACTCAGTTGTATAATTAAGATTTAGGTACCTTATGACTTCACATGTATTTTATACCTCAATTAAAAAAGTTAAGAAAGAATGTAATTTCCAAACTGTCAATATTCAATAAATATTGTAGTCAACCATATTCAGCCATAAATATTGGAAACCGAAAATCCGTTTTATATTCTTTTAGCTGTAAATGATTTTAAACAAATGGTATCAGAATAATAATACAAAATGAAGGTTAGCATTCTGAGTCATAAGATACTTGGTTTCCCATGTCTAAATTTGGGAGCACTGTGTTTTGTTTTGTTAAGATTTTTATTTTTATTTGTTTGACAGAGAGAGAGAGAGAGAGAGAGACAGGTAACACAATCCGGGGGAGAGGGAGAAGCATGCTCTCCGCTGAGCAGGGAGACAGATGTGGGGCTCGATCCCAGGACACTGGGATCATGACCTGAGCCAAAGGCAGATGCTTAAGGACTGAGCCACCAGGCGCCCTGGAAGCACTGTTTTAATACATTTTTAAAGACAACATTAATTGCACCAGAAATAAAGACCCAGCTCCTGAGAACCTTCAATGAGGTTAAATGTCCAGACGCTGCATATAAATCTCAAGAACAGGCTGAAGGATAAGAGCTTAAGATTTATAATTAAATTTTCGTTCTGCAAATAATGTCATCACCAATAAAAGCATCACTATTGCGTTTACAAATTAATCCTCCGCCCGCTGTTCAGAAATAGCGCAATTTTCCAGATGAAGACTGAAAATGCAAGAAGCTCCCGGTCCTGTAGTCTCCTCCGCCCCACTAATTCCTACACGGATGTGCGTCTTTAAAGGCTCCTGGTTTCTGGCAGATAGAGCGAGGGGCTGCTGTCAACAGACTACTACATTAACGCCATAAAGAGGTAACAGCTGACTACAAAGTTTATGCACTGAGAGAAGCATATAGAGTGGTGAGTTAGATTTAAAAAAAAAAAAAAGGTGATAAAAATAAAACACACCCAAACCAACGGTCCTCTGACAGCATCGTTCTCAAAAGAGAACTCAAACCGCTCCGAAAAAACTGACTTTTCCTGACACCGCAGCGGCCTCCCGAGGGCTTGTCCGGGAGGCGACCCCATCGGGATAGGGTCCCCCGGCTGGCTCGTCCGTGAAGCCACCCGACCCGGACAAGGACCCACAGCCCTCCGCCCAGACCAGACTGCCCCGGCCCGAGCCCCCAGAGCCACAGGCAGGCGAGGCCGGGTGGGGCCGGGTACTCACCGCGCTCACCAGTCGCGCAAGGCCACCGCCGCCCCGCCGCCTTCTCCCCGGCCGCGGGCATACCCCGGCGGCGCCCAGCGCACAGGGCTTACCACCGCCTCACAGCCCACCACACGCGGCAGCGCAGACGACCGCCACTTCCGGCGCGCGTGAGGAAATGAGGCTGCCGCCGCGGCGCGCGCCTGCCCCGCCCCGCCCACACCCAGCGCCGGCAGCCCCGCCCTATCCCCGCCCACTTTCCCGCCCGCGCCCCTTGTCAGGCTTGGGAAACTCAGTAACTGACATACAGTAGTGACTAATCGATTATCTGTTTAAAATATGTGTGTGTGTGTAGTTCCAGAAACGATTTATAGCGACCGGTAGAGTGCCCCAGGCAGAAAATCGTTCCCGCCGGAACAAGAGTCTACAGGGACAGGAGTACCAGCTCCAGAGGACCGCTGACTGCGAGAGGGAGGGACTCAGCCGAGATGGCAGCGCAGTTCTGCTCGGGACCTCTGTCCTGGGAGCCCGAAGGAGCGAAGAGTGCCTTCGTGGGCACTGAGCTAAGGACTGACAGATCGACAGAGATGTCCCAGCATCCTCAAGGGTGCTGGGCTGCGCTTGATGTCCCCAGCGAGGAAGTCCTGAGTTGCCACTGGACCTTTAGCCATTCCATTACTTTGGACGTGGGTGGGTTTCCTTATATGTGAAACGAGGGAGACATTGTGGAAGATGGCTTGAGAGCTAACGCTGTATGATTTTAGTGAGTGAAAAAAAGAAAGCCCTCCCCAACATCCCTTCCACTCAACTGCTTATTTCAGAGCATCCCCCAAGGACGCTGCCTTGGAGAGTGATAGCCTGTGCGGGGGGTAGGGGGGGGATATCAGGCAGCACCAGCCCCTGCTTGTGTCTGGGCAGGACACGGAGGTGGTAAGAGTGGCTGTGGGGTCTGCCTCCCACCATGCTCTGCTTTCCTTAGTGGCTACCTTGGCAGGTGACCACACTTAGCCTCTCTTAGCCTGTTTCCTCAGCTGAGTTGTAGGGACAGTAATGATAGCATATGCTTCCTAAGGGTATTGTGAGTGTTAAATGCAATTTTGTGTTTGATGCGTTTGGCACACTGCCTGACAGGTGGCAGGCAGTTGAAGCTCACTGTCACCATTAAGTACATTAGTTTGAGCAGAAGACTGGGGTGACTATGGGATGCATCCCATAGAAGTGGCATTCCTAGAAGGGAAGATTTGCTCCCAATCACAGCTGTCTTCATTGTATGATGGTCATTGGGATGTCTTTAATACAGATGTTCTCGTCAGATACGTCTTGTGGGAAATCCCACTGGTAGGAGAGTGGATAGCCTACTTCTAAGCCAGGCTTGCTGGATGTCCAGCCTCTTCCTAATTTCAAGGTGTCATTCCTCTCTCATGTCATTTCTGAGCAACTGTAAGCATTTATAGTTTTTTTTTAAAAGATTTTTATTTATTTATTTGACAGACAGAGATCACAAGTAGACAGAGAGGCAGGCAGAGAGAGAGAGAGGGAAGCAGGCTCTCTGCCGAGCAGAGAGTCCCGCTATGGCGGGACTCGATCCCAGGACCCTGAGATCATGACCTGAGCCGAAGGCAGCGGCTTAACCCACTGAGCCAACCAGGCACCCAGCATTTATAGTTTTAACACTCCTTCCCTCAACCTGGCCCAAGAGTAAATAATTCATCTAGTCATAGATTCCATGGGTCTGGGACCTTGTGAAGATATGGACCATGTCTTTTTCATCTACCACTACTCGGCACGTACGAAGCATTCAATAAATGTGAATTGAATTGGTTAAAATAAGAACGCACAAGTATCTCTCCCTCATCCAGAATCTATCTCCTTTATCCAGAATCTCGGACCCCTCAAGAGGATGGCATGAATGATTAAGTTTATTGTCATAATTAAGCTTTCTGTACAGATGCCTGATTATGCTCTGGTATGGCAGTCAGCCTTGTGTGAGTCTACTTAGCATAAATTCTCTAATGTTTAAGACTGCCATGGGTGTTTTTGTTCTGTAAACCTGAGGATCCAGCTTGGGAGTGTAAATGCAAATGTAAATTCTTGTGGGAGAATTAGGGAGTGGGTACAGAGCACAGCATTGGTGAATTTAAGAGGATAAGCCAGAAGTACTTTAAATATTTAAGGTGTTATTGCAAGTAAATATAAATGACAGTCCATTGAACTGTCAGGGGATTATGTTCCCAGGCTGGCAACTTTGAAGCCCTCCATCCCACTCTAAGTTACTACATATTGTTAGTTAAGACGTTGTAGTCAGCCTATGCCTGACATACCTGCTGATGAACCTTAGGAAGTCTACAGAAAAAGGAGTATGTGGACTTTGTCCTCCAGTATCATATCCAATAACAGCAAATGCTTAGGCTGTTTCCTTTTTCTGCTGCCCCTACAGACTTTAAATTGGATGAGACTATCTGCTCCCCTAAGGCAGGGACATGGCCTCTCCTTTTCTCTCAAGCACTCCTAAGCCAGGCACAGGGCCTGACCCATTATATGTGCTCACTGCATACCCACAGATGCATGAATGCCTGAATACTGGTGAATTCTACAGCTCTAACTTTCCTCTAGTGGGGGCCAAGTAATAGCAAGATAAGTCTCTACTTCCACTAATCAGATGCAAAAAAATCCTCACCTTCCATTGTGCTGCAGTGCACAGTAGAACCACTCCCTTCCACGTTAAACATTCTATTTTTTGTCTACCTCCACTAGCCTTATAAGTGTTGGGTTTTCTTTTTTATTTATAGCATTTGTTTTTCTTCCTTTATCCTACACTTTCCTTACTGATCATGCTGTGTAGCCACGTGTGGCATAGGCTGCATTCAGCAGCAGGTGCGTCTCCCAGTTTTAACCCTTCTAATCCTATTGACATCCCTGTGGAATAGGTTACAGTCCTCAGTTTACCATGGAGAAAACAGAAACTCAGAGAGGAAACTGCAGAGGCTCACCCAGGACAGGAACCGACCTGAAGTTGAAGCAGTGTGGTTAGGGTTAGCAGTCATGTCTTGTGCACTGCTAGTTGGATTCTTCATTAGCATTGTTGTCTTTAAAATAATTGAGGTTCTGCCATCAATGGATTTAAATTGTTAGCTTTTTATTATTTTTTGAATTGCTAAATCAAATACTAAATGCGTGTAATTTAAATTTGGAGAGACAATAATGCATAATTCAAGTTCTGTGGCAGATAATGGGTGATACAAATAAAATAAGTAGTTCCATTGAGAAAAATACAAAAGTACTGTTGTGGTATATTAATATCAGAAGAATAGAGTTTTTTCCCCAAGAATCTCCACTCTGAGGTGGTGGTGCCTGCTGCTCCTTCTTCTTCTCCTTCTCTTTCTTCTTCTAACTATAAAGCTTTCCCACTCCCCTAACCTGCTTTTGAGCTCTTGCCAAATGGAAGTGATGAGGGCTGACTCCCTTGCTATATAGCAAGCTCTGAAGAGCCTTTGCCTATTCTCATTGGGCCATTTTTGTTTCCATAGTTTCCTTAATGGGGCCACCAAGCTATGGCCTTCATTGCTTATTGCCTCAGACCATAGCCTTCACTCAGGCATGGTATTCACAGAGGCCCCTTGTGCCCTGTTGTTCTTGGTTTATCAAGTCTATAAGGATATGGCAAATTGGCATCGGGTCTGACCTCTGCTTGCTTTGCCTTGAGTTCCTTGGCTATTAATTCTCAGTTTGGGAATCTGGTTTTGTTATTGATTCCCATTTATTTGGAATCTTTGATGGAATCAGTCCATTCCCTTCATCCCCTTTTGCTGTCTTTTATGTTACTGTTTTGCCTGCTTTCTAAAAGTTTGTTTAACATATGGAGAATCATAGGGCAGAACGCTGGCATAGGCCCTAGAACACTGTTGCTCAAGTTGGTTCACAGACCTGAGTTTGGGGTTCTCTCCAGACCAGCATCCATTTTCACATGGTATTCTCCCCTGTGTCTTCCTTGTGTCCAAATTTCCCTCTCCTTATTAGGGTATCAATCATTGGATTAGGGGCCCCCATAGTGCAATATGACTTCATCCACAAAGACCCTATTTTCAAATAAGGGCAAATTCACAGGCTGTGGAATTACAGACTTGAACATAATCTTTTGGGGGGTCAATTCTACCCACTATAGATGGCAACCTCTTCAATTTCTGGTAGATTCAGGCGCCACTCTTTCTGAATTAAACCCTGCCACTTTTGCTCAATCTTTTCCTGGGAGTAAAAATATGGCATATGGAAAGCATTTCAAATAACCCACAGATTTCCTCTGTTTCCTGAATGGTTAACTGTAAGCATTGAGCCTTTGATTGCCAACACTTACAATAAGAGAATCTCTCCTCTGGGAGCCCAGATATGAACAGGCTTTCTAGAACCTGTGGGTGGCTCCTCAAAGGTCTCCTTCCCTAGACATCTGAGACAGGAGAAAGCCCTTTTGCCTGTTTGTGCAAGAGCAATCTGGACAAGCCCTTGGAGTTCCATGGGAACTATCCAAAACCCATCACTTACTGTAGCCTTCCCTTGACATGCTGTAAAGACTTATCTCCCCAGTGTTAGGGCAAGTGCTCAGCTACAAAATTTGCTGATGCTTCTGCTGAGCTAGTTCCAAGCTCCTTGCTTGACCTCATGATTCTTCCTGAAATAGAGACATTACTATTGACTGGAAACACAGTACTTCTCAGCCACTGATTAAACTCTTATGAAATTCTATTATTCTCTCCCTCTCAGGTCCTACTTACTGCTACAACACCCTGAATCCAGGCACTCTCCTTCCTCTATCAGAAGAAGGGGAGCCTATTGCTGATAATTTGATAATCAGATAATTTGAGAACTCTCTGTACCTTACTCATATGTTAATTATAGTCTCATATTGAGAACCCTGAGCTAATCCTGTTTGCTGATGAATCATTCTTGAAGCTGGAAGTTATCAAGCAGCATATACTATCATTAATTGAAGAGCTCCTTTAGAATATAGTCTTCTCCTGAGATAAAATCAGTCCAAATGGCAGAATATATGGCATTTACTAGAGCTTGTTAACTAGCCAAAGACTAGAGAGTAAACATATATATAGACAGGAAATAGGCTTTTGGAGTACTACACAACTTTAGGAAGCTAGAACCCCCACAAAAATGGACAGCAAGTTAAGCAGTTTTTAGATGCACTCTACTTACTGCAAAGGTGGCTATTATGAAGTTCGAGAACCATGCAAAAAGAGACAAGGTTGAAGCTCAAGCAAACACTGCAGATCATCATGCCAAACAGCTAAATTTCTCCCTGAAACTACTCATAGAGCACAAGTTGATTACTACCTTAAAGCAACACTGAAAGAGCTGTAAATAGACAGTTGCATTGTTTTAAATTTCATGTGGGTTAGTCATGGTGTGTGCCCTTCCTAATATTATACTTGAATCAGTGACATAGGGAAGGTGGGGCAGGCAATACAGTACCTTAAGAGCAAAAGCTACCTCGTGACCTATATGGGATTTATTCTTGGCCTGGGTTATTAGGGTTCTGGTTCAAAGCATCTTACAGGGGTTATTAATTGTTCTTGTTCTTGTCATAGTGGTCGTGATACTGGTCCACTGCATTCTATCCAGGGTCTGAAATGCTTCTGCACAGATCACATGATCTCCATGATGCTACAACAGAAAGGTTGAGGAGACCTCATGGTACAGTTGGCCATAGAGATGACTGGACAATCGATCTCAGAGTGGCGAAGATCTGGATTTCTAGACTTCCCTGAATTCTCCAACTTCTCACAAGCAAGCAAATGATCAGAAAGGAGGACTGAGTCTGAATATGCAAACAGACAATGATCGGACCACATGTAAACTGAGAAACTGACCCACACCTCTGCAGGAACCAGTCCAGAATGGTCAGGGCTGGTCCTGTTTTCCAACTTTTGTTATTTCCAAATCAGGACCAACCAGAGAAAGCCAAGTACATTCCCAAAGCCAATCTCATAAGATGCCTGGCTTCTAGGTAGCCTACCTCCAGCTTCCCCATGCCAACAACCTCCAGTCACAACATGCCTGAAGCCTCCCTCCCTCACCTCCTTTTTAAACTATAAATCTTTTCCCTCCTCTGCCTACCTTACATTTCTTTTAAAAGCAAGTGATGGTGGTTGACTCCCTCACTATAGCAAGTCCAGAATAAACAACCTCTGTTCATTCTCATTTGGACGGTCTTTACTTGCTTCTGTGAAACTAAAGATTATATTGGACTTCTCTTTAAAAAATACAATTTTCTGCCACAATTCTTCTTTTACTTCTTTCAATGACTGCCTTATGAGAGACTAGAACCCTTGCATCCTCGGTGTCATTCCTTTTCTTAAAAATCATTTCTGATAATCTCTTCTTTCCATATACTTAGGAAGTCCCCCAGACCCTTGGCATGCACCTGGCCTGCCAGGCCTTGTGGCCACAGAGCCTCCAGGAAAATTTTTAAGCTCTTTAAAACTCTTAAGAGGCACAAAGCATGCAGCACATCATAGGCCCTTGGTGGGAGAAATGTCTGAAGACAGGCTGTGATGCAGGTACCGTGCGGACTCTCTGCAGCCCTCCAGGCAAAATCCCTTGCCTCAGGTAGCAAGAGGCAACCTCACATACTTCCTTCTCTGGGGCTAGACCCTTTCCAGCCCACAGGAATGACTTTCCTCCAAGGGGTGAATGACATGTGCAGAAAAGGACTGGCAGAGGTGACAAACAGGAGCAACAAAAAAGCATATGACTTACCTTGGCACTGCTTACAAAATTGACCAAGATAAACAGAAACAAGGACACTTAAAATGAACATAACATTTTTATTCATGAACTTGACCCTTTTCACGGTAAATATTGCTTGTGTATGCAATATCGAAATGATTTCCTTTTCAAAAAAAATTTTTGGGGTATTTTTTTAGTTTTGGAAGGTACTTACCTTGCCTGTTCACACTAAATTTGAACATGAATTTCTCAGTGTCCTCTGAAAGGATGCAGGATTATGGCACCTCCTGGTGTGGACTATAGAACTCCTGAACTCACAGTGCTTGGGGTGGTCTCAGGTTGTGACTCCTTCCATGCTGCCTGGCTCGGTTCCCTGTGACACTGATGTTCCTGTAGTCACCATGTTCCTGTCGATGGCCTCCCTGTCACTCTCTGGGCCCAGGCTCTGGTTGAGAGGTGTTGGTTGGCCAGGTCCTGTGATTTGCACATCCCAGAAACACCTGCAAAAATATCTCATCGCTTGACACAACCATGAAAACCTGAGTGGCAAAGATAAACCATGATTTCTTCTGGGCACTCATAGTGCCCCCTAACCCTGGGCATGAGGTGTGTTCTCTCTGCCATCACACCGCCGCCCAGCCAGCCTTGGCTGCAGATGGGGAGAGGGGTTTCAAATGGAAAGATTCTCCACATGGAGGTGCTGATTTTTCGTGATGTCAGCTAAGAATCCCTCCTATGAATCCCTACAGTTTTAAAGGGGCCATCAAGAGTGCTGCCTGTGGAGGAGAGACGAGAACAGAAGAGTCCCAGCGGAGAGGGCTGTTTTCTGTTCATACGAGGGCAAGAGCTGTGGATAAGCTCCACACATATCTTCATGCCAAAAGGATGAGGAAACCCCCACCTCCCCACGCTGCCCCGCCCTGCTGCTGAACGTGGACTTCAGATCAATGCTATGTCTTTCCGGGGCCACAGAACCAAGGGTTTCTTAGGCACCTTCTAGAACCACCCTAAAATGTTACCGGCTAAATATCCTACATGTGAATATGCTCAAAGGAGAAGAGGAAACCATTCACCAGGGGACAAATACTTCATTTATAGGGGAAGCCTATGCTTTTCTTCTGAATTTTCTTTTATATATAAAGTATTTGTCCATGCCCTATTCTCAGACATTATCTTCAACTAAATTTCCACCCTTAAAATAAGCTGGCCTTATGGTGGGAAAGCATCCTGTGTGGAAGTTGGTGGAGAAATGTGCTTTTTAATACAAATAAACCAAACACACACACACACACACACACACACACACACACTCCTGATGGAAGTTCAAAGCTCTTGTCAAAGGGGCTTTTAGTATTTTAGTATTAGCTTTTCTCAGCATGGGTTTCTAAACATTCAGAGGAAAAGGCTGTAACAAATAGCCCACTTTACAGTTTACATTTACTTCCAGTTCCCGTGAACCAGATTGAACGAGGACACCAAGAGCAGAAATGGGTCCCAAGGGCCAGGAGCTGGAGCTCCGAGGGCCAGGAGCAGCTCATGCATGCGTGTGTGTGTGTGTGTGTGTGTGTGTCTTCACACACGCACATGTGTGTGGGGAACAACACGGGCCCTCAGCACCTAGTACACAACACAACCATGAATCAGATTTATGTTGGTAACAGCTTGTGTTTGTCAACTGACCCACCGGCTCCCTGCCAGGCATTTGAGGAGGAGTTCAGAGAGTGCCTGCCTAACCCAACAGGACTTCCACAGAAGCATTTAGTCTTTTAACCTTCATAGTGGCTCAGAATGTTTCCTCTGACTGCAGTGGGCCTACAACTATGGATATGCGTTTTACACCCTCTCTCATACACCTGTCCAACTCCAGCTTCAAGAAATAAACCACATTTGCTAGAGAACCGCAGATACCTGAACTCGACATGGCTGCTGCTCTATTTCAGGGAAGGAAACATGAAGGAAAAAGTTTCCTGAAGGGTGGGATAAGGGGAGTTTTAACAGTTACCACAAATGTACCTATTCACATACATATTGTGTAAGACAAGTCAAAGGTACCACCGAGCACCTCCTAGTTCTTTGAGCATTGTTACTTCCCCAGGGGTGACAACAACAGATTTCCTTGTGATATTTCAATCTTTACACGGAAACATCAAAATCAGGAACCTGATGTTTCCAACGAGGGAGTTAAAGAGAGAAAAGAAGTTTACGCCTTTTATGATACATGATTTTATTTGTATAACTGAAATTATTTCCTTAGTCACCTTGATTACAAAAGCAAATTAACATGATATGGCTTAATAACCTTTCATAAATAGATTTTACAAATTTTAATAACTGACAGACTGCTACTTAATACTCCATAATACTTAATACTTAGTAACTTTGGTGTATATGCATACGAAATTTGTCTGGAAGGACTAGTAAGTAGGAGTACTTTTAAAATTCAGGAATAGACAATTAGATAACTGGTCAAGGGTCAGTTCCCCATCACTGGGTCAGCCAGTTAGACCTGGAGTTCTCACCCTGCCAAGGACAAACCTACGGTGGCAACTCACACTTATTGAGTAGGTATTTTTAACAATTTGAGAAAGCTTATTCTTTTTTCTGCATTTAAGAAGACTACCATTAAGCACATCTGAAAACCAAAAGTTGACCACAGCTAGATATTTGTGAAAGAACTTACCACAGTGTGTCTGGAAAACGGCCTCAACTAAAGCCAGGTCACATCTTCAGTAAGTGTTTTTCCAGCTCTCTCTCTCTGGGTTTGTGTGCACACTCATACACACACACACACACACACACACACACACACACACACCCATGAGGCTCTGATACATACTCACCCAACCTACAAAAATGCCCTAATTTTACTGCTTTTGTGAAATGCCTCTAAGATATTTGGATGAGACACTGTCTTCATCAGGCTTTAAGTCGGAAGACCAGGCAGGGTGTTGGTCACCGAGCCTCTCTGGCGAAGTTGCAGAAGAGCTGCTGGGGACTTCCCGATAGCCACCCCCACAAGATGGGAGGAGTGCTGAGTGTCCGTGACCACAAACAAGCCGTGAAGAATGACAAGAAGCTTATGAGTCATGATCAGAAGCTAGTAAACAGAACTGTCCTGCTAGAGCAGCATCGCGTTACAAACACAGAAAAGAGTGGATGCACATACCTTTTCACACAAGCTCTATGAGAGCCAAAACATTGTCTTTTCCACATCAGAACTGTAATTAGAGGTGTAGCAGTCCTTGGCCATTGTCAGCCTTACTTCTAACACAGCTAGCTTGATGGTCCCTTTTAGACTGAGCCTAGCCCCACCCACTCCTGCTGTGTGAGATGAGCCCCTGCTTTCCGGCACCAGATGTGTGGTGTGTTGACCGCTGGCAGGCTGGCAGCAGTGGAATTCACGGCGGCCAAGTCAGCAATCCCTTCAACCGGAGGCCACTCAAACGCCCCTTTGCTTCATACCGTTCTCGTCAGGGGGCAGTGATTACTCAGTGATGGGGACTGAAGTGTCTGGTGAGCCCTCTCCCCTCACACCACCCCTCTACATCGCAAATATGGCAGCCAATCTCTCCATTGTGCTACATTTAAGAATCATTTAAATCATGATAAAAATCAAATGTCTTCCTAAGAAATGGTGCCATGATTCTAAAAAACCATTCTTAAGATCTCAAACGTTGAGTGGAGGCCCTTCCCGAGGTCCCCTCGTCCCCTCCAGCCCTGGAGGGTGTTGGGGGCGGGGAGACTTTGACCTCACTCTAAGGCCTTGTTGGGCTCTTGTTCTGAACAAGGACATGTCGTTTGGGTCAGGTTTTTAAAATTTATTTATTTTTCCTGTTGCCCTTCTGGTGTGTGTGTGCTTTGTGTTTAAACCTTGGTGCCCTGTTTGGCAGCAACCAGAAAAATCAGACAGCTCAGGTAGTGAGCGTGGGACCCACATGTGTGAGCAGAGAGTGTGTGGTTGTTCCTGGTGAACACGGGCCAACACAGGGTGCTGCTGAGGGCCAAAGAGGAAGGACTAAAAAAAGGCTGGACTCGCAACTTGGGTCCAGTGGCTATGTCTGCCAGGAGGGAAAATCACCAGCCAGTGTCAAGTGTACAAAGGAGGGGCCGGCAGACTTTCCGTTCTCAGTACGTTTCTTCCCCTTGGGAGCCCATTACCTTTCCCAAAGAAATGTTAACTATCAAATGCGTCCATTAATTGTGCCGCTGAGGGTGAAACCATCCAGTTAGCATATACACTATCATTTGCATATCTTGGACACACAGTGTTAGTGCCATCAGCTCGCGTGAGTGGTACAGGACTCTCTTCAGGCCAGTTCGGGTCTGACATGCCTAAAAATGAAAACAGATCATTTGTTCTGCACTGAAGAACCAACACTTCATGTGCAAACAGTAAGGCCTTGGCAAAACTCCCTTTGAGGTTCAAACCAAACTTTCTAGTTTCTGTGCCAATTACACGAATGTTTTCATGCTCCAGCTTTCCAAAAACAAGGTTACATTTTTGGGGGAAAGATCACATGCTCTCTTGGTAACTGGAACATAACAGAAACTGCCAATTTTGCCTTTTTATGAGCTTCAAACTCCGAAATCTGATATAAATATCTGTTGACCTGTTTCAGTCTTTTTTCTAAGGCAGCATAAAACATTGGTGAGTTTAAAGGGCTTACTGCAGTGGGGAAGCTTCTATAAAAAGTTCTCTAATGTAAGAAGCCTACTCGTCTTCCATCCAAGCCCACCACGGAGGACAGAATCTTCCAAATCAAGGGTGCACACGGGCGAGCCCCACAGCGTCGGCAGGACAAATGGCGTGTAGCACTAGACCCAAAGCCAGCAAGGAATCAGTGACTCAGGAGGCATGCAAAAGGAACAATCTCGGCCGAAAAATGTTTCAAACTCCCAGATTTAAAAACAGTCAATGATTAAGTTAGAAAACACAAAAATTTTCAAGTATTTAATTAAAGACAAAAGAAGGAGTTTTGGCAAGAACCGTATTTACTGTCCATTGCAAGACCACAGCACCACAGACTACGTTCTTTCAAAAGCATTTGCTCCAGCTTTTAGCACTGACTTCGTAAGTGACAA
Source organism: Lutra lutra (assembly GCF_902655055.1). NCBI lineage: Eukaryota > Metazoa > Chordata > Mammalia > Carnivora > Mustelidae > Lutra > Lutra lutra. Next base: position 51,198,347 of record NC_062291.1, read on the forward strand.
CTGTCAGGACAGTGTGTGATGCAAAGGATGTGAAAACAGGAGTCTGCACGTATCCTCCCTGGCCGTGGGCATGTGGGCGGGGCTCGGACTGGGTTGGCCACTGCTTCCCAGTACTGAGTGGCCTCTGAGAGCCACCTACCCGCCCACGTGGGGTCTGGGAGGGACCACAGGCTGTGCCCTCAATGCAGTCAGGGTGGCACTGGTTCCTCCTGTCTCATTTAAATGCCTCCCCACATCGGGTAAATTTATTCCAGTAGTTAAATAAGAAGTATTATGACTTGATACCTCCCCGCCCCAGAAATGACTTATTTATCATTTTCTCAATATCCCCTGAGAGTTCTGCCCAGCTCTCTTTCTTCTCCATAATCCTAAGTGGCTGGGCAGTAGTGGTCATTATACTTATTTTCACATCCTTTAAAAAAACAAACAAACAAACAAACAAACATAGTTTCAAAAATGCCTGAATGTAAACGGATGCAAAGTCAGACATTTACAAATAAAAAGGTTCAGAGGGAACTTTGGTTTCATTCAGACCAGAAACACTCTTAAAAAGCATTACAGAGAGTTAAGGATAGTGCAGAGAGGAACGATGTTGCTAGAATCTAGTAAATGCATGTGAAATTCTACCATAGAGTTTGTTTTCAATCCACGTGGAGGGGAGGGCTCGAGGGAGGGGAGCGCTATTACAGTCCACCAGGGGCGTCTCCTCCTCCGAGAGGCCGTCGTCGTAAAGCAGGGAGTCAGATGGGGTGGATGCGGCCAAGTCCAAGTAGTCCTGGAAGAGACAGATGGCCGGTCACCCCACTTACAAGTGGACTTGCCCCCAGCCCCTCCCCGCCCAAAGGCAGAAGACCTGGTTGAGTCCCATGCTGTGCTGGCTTACTGGCCTCTCTGCGATACCTGAGCCCTGGCCAGACAGCCCCTCTCCCAGCCTCTGCTTTGCTGGCCCTGCTCCACAGCCCTCATTGCTCCCTCTAGAAATTCACCTTCTTGAAGGGCAGAAATGGACTCCTTTGTTGCCTTAGTGCTACCTCTGCAGCATGAAGGGGGTACCACACACAGCACGGGAGAACTGGCCTGTTTACCAAACCCGAGGCTCTGGGAGAGCTCACTGCAGCCCGTTACTCATGTGGGAGGACCAGGAAGCATCTCTGATGTGCTGGACACTTTTCAGCTTTCCTCTGAGGACCCCTACCATCTAGAACAGCACATCAGGGCCAGAAATCTGAAGTTGTCGATGTGGGCTGGCCATAGGGTGCTGCTATGGGCTTCAGCTCCTAAGCCTGATGATTTCCCAGTGCCTGCCCCTGCTGCCACCCTGGTTAAACGTGTCAAGAACAGTTCTAGCATTTTCCTGGCTGTTTCTCAGTTCTGTCCTAGGAAGGCTGGTTCTCATGGTATCACCTATTATTTTTATTTAAGGGAAGCCTGTGTTCCCAGGATCTGGAGGCTTGGCTGAAGTGGTACACTGATGATGTACACTGATGTTAGGTTTTATTACAAGCATTCTACACTATGCACCTTTGTTTTTGTGTATGAAGAAATGCCAACTTCTAGTAAATGTGTCAGTGCGAAGATGAAATCCTGAAAGCAAGATCTGCGCCTGTCTTGTTTACTTGTATTCCCAGCATCTGAGACCGAATACGGCACATAGCAGTTGCTCAATAAATATTAGCTGAAACTTGTTGGCTTTCTCATTTACCTACAGAGTTATAGGCTGGAGGTACATGGGTTGAATCTAGGCTCCCAGAGATGCTTTATTTGGACTAGACTGAGCTTTTGGAAATTTAAATGAGTTATTAACATTAGAGATTGGAAAACTTAACATAAATATCCTTTAAAATTCAGAAGACCTGACACTCTGACACTCCTATTCCTCTAGACTGTGTGTGGCTACAGTGAGGAATCCTTCAGAGGGGCTGGCGTGCTCCTGGCTGCCACAGTCCCCACCACTCCCTAGCTACTTCCAACCACCCACTGGGCCCCTCGCGGCATTTGAATTTAGGATACTCACTTCAACTCTACTCTCTCATGTTCTGTTACTAAAAATTATTTTGACCTTGAAGATTTGCCTCTCAAACCTATTGGTGGAGAGTACTTTCGAAGTACAAAGGGAAGAATCTGGGTTTCTTTATGATTTGAGAAGGAGCCCGGTTCAAGGAGAAGGGTTCAGATGCTAGCTGCCCTCCGGAGACAGCGTGACCACCTCCCTTTGCGCAGACCTGCTCTGCCCCTGCACTGGGAACTCCATAGAACTGGGGTGAGGCGGGAGTCCCCCCACTGCCCTGTTCAGCCGACAGATGGCCAACACCAGCAATTGGCTCCAGGTACTCACTCTGTTCTTAACCATCATCTTCTCCAGGTCTTTGCTGATGTCAGCAAACACCGGCCTCTTGTCCGGTTCCTGCTTCCAGCACTGTAGCATTAGGCCGTACCTGGTGGGAAGCATGGGTGGGCAGTTACGACCCAGCAAGGACTGCCCAACCACAGCTGCTGCACCTGGCACCATGCCCTGGGCCCAGACGGCTCTGTTCTCAAACCCCAAAGCCGTCTCTGCTCGCTGACATTGTTCTCTGAGCTGGGCCAGGATCTGAGGGGTCACTAGGCGCTCAGGGTGCGTGGTGCTGTGGTCCAGCATCTTCTGAGTCTCCTCCTCTCCCTTGAGAGAGATTTGTCTTCACTTTCCTTTCAGAGATCTTGATAAACAGCTGAGAGGATGCCATACCCACTACGGTGGCTGAGGGAGCAATGCCAGTCTTTCAAACTCTTAGAAGATATGACTGGTTGTAGAAACAGACAAACGAAACTTCTGCCAGTTACACCTCTGTCTGCTGCCTTCCTCACTTCCCCATTTCCCTGGGTCCCTGGCACAGCTGCTGGGCCCCCGGGCTGCTATGTGGCTCTGCGCTGGGCCAGCCGGCTGCTGCCAGCTCAGGCCACCCAGGGGGATGGCACCTGCTCACCCTTGCACTTCCACACCTAGCCCCGAGCCAGGCGTGTGGCAGTTGCACAACGGATTTTGTGGAATGAATGGACTAGCACGTTTCTGCCTGTGATGGCCCCGTTCTCATGTGTTATCAGCCTGTCCTCTGAGAAGCATCTGCTGGAATCACTGTATGTGAAGGTGCTCTTGGGCGGCAGTGCCAGGTCTTCTTGCCTGACCCCTGCCGAACTCTGTGCCTCCATGCGGGCACTCCCCAACACGCACCCCCTAAGGTCATTCTAAATTATCTGCCCCTCCCCAAGGGTCCTGTGGGGATAGGCCTTGGGCTTAATCTGCTCCCTGGGCCTGAAGAACCCTTTGATCCTTCCTACTACTTCTCATTGGCCCTATTCTCCATCCTCCATGTCTCCCCACCACCCCAACCCTGGTCCCAGGAAGCGTACTCAGCCACCAGCAGAATCAGGGTCCTCAGCATCTGCCATCGTGCCCAATGGTAATTCTCTGACTTCTTCCTTGGCGTGCTGTGACCTATTGTTACCCACCACCCAGTTCACCCTGTGCCCAGGGATGCTCAGGCACAGGGAGGGAGGGGAGTATGGGCCAAAGCAAAGCCTGCTCACATCTCCTCACTGCAGTTGTCAGGCCTCTCCATCCGGTAGCCTGTCTTTAGAAGGTTGAAGAGCCGCTCTGGAGGAATCCCGGGGTAGGGGTTGCCCCCTAGAGTCACAATCTCCCATAGCAGGACACCAAAGGACCATCTAAGGGAAGCGAGATGACCGGTGAGAGGCCATACTAGGCTCAGCAGGCCAGACGTCCCTCCTCCCAGCAGCTGTTGACCCAATAAGCCCCAGGGCAAAGAGCCAGCCAAGGCCTGACTGCATGGACAGGTGTGGAATGGGGCAGGGAAGAAGCCATCTGACCACCCAGCTTTCATGCCTGCAGTGCTGAAGCCCCATGAAGCCACTATCTGGGCTTGGGCCTCGCACCGACAAGGGGTACTTGGCTGGCCCTGTGGCGACGCGCCAAACCATCAGAGACAGCACAGGGCAGCCGAACATATACAGCAACACTTGAAATGGAGACCTAGGCCATGGGACACAGGGTTGCCCGCACAATTCCTTCACCTTTCCTGTGGGCTTGGAAACTTTCATAAAATCTTAGAAAAGAAAAGGCACTGCTATGAGAAATATCTAACTGTGAGGGAAAATTTACTATGAAGTGGGAACAAAATCGTATCACAAAACAGCATTATCACATGAGCCCACTTAGAGCAATAGGAAGCATATACCGTCACACCACAGAAAACACTAGAAGGTCCATGTATGCCAGGACTGGCAGGAGTTACTTAGGGGCAGTGGGATCCAAGTGACTTTCAGTGGCTTCATTACCCTTTTCTCTGCATTTTCCAACAGTCTACAGTTGGCTTTACGTCATCTGAACACAGCTGTTTAGAACTGCTCAGGCACTGCCTTTCCCCAGCCCACAGTATTCAAGACATGCGTTTCTATGGATGGCACAACATTCAGAAATGAGTCTGTTGTGTTTTTGAAAACTATCAAGTCTTGTGTTTGACCTGGAAGGCTAAGTTTTGGTTCCCATCTTTGAGCAGTAACTGACACACCCGCCTATCAACTCACTCAAGGCCAGCCTACCTGTGGGTGGGGACCATTCCACTCCCAGCGGAACTTGCCTGAGCCCAGCCCACGCTCAGGTCCCCAGAGGCGAACTGTTTGGCTGGGCCTGGGTGGCACTAAGGTGCCCAGAGTAGAGAGGGAGGGGCTGGGAAGGGGAGCAATCAGCGGAATTTGCAATTCCCTGCTCTCAGCTCTCATGCATTCCACTGTGACTCTCAGAACCACCATGTGGCCCCTGCCATTTGCTGAACGAATACACGAAGCCTGCTCAGCTTGGGAGGGGGGGTCATCGCAGATAGTTGGTGTGAGCCAACATGCACTTGTCCCCCAGCCAAGCTGCCCAGAGAGGCCTCAAGGCGCACCGTGTATGTAACCTCGACCCCAGGAAGGCAACACCCACACTTACACGTCGCTTTGGGTGGTGTAGATGTGATCGAAAAGAGACTCAATTGCCATCCATTTGACTGGAATCCGACCCTAAAAAGGGAATGAAGGAAAGGCATTAACAACACTCTGACACCCTGGGAACCAGGGGTGGGAGGTGGGGAGGAGGGTGAGGCCGTGTCCCAGGCATTTCCAGCTTTGGAGGGATGCTGAGTAATGCCATCCAGAGTGCGTCCAGACGCAGAATTGGCAGCACGGCCTCAGAGGGGCTCTGATTCTAATCTGGGTCTCTCAGGCATGGCTGAGATGCTGGAGGGAGTCAGCTGGCCTGCCCATAGCTACGCAGGGCATCCTTGCACGCACCACATCTCTAGTGAGAAGAAACAGAAGGAATCACCACCGTGCCCATGTCAGGCCTCCCTATGGCCATGTCCAGAGGGCTCTAGGTTGCCCTGGGTGGTGATGTCCAACATGTGGGCCAAGATCGCCGTCCAGAAGATCTCCCCCTTTCTGAGGGTGAATGAGTTTGGGAAACCAACTTCCAGTGTTTCCATCTTGGGGACTTCTGACACAAAAACACTAAAATCTCTTCCGAGAAGGCCTGAGGGAAGAAATCTGTTTCCATGCCTTGGGGCTGCTTTTTTTTTTTTTTTTTTTTTTTTTTTTAACCTACCACTTTGTCCCTGAGCCCTGCTAGCATCCTCCGAGAAAGTGTCCCACTGTAGAGGTGCTGGGGCCACACCTAATGGACGCTTTCCAACACAACTCGAGGAAGGGTTTTTGAGTAGGTAAGTCTTAGGACAAAAATCAACCAAAAATGCATGCATTGCATTTTGATGCAACATGTCCTGTAATTTTTCTTTAAAGCATTCTTTAGCGTTTACATCCTTAATGAAGTGTGATTTTCTGGGGCAATGTTTGTAACAACACTACCTGCCGCTCGGGCTCTCCAGGGGGCCTCGTGCGTAGACACCTGCACTTCCTTGCTCCATGACATGGGCTGTTCTCAGGGGACCGAGAGCAGTAAGTAGGAAGACTTTGTCCACACCCCTGCACGGAGCGGAAAGCAGCCCCTCTCCACTTCCCCTTCAGCAGTTCTGAGAGATGCCGTTGCAACAGAAACCCCAGAAGAAACGAAACCTCAACCTCACAGCCTGTGGCGACGTGGGGCTTCTCCGGGCCCCTTACAGCAGATCTGAGGGCTACACAAGTGGTTTTTTGTATGTTGTTTTGAGCAGTGTCTGTTCTGAAGGCCAGTCAGCCGTGGCTCTTGAACAGCCCGTGAGTGGTCCTGTCTGGTCTGTCACAAGGAGGCTACAGGGGAGTGACCGACAGAGCGGTGGAACTAGGAGGGTTAGGACGAGGGCCACAGGGAACTGGATGACACAGCGAAGCAGACTTCCCCAGAAGGGCCCCAGTCCACCTATTTCAGAGGTTTGGAGAAAGCGTCTGAGAACCGCATGCCGTGTTTCTGGACTCCGTCTCCAGGGCCTCCCTATGAGCTTTCCAAACTCACCCCGTCGGGGGTTCCCAGGCCCCCGGCCCAGAGGAACCCCCACCCATAAATTGGTTCATTCCTTTCTGCCTCAGAATGACTGTCATGCTCAGCTGTATTGACTTCAGTCTCCTTTGAGTGAAGAGCTAAAGCTACACAGAGGGAACAGGGGACATTTCACCTTGTAGAAGCAAGACCCTGTCTCACTGCGGAGACAACTATCATTTCCACAGCACTAGGTGACCTTCAAAAGCGGTGGTGATTAAAACCAAGAGAGGCTGCGGGGCCCTAGCTCCCCAGTGGGTGCCCTGTAAGGTCGGGTGTGGCCCTTAGGAAGAGAAGAAACAGACCCAGGGTGAGCCCTGAGCTGGGTCTCTGGGGACCCAGGAATCAGGGAAGAATTTGAAGTTGAGGGCTAGAAGGTCAAACGCTAAGACTCTGCTCTCCACTCCCCTGGCATTCTAAGGGCTCTGCCCCACCCACTGTGGGAACCCTGCCCCCTGCCCTCCACCCTACCCGGGAGCCCTGGGCCACCCACACCAGGGGACCTGGTACCTTGCTCCTCTTCACATAGGAATCCTCTTCATAAACATCTCGGGACAGGCCGAAATCTGAAATCTTCATCTTCCGCCCCTCGGCTACCAGAACGTTTCTGGCTGCCAAGTCCCGATGGACAAGCTGCGAGGAAGACAACAGCAGGGAGCCCTGTAGCCTGGGCCCCCATCATAGGCAGTGGGGGCCCGGGAGGGCGCGGCACACACCTTCATCTCCGCCAGGTACCGCATCCCCCGAGAGATCTGCCAGGCGAAGGAGATGAGGTCGCCCATGGTCAGGGCCCGCTCCCCGGGGCTGTCCAGGTAGCTGGAGCTGCGGCTGCCCCCGCTGCCCACGTCGCCCGGGCCAGCCTTGCGGCTCTCCCGGAGGAAGCCCCGCAGGGAGCCATACTTGGCGTACTCCACAATGAGGAAGAGCGGCCCTGGGGGGTGAGAGGGGGCTGTGAGCTGGCTGTCTGCAGGGTCCTGGGCCGTCAGAAGTCGGGCCAGCTCTGGGAGCAGGGAAGGAGGCTGCAGGGTCCTCAGGCGGGCTCTCCACCCTGCTAGAAGTGGGCAGAAGGATACAGCCCCGTTCTGGCCAGTGGCCTGGGCGCCATGTAGCGGGAGTTATGTGTTTCAGTCCCAGCTCACTCGTGCATGGCTTGCTCTCCTTGCACTGCGTGTGTTAAAGCAGGCTCCCTGGGTGGTTGAGCACAATCCACCAGGGCAGTTGGCCACTGTACACAGCGCTCCCCTGGGAGGCACGCCCCTGCTGCTCGGACGTCGTGTCTTTCTACACCCTTGGCCCTGCTGCAGCTCTGGCTGGGGATGGCTGATGCAGGTGGAGGATGAGAAGCCTCACATAACGCTTCCTCCCTGCTCCCAGCCCTCAGCATCTCTGAAGCTGCCGTCTTGTCCCAGGCCCAGCCTGGAGTCCTGCTGGTGCCCACCAGCGTCCTTGCTGCCCTCTCCCTGGTGCACCTGTCCTCTCGTACCCGCGACACGCACATCTATGCACACATGCACACATAACGGCGAGAGGCCCTTGTGTTGCACAGACCAGGCCAATCTCCTGTGTCCTTATGTGAGAAAGGGTGACAGCGCCTTCACCGTGCAGGGTTGGGGCAGTGGTCACTTGGAGGTCATGGCACGCCTAGTCCCCAGGAGGTGCCCAGGACGCATCACCTGTTTCTAGAGCTCCCTGCCCTGGGCTCCACCTGGAATAGGGTCCTGAGAAACCAGGATGCCACCAGAGACCTTGGAGCAGCTGCAGCCTGCCCAGGGAGCATGCTCAGAGTGGAGGCCTCACACCAGCACTCCTGCAGCAGCCCTTCCTGGTCCTTTCACCAACAAGGGAGGAGACATGCTCCAGGTGGGGGCCAGAGCCACAGAGGGCAAGGAAGGGGAAGGAGGAGGAGTAAAGGAGCCCAGAACCCCCGGCCTGCACTGGGTAGCTGCCTGTTCTTTGGCTGGCCTTACCATCCTGGCTGCAGGCCCCATACAGCTTGATGACATGTGGGTGGTTGACCTGCTTCAGGAGGTTGAACTCTGACAGCAGGTCCCGCAGCTCACTTGGGGAGGCGTTCTCTGAAATGCACATAAACACAGCGAGTTGAACAGCAATCCCTTCTAGAAGCCCCTTCTGTGAACAGTCTGGGTCACTGGACCCACAAGGTAGGTCTGCACAAACCCTGGTTATCTCCTTCCTAGATAGCCTACCCAGGTTTAGACAAGGTCCCCAAGGACCCTGCTGCTTGGGGCGTCTCTTAGCCTGTAGGATAGTCAACAGAGGCCTCATCTGCCCCCAGGGAATAATAACCCCCAGCAGGCAACTTCCACATCAGTAGGGTCTTTCCACAAAAACCCTCCTGGGACCAGGCTGTGTATGTATGTGGTAGTATTTCTCTGCAATTGCCATCTCTTACCTTCTGGAAGGTAAGAGGACTATCCCATGTCCTAAAACCCTTGCTGACCAAGCACTCAACAGGAGGGTGAGGATCTGGAGAAAGCTGGGAATGATAGGACTTCACAGAGGTGGCCTTCTGCCACACTGAACACATGCATCCTGCAGTGGGCGGGGACAGAGCTGTGCCTGGGCATCCACCAGGAGCTGAAGCCTGACGAGAGGGGTATGCAGCCAGAAGCGGGGGGCTGCATAGGCCTCCTAGGGCAGCTGCCCCACAGCCCACTGCTGAGCAGTACCTCATCACCTCCTCTGACCACATGCTTCTCTGGAAGAGAGAGGACAGCTGGGGGAGAGGGTGTAGGGACCCACATATAGTGGCCTGGAGGATGGTCTCAGTGGGCCCCCTTAGTGCCTGGCACCTCAGGGGGGATGGAGAGACCCCATTCTGACAGCCTAGGTAAGCATCAGAAGCACCCTGCACAGTGTAGCCCAGAGTGTTGCACTGGCCGACTTGTGCCCACTGCATGGCCACTGGGCCCTTGGTCCATGTGAACCAGGGTCTGGCCACAGCAGAAGGCCGTCCACCCAGTCTCTGCTCAGAAACACCAGTGACAGTATGTGTGTGGGTGATTATGTGCTCATTTAGGGCCAGAATTGTGGCACGACTCGTCACAGAGGTGGGGCAGACCCACTGGGGGCCGCCAGGGATTGGGCCAGGCAAGGCCCCCAGGGACAGGGGCCAGTCCTTACAGTGGCTTCTTCACCAGGACCCCACAGGCACTTGGCTGAGAGGAATGAGTGGGGCAGACTAGGGTGGGAGAGCTGTCAGTTCAAGACCAAAAGGGCTTTTAATTTTTTAAAAACTCCGATCTTTACCCAACATTGATGCAGAAGCAGCACCACTCTAGAACCTTCCAACTGAGGAAAGTCCTTTTGCCCTTTTTCTCCAGGGATCACCCTGGCCCATGTCATCCATAGCAGGGGTCTCCCGAATGCAGCCACTCAAGAATAGGAATGGTGGGGGGGCTCTTTAGAAAGCCCCGGGCTGGCTGCCAGCACTCTGGTTTTCAGGGTGGTTCCAACCAGCCCTCAGGGATCCTAGAGAGCCACCTGTGCACACTGCCTGGACAAGTACCTTTTAGCATCTTCACAGCCACAGTCGTGTACCCTGCTTTGCCTTTAAGCCGGAAGGCTGTTGCTTTAACCACTTTTCCAAATTCGCCTTCTCCCAGAGTTTTTCCAAGAACCAAGTTCTTCCGGGGGAATTCCCACTTTGGGTCCTCCTATGTGGGGTTGAAAGAAGGGAAAGAAGAGGAGAAGGGAGAAAGTTGGTGAGGGTAAGAGGAAAAGAAGATGACAAGACCCATCAATGAGCCCCAGTGGACAAGCTCCAGTGTGCAAACCACTGCCACCCGACCTAGTGGGCAATGGGCATGCCCCTGCACTGAGGGCAGGACCCTGCACCTTATGGGAAGATAGCTGTTGCCACAGAATGGCCTTGACACTGGATACCTGGACCCTTGCTTGTCGCTGGTTTACTGAACATGCCCTCAGCCATCCCAGGCCCATGTCCTCGTCTCTCAAACAAGGAATTCAGGGCTTACTTAGTCCCCGGTGTGTGTGTGTGGGGGGGGGGGGGTTCACATGGGAGTGTGGCCTCTTCCCTGGGAGCTGAGCCCAAGCTTCCTGGTGCTGCCTCCGCTTTGGACATCAGGCCCACAAGCCACTGATGTCCTACAGACCAGGCCCCAGTCTGTCCTCCCCAGAGATCCAAAGGAGCCCCAAGAGGACTCTATTGGCACCAGAGGCCCAAGCTGCCCAGGACCCCCAGCTATGGATGCAAGTGTCCAGGGAGACTTCCCCATGTGCTGCCCCAGAAAACATACCACAGTGGTAGTTGGGAACCTCCCTCCTGACCCGTGGAAGGAGCTGGTCCTGTCATGGGACTGGCCGTTTCCCTGAACTCGCACCCACTTGCCATCATGCTACCCTCTACCCACCCTGCCTTCCCACTGGAATCCCACTTGAGACGACTCTGGGACAGCTTCCCAGGCCCCAGCCTGGCCCCACATCCTTGAACTCTTGGCTGGGGACACCAAAGCCTGTCCTGGACCTCCCCTCCTATGCCAGCACCAGGCATCCATTGCCCCAACTCTCCCTGCAGTTGGATGTGGGTGGCCTGGGGGCGCTGCTCTGACCCCCACAGATGGCCCCTGCTGAGCCCAGCCGTGCTTCCCAACACCCAAGTACAGGTGTGTGCGCACCTCATGGGCAGAGGCAACCTCCTCTCAGCACTGTGTCTCGGGCTCGAGCATTATCGTGGTTACCCTGGCGTCCTCACCTCCGCCCTGCCCTGGAAAAGAATTCACTGCACGTGGAAACGGCGCTGAGCCTGTGCAGACTCACTGATTTGATCTTCTTAAAAGATGTGAAAAATTCTCCCCACTTCATATAAGAGACAACTAAGGTCAAGCAGTTGAGCAGCGTGGACTCAGAGCCAGTCGGCGGAGCCCTTGGGCCTCAGGCTGGGCTCTGGCTTCTCTGTGCAGAGGGTCCAAGGTGACATTGGCCGAAGGCAGTGCGTGTCCCCCTGCATGAACACCCACCAGCACTGCCCTTCCTGGGACCCCGCCACAAACTGCCTGGGTTTATAAAGCAATCAAATGGCTCAGCCCAGAGGCCTGCTGCGGAGGCTGAGATGGTACCCAGGACAGAGGTCACAGACCCTGTCTGCTGAGTGACTGGAACTAGGAAAGCTCAGAGAGAGGCCGTGGGGTCTCCATGGAAGGGGATGGCTCCCATGGCCCAGACCGACCCTAAGGGGTGAGCACCCTTGGGTGGCTCCTCCTACAAACTGTGGCCGCCTCCCAGCCCTGGTTGGGTACTGCCAAAGGCCCAGTGACTCCTGAGCTTTCTGGTTGGAGGCGCCTGCCAAGGGACCATGCTCCCGCCAGACCCTGGAGGTGGAGCTTCTGCTCACACAAACCTCTCCTCAGTCCCTCTTAGAACCTGGCTTCCTGCTCCCTAGCAGTTGCCCGCAGGGACACAGAAGAAGCAGGGCACAGGGAGGGGAGCCCTAGCCAGGAGGCCCCAGGGAGCACAGGGTAACTTCAGGCCCAGGCCCTCCCATGGAGAAGGGGGATTGGGAGCCTGCTGGTGCTGGCCGGCCTCTCTGTCAGTGGGCTGGTTACATATCCTGGGGCTGGCCTCTGCCACAGCTGGTCCAGGGGCCCCATGGTAGCCCTTTCTCCCCTCTGCAAACGAACTCCCCTCCCCACCGCTGCCACCCTGGCCTAGCCCCTGCCTGCCGCTGCCTTCTGCCTGGATGAGGAGAGTGGTGCCTCCTCACGGGGCTCCTGCTCTTGTACACACCCCAGAGACTCCCCAACAGAGCAGTCTGCAGGAACGAAAGCCGAATAGGGGCCTCCTCTGCTGAACCCCCAAGCCCTGGGGCCCCCTCCTCTGAGAATAAAATCCAGTCTTCTTCAGGGGCTCCTCCCATCCTTGGGGCTTCCGCAGGACGGTTCCCTATCAGGTATGGTGTGGCCCACCGTCCCAAATGTCAGTCCAGCTGAATCAGCCCCTGGCACTCTCCACTCTGCTGAACTGCCCGGGGCCCCGGACAGCCCTCTGCCCGCCTACCTTCCCTGGAAGGGCTGCTCAGAGCGTCTTCCTGGTGGGCGAGGGTGCACAAGCTGCTTGTGGGCTCCACGACACTCAGCACCCCGAGCCCTGGGTGCCCCTCCCCACACCTCCTTGCTTCCTCAGGCCAGAGGCCGGCGCCCCCTGCAGGGCCTCCAGGAGAGCTGCCTCCCAGGCCCAGGCTGGGCTTGGAGCCTCACCGGGATCTTAAAGGCGTCCACAGAGACCTGGTTCTCCATGGAGTCCAGGGAGGGCCGGCGGGCGCCCGACGAGGAGTAGCTGACCGGGAAGGCCTGGGCCGGCCGGCGGAAAGTCATCTCGGCAGAGGCGATGGGCGGCTTGTGGGCATTCTTGTGGTAGCGGTGGATGCAGAAGGTGGAGAGCAGCATGGATATGATGAAGGAGAAGAGCACGGCTGCCGCGATCACCGTGCGGCACAGCTCGTCACACAGTGGGTCTGTGGGCAGGGGTGGCCATGAGGAACAGCACTCCTGGGAGGGTGCCCCGGTGCCCACCGCTGGGGGTCTGCCGTGGCAGACTGAGCCGCCAGCAAGTGCTGCGGGTGGTGGGATGTGAGAGCAATGCACACTCACATGGCACCCACCGTTTGGCAGGGACTGTGCCGAAGGTTTTCGCTACAGAGTCTGTGGTCAGCCTCCTCCACAAGGGCCAAGAGACCCAGAAAGTTTAAGCAGCTGGCCTGAGGTCACACAGCAGAGGCAGTGTGCGTCTGGGAAACACCAGCTGTGGAACGCTGCACCGAAGCCAGCTGGCCCTAGAGTGCTGGCGGGGAGGCAGAGTCCCCCCATGTGCTCCATGTGTTTTGTATTTTCTTCATAAAACTGGGAGAGGGAAGGAAAGTGACTCTGGACCTAGTGTCATGCAGCAATCGCTCAAATACGTGAGAACGGTCCTTGGGCTCAGGCAGGAAATCTCCCCAGGTGCACAGGCCCTTGCCCTTGGCACCTGCTGGCCCAGAAGGCACACCCGCAGGCTCTGGCTGGGAGGACGGGGTTCCAGCCAGGCAGTGCCATGGGCCCAGAGAAGGCCCTGCACCGGAACCATCTGAGTTGATGATGAGTTATTTGGCAGAAGAACTTTCCAGCCCAACCTTTCTCATAGAACTTTGGGCAGGAAGTTGCTCTGCGGAGGCTCTGACCTAGACCTGTCTGCACAGATTGAGGAACCGAGGCCCAGAGGGAAGGAAGAGGGTCTCCTGGGTTTTACCTGCCTTCCTTCACTCACTGGGGCTCAGAGAGGTATGGGGAGACCTTCTCTGCCTGTGACCCCAGCAGTGCCCCCCACTGACTCACCCTGGCTGTCTTCAGGTTCACAGAAGCACTTCTTCTCTTCGGGGAAACAGTTGCAGATACCGAAGCCAGCTTTTATCCCCCAGCGCTCCCCTGGCTCGTGCCCACCAATGATGCTGCCGCCCCCTGGGGACAGAGGCAGCCCACTAAGCCTCCTGGTGTGACCACACAAACCAGGACCACCCAGGCAGAAGCATGAGAGGTCCCTCCCCACAGGATGTCAGCATGCTCAGGCCCAGGGAGGGCAGTGAGCTCTGGAATCTGGGTCTCTTGGGCAGGAATCAGCACAGTCTGCCCTGATTCAGGTCCCTGGCCTCAGCAGGTAGGAGGAGGAACACACAAGTTGTGCAGGACCCTTGCCAAGGTTCACACATGGTTACTTCACAGAGCAGAGAAGGGGCAGCAGGGAGCCAGGAGAATCAGGGTTTGGGAGATGTGCTGTGTGAGTTGGCCAGGGAGACACAGGACAGTGGGTCAGGGCACCAGTCTCCACAGTTTGGATGCGGCAGAACCCTTTGTTCAAACGAAATGTTAGAAAAAAGTCTCTGCACATAAAACTCGGGAATGATGCTGGTCTGGCTGAAGTGCGGGTGGGGGTCCAAGCTTCCCCCACTGGCTCCGCCTACCCACATCCAGCTCTTGAACTTGCAGGCCCAGTGGTTGCTTACGGAGGCAGTCCTGGGGACAGATGTTGACGTTTCTGCTCTCCACAGCATCACAGTGGCCGTCGGGGCAGGTCTTGACACTGGGGGAGCAGGTGGAGAAGTTCCTAGTGATTCCTGAAACACACAGCAGGCCGGTCACTGCCACGCAGGAGCACCCGCCCTGGTCAGATGGCCAGAGCCAGAAGGGCAGCACTCCGGGACCTCCCCGGCCACTCCTGCCCCCCTCCGGAGGAGCAACTGAGGCCCGAGCCGAGAATCCATGAGTGGGATCCTTGCGGTAGGCACAGCTTGGACTTGCTACTGTCTACGCCCCAGCCCTGCTGTCTGGGGCCACAAGTCCTGGCCTGGGACCTCCCAGGCAGAGCCTCTCTTTTCCTTGCACACCCCAACTTTGGCCCAGGGATTCCCAAAACCCGAAGGGACCTGTGGTCCCACAGTGACGAAGAGCCTGAGCGTCCTCGTGCTTCCCCTACTCTGCACCCTCGCGCAGCCTCTCTCAACATCAGGTACTACAGAGGAGGACCAGGCTCTGGACAACAGATGTGGAGAGCGGAGAGCCATCACTGTGGCCGCAGGGCCCACAAGGACCCCGTTCCTACTCAGCCACCATTACCCCTCTCGACCGCCTGGCTGCTGGCCCCTGGCTCTGCGTGAGGCCTACCTTTGCCGTCTCCCTGTCTCCACTCGCATCTGCCCGTCAGAGAGCCCAGGCCGCCACACTCCTCACACTCAGGCCGCCTCTTGCTGACTGCACAGGACAGGGGGCAGCCTGGTTCCTCGGCCACATCTGCGGATGGCAGAAAGCTGGTTACAGGGGCTGACCTGGACCTCGTGTCCTGCCAGCGTCCGGGGGCAGAGGGAAGCACTGGCCAAGCTCCTCTCCTGGGTGAGCCCAGAGGGGTGGGAGTGCCTGAGCACCAGGGCATGGGGCAGTGATGGGACCCACTAAGGAAGAGGGCTGTCACCGCAGTCATGGCAAGGGGGGCACTACTCGGCTGGGGTAAGTGTGGAGGGAGGATATGAGCAGGCTAGTGCCTAGACTCAGCCCAAAACACACAGGCCCAGTTAAACCTGGATTTCAGGTAAACAGTGAATACTTGCTTTACATGACTGTGTCCCTAAACACTGCATGGACACCTGTGGAAGATTGTCTTCTAAGAGACTGCAAAGGCTACGTGGGACATATAGCACAAAGTTGCTTGTTGCTTACCTGAAGTTTAAATTTAGCCAAGATCTCATATTTTCTCTGGCAGTCCTAAAGCAGGTGCGCATACAGAATGGATCAGCAGCGGTGGTGGGGAGTAGCGACCATTGACTATGTGGTCCCTTTGGGCTACGCTGCTTTAAACTTACTCCTCGTCACCCTCCCAGCCCGGCTATGCAGGGTGCACTGCGATTCTCACTTGACAGGGAAGGAGACTCAGGCTCAGGGACGCTGCCACGAGGTGAAGGGAGCAGCGTGCGGCTCCTTCTGTGTGGGGGAAGCCCGTGGCTCAGCCACACCCTGCCTGTCCCGACCCTCCATGGGGCCCTGGCACTCACATGTCCCCTCCACGGTGATGACCAGCGGGGCCTGGGTCTGCCTGCGGCTTGGCCGGTCGGCGGCCACCACTGTGTACTGGAGTTGAGAGCAATCAGGCCGCTGCAGGGCTTCCGTGTCATTCACAAACAGGGTTCCCGTGGTGTCCTCGGCGGAGGTGACCACCCCCAGGACGCTGCAGTTGGCGCTGGAGAGCTGCAGCTTGTACTGCACGTGGATGCCGCTGAACTCCTGGCAATTGTCCACGCAGACTTTCCCAATCTAGGCACGGGGCACAGGGAACGCCTCAGCCGGGTGCTGCTCCCGCCTGTGATGGGGGCTGGCAGGGTTTCTGTGTAGTCCGAGTCCTGGAGCAGCTCCCTAGTGGGTCCAGGGATGACAGACCTCCCCCCGCCCCCCACCACCAAGTCCTGGTCTTCCACATCCCTGGAACCTGCAGATCCTTCCCCCTGCCGGGCCCTGCCCTGCCCATCATACCACCGCCCACCCCAGCTCCTGGGAGCCAGAGGCAAAAGAACACAGGGCACCAAGGTTGGGTCTAGTGACCACCTTGAGAGGAGCCTACATCCCCAGCTCATTTTTCACTCACTCACTCGTTTAGGCAGGAAGACCCATTCGGTCCCTCCTGCTCACTTCCCTCGCTGCCTCTGGCCAGGCCAGTATTATTCTGGGGACCACCAGTTACCATCCTCAGTGCACGGGGCTGGGTACCCCATATCCTGCCTAGAATCCCTGCCCGGGCAGGCAGAGCTTCGCACTGGGGCCAAGTGATTTCATGCAGCATCGCTGCCTGTCTCACCTGAGCCCCAAGGGGCCTGCCTGGGAGTCTTGCTGGGAGCCCTGGGAAAGACAGGATGCTTCTCTGGGGGATGCCAGGCTGGCAGTGCCATTGCTGGGGCCCGGAACTGGGCAGCTGGAACTCTCCTTTTATCCTTTGGCTACTTGAGTTAGAATGAGAGTGTCGGTGGTTTGAAGCCAGAAAATCTGACTAGTCAAGTTGTGGGCGGACAGAGGGCAGGGGTGGGGCAGGTGAGGCCCCGTAGCAGGGGCCTTGCTCAGCCTTGCTCAGGCCGAGGGCAGAGCCAGGCTCTTCCACACCCAGGCCTGACACCACAACCAAACCACCTCCCGGATGTCCCAGCACATCCCCATATAAAGATTGCTTGCTTCCACTCTCCCATAGGCGCCTCCAAACTGCCCAAGGTCACTATCCTCAATTTGCAGTTACAAAGACTAGAGAGCGGGGGTGAAAGGTCACAGCAAGTCTGAGGCTGGATTGGGACTCAGGTCCCAAACCCCTTTTGAGTGTTTTGGGGTACAGGTGACACACCTCCTGCAGTGTTTGCTCCCATTCAATACCCCCTTGGACACCCTTAGGGCCCCTCTGCCTTGTCACCTCCCACCATCCTTGGCCTCTACCTCCATGAAAGACCTTTTGTGGCAGGTCAGGGAGCTTCGATGTGTCCAAGGGTGGGGTCCTTTGTGTGCGGGACATGGGTGGCTGTCAGGAGTGGAGGGGGCATGGGAACCAAACACAGGAACTGGGACAAATGGAGAAGGCCCTAAGTGTGACCTTCTGAAGAGGACGTACCTGAAGCTGCCCTATTGGAACAAGCAGTATGTGAAGCCCAATGCATGCCGCAATTCCAAATAAAATCACAAAAGTCCTTAAGAGAAGTGTTCTAGAAAAAACTACCAAAATGCTAAGCGCTAGTTGATATGGCGAGAAGAATCAGTCCTCTCTGCTAATACTTACTACTTCACGTTTTTTCCACTTCTAATTCTTATTTTCCACTTGTAATTGTTATTTACCAACAACAGACGCCAAGATAAGCTCTAGTAAACGCACTTGCAGAAGGCAAAGAGGAAGCGTTCCCCACCTTTCCCCGAAGAGGGCGCCACTGCTGACTGATGCCCGCATTTACATACTTCTATATTCCATCACCGAAAACTTGTTTTCGAACACTGGGAGCTGCGTGAGGCCAGTCTTTTTACAAACAACTTTTCACTTAACAATCCATCAGGAACATCTTTCTAGGTCCCCATATGTAGACTTAACTGGCACTGCTCTTATGTTAGGATGAAACACGCTTTAAAGATACCAAGAAAGCAAAGGGCAAACGAGAGGCCCATGGAGCCCACCAACCCTGCCCATGACTCTGACAGCTTCGCCATGGCCCCAGCTTCCCTATGGCCCCAGCTTCCCTGGCCCTGTGCCTGTGGCTCCCCCGGGCCACTCCGAGTACTGGTTAGGCCAGAAGGAGTGTCTCTCATCCCCAGCCCTGCTTGCAATCTGTTAAATGGAGTGCCCCACCCTGGGGGTCCTCCACCTCTCCGTGCCCCCTGCCAGGCAGGCATTGGGTTGTGGGCTCACCTGGGCAAAGCGGCGGGCCCGCCTGCTCATAGTGAAGGAGTAGGCGCTGGGTAAGTGCAGGCTGACAGGCAGAACGGTCACGTTGAAATGGAGGCGGAGGACGCCCTCGCCAGGGCCCTGGAAGTCCGAGTCATTGACCAGCACAGCCAGCTGCAGGGAGCGGCTCTCCGAGATGGGGAGGCTCCGGTTGAGAACCAGCCCTGTGGGGGAGGGGGAACATGGTGATGACTGCTTCATTGCTTAGGGGCCTGGGACCACTGCCCTAAGCCGCTGCGTGCCTCCTCCCAGCCACACATCTGGCACAAACACACACGTGTGCAAACACAGACTTCACACTTGGGCCATGTGGACCACAGACTTGGCAGGTGGGGCTGAGTTGGAACCACTGTTTAAATGTTGGCTGCTGTGCTGAGCTGGATGCCGAGAGAAGCCTTCTCAGCTGGGAGATCACCTGTGTGTATGGTGTGTGTGTGTGTGGTATGTATGTGCGTATACATGAGATAAAGATCTATCATCACTGAGGCCTCGGGAAGACTATGCTGGCCTCCACTCTCCAGAGAACTATCCCAACAGTCACAGCCTCCAGTGGAGCCCTGGACTGCACAGACCCCCAGTGCCCAGAGCCTGCCCACCTCTGTACCTGCTGTGTGTTGTGCTATGGTTCTAGTTTTGCAGAGACGGAAGGACAAGCATGAGGAGGTTTGGGTACACGTGGTGTATGGAATGAGAGTGCCTGGCAGAGATGAGATTTTCTCTTATACAGGTAAGGAGACCCTCAAAGCCTCAGTGGGGGTGGGGAGGATGAGAAACAAACAGGATCGGTTAGGGCAGAAAGGGGTAACAGTACCAGCGATTCTGGAATCCCTCAGAAGCAGATCCCAAATCAAGGATTCAAGTGCCAGTCAGGTATTTGGAAGGTGATCCCAGAAAACATGGGCAGGAGGGTAGGGGAGGCAAGGCAGCTGATGAAGGTGCCCCATCCCGCAGGTGAGCACAGTGGGCCCCTGGAGCTCAGTCCTGCGGTACATTCCAAAAGCCAGACAGGACAATCTGTGCAGAATCCTCTGGCTCAAACACACAGAGCTGCTGGTATATACTAACCCCTGTTAGTAGAGGGCTGTGGGGACAAGGGAGAAAGAATCCCCAGGCACTTGGGTCCCTTGGGGATTGCAAAGCAGAGGCCAGAAGAAGGCCTTAGGCAATGACGTCTGTGTTTGTAGTGGGCACTGAGCCCTGGCATAGTCAGCATGGGAAGTGTGGTATGGCCCTACCAAGGTCTGCTAGGAGGCAGTTCAGGGAAAGAAGAAACCCTATAAAAACCCACCAAGTGGCCAAGGTGAGTCCATTAGAGACAAGGAAGGGTTGGGTGGAGTGGAAGCCTCTGTGGCCTGGGGCTTGGAACGCCAGGACAAGTGTCTGTGGGTGTAGGGTGCTATGAGAGGAGTGGGCTGCCGGCTCCCTAGGGGGCCCAGCCAGGCCAGGCCCAGCTCCTCTTACTGTAGTCATGCACAGTTGCCCGCACGAAGCTGCCATTAGCCTGGGCCAAGGTCTCGTTGGGTGAGTGCTCGACGCGGAAAGTCTGCAGGGCCCAGGTGTCCCCTGGCAGTAGTGTGCTTGTGTACCGCCTCAGCAGCTCCCCAGAGGCCGGCACCACGTCTGCGTCGAAGACACGTATTGTGGCCACCACGGTGCCCTGAGGAAAACAGTGGATGCCAGTCAGAATTGGTGAGAGGGACTCTGCAGAGACCCTGCAGGCTGGGACCTCAGGAGAACACCCGCCCCACAGGTGGACCGAGGGTGTGCAGTCAGAGCCGGCTCCAGGGACAGACTGGCCTATGTTAGAGTTCCTGTGGGATCCCATGCCAGTCTGGCCCAGTTGCCCTCCCTGTGCCGCCCCTGTGCCTCCTCTGTGCCTCAGGTATGATAAGCACCTACACGCTTCCTGTAAGGATGGATTAAAGCAGATGACCAGGGGCTCTGCTGATGTGCTTCACCAGGTCCCACAGAGAACAGCAAGCTGGGCCCCACAGGGTCGAGTCAGCTCACTGTCATATAGTGATAGATGGCAAAGCCAGATCCAAGCCTTGGTGTCCACCAGAACACCTGTATACCAATTCTCCAAACACCTGTATACCAGGCTGGAGGGGATCACGAGGAAAGTTCTGAGCAGTCACAGGGCATCTCTGCTTTTGTCACGGACCAGACTCCTTGTTGTCACCCCGAGGTAGCCCTTTCTAGCTTATGCGATCTTTACCAATGAGATGTGCTTTCCTCCCGCCCGCCCATCCACCAAACTAGCACCAGGGGTGGGCAGAGACCCAGGTAAAACCACGTATCTGCCATTGCACCCCTGGCCGGCAGGCTGCAGGACGGCCCAAGGCCCAGCAGGTGGCAGTCACGCTCCACCTACGCGGACCAGAGCCGGGGGTGGGCCGAGGTGGGCGGGGCTGTGCTGGGCGATCCCAGCTGAAGCCACTGCGCGGCGGCCGGCCTCCACCCTCCCTGAGTCTCTGGACTTTCCTGTGAACGCTGACAGCAGAGGGAGGGAGGGCTCTCCTGGAAGCTGTCCCCTTCTGGGGGCAGCACCGCTGTACCCACACGCAGCGGCAGGTGTGCCCTGGAACCTGATGCACGTCCTTGGCCTTGCCAGCCTGGACAGACACGTGCTAGGCATCCAGGGTCCACGGACACTTGTCAGGGGCCAGCTGGACTGACCTCCCCTCTCCTCCTCAGCTACCCTGGAGACAGACAGACAGCCCCAACACATAGCTGGGCAGACAAATGAAAGACAAATGGCTGGAGGGATGTTCAACTGTATGGCCGGATGGCTAGACGGACAGCTGGGTAGACCAAGGAATAAATGGTGGCCAGAGTGGCAGACACACAACAGACGGACAACAGACAACAGACAAGCACAGCGGTGGTAAACAGGCACCTCCTTCCTCTTGAACTCCACCACAGCGCTGGCGGTGTCCAAGCCCCCGAGGAAGGTGGGCGCCGAGTCGTCCTCATCGTACACGGTCACGGGGAAGGGCACCATCACCACCTGCTCTTTGTGCGCGCCGACGTGTACCGTGCACGCGGCCACCAGCTCGTATTTCTCCCGCAGCTCGCGGTCCAGGGCCCAGCGTGTGCTCACCTCCAGGCTGTCCGGGGCGCAGCGGAAGGGCAGATTCTCACCTACACACCAAGCAGACCAGGAACCCCAGTGTGACTCCTGCGCCAGGGAGCAGGGTGAGCTGTCTTTTTCAAGGGGCCTGCCAGGAGTGGCTGCAGGGGAGGATGGCCTCTGGCAGGTCAGAGTTGGGGAGTAGGATGGCCCTGTCGAGCTCTTCCTTGGCTCCAAATTGGAAGGGGAGGGGGCACAGAGCTCCAAGCATTGGTCTGCAGTGATGGCTGTGCACTAATGAGCTTACCTGGGCCTCGCAGGTTCACTAGTGCTGATGGGGGAAGCTCAGGGAACCAGAAGGCCTGCCTCACGTCCTCACTCTGATGACCTAGGGAGGGCTGCTCCCATCTCTTCCCTAACCTTGCCTCTCTTGGTGGGGATGGGTGGGGTGGGAGGGCCGGAACACCAGCTCAACCAGGCTACAGGCCCAGAGATCCAGCCCCCAGCATTGGCTGGCTTTTGAAAAAAACAGGCAATTTTAAAATTATGGAAATAATATATGCTCATTTTAGAGAATGTGAGAAATAAGGCCACTATTCCACCATTTGAAAACAAACATGGTGGGCATTTAGTGGGTAATCTGAAGTTAACACACAAGTATTTCCAACTGCCTTCTTTGCACCCCTGCTTTACACCTCCTGGCTGTGCTATCCCAGACTGGTTGTCCCACCTCTCTGTGCCTGTTTCCTCACCAGAAGATGGGCTAGATGAAGGCTAACAGGCTGCTCCTTACCAGGCCCTGTGGTTTGGGCAGTGACTGGTGTATCTTCCCACAACCTGCTGAGGGGAGGACCAGTGACAATAGCACACTTTTCAACCCGAGCCTGCCCTGAAATTCATCCTCCAGGAATAATTCAGAAAAGGGGAATGCTGACGGCTTGAAGGTCAACACTGACCATCCCCCACAGCCAACCGTGGGAGAAGGCAAACGTCCCTCCCTCAGAGCCACGTATTACGTGTGGATTACCTATGGGAAATGCTTATCATATAATGTTTCTCTCTGTTGTTTATGGTTACAAAACCATGCCCAACCAAATTTAATGAGGTAATCTTCTTGAGGAAGGGCAGCCTGCTGAACCTGACGTTTGGCTGACAATCTTGCCCAAAGACATGTATCCCTCCCTGCGGCAGGGCAAAGGTGAGGATGCTGGGGGAGTGCATGGCTCCTTTTCTTACTTCATGGAGATTTTCTTCAATGTCATTACCATGTGTGTGTGCGATAAACGTGGTGTGAATCCAGGTTCCACTGCAGCCTACCTTCTCTGTTCTAGTTCTTTGCTTCTGAGTATTTCAGGGGCGCCTCCTGTCATGGGGCTGCTCAGGTGCCTTCTCTCACCTCCACTGGGCTTCACCCTCTGGCTCGCCCTTGGCCGCCCTCCCCACGGCCATCGTGTGGCCAGGTCAGCTGCTCTTGTAGCTGCTGAGGCAGAATCCTGGAACCATGCGGGCTCCCCTCTTTCCCTTAACACCCACAGCCAACACATTGAGAAATCCTGCTGGATCTTCTTTCAATATATGCCCAGAAGGCACCTGCTCCTTGCTGCCTTGTGGCTTTCACCCTTCTTTCAGTTTCCAGCCTGCTGCTCAGGGATTTCCCAGCCTCCTGTTTCCTTGCTGCTATGCTACGCTGCCCTGGACCAAATCATTCCTAGCATGGCAGCCAGAATAATCCTTTAAAGGTAAGTGAGGGCTTGTCCACGCCGCCCCCTACAAGCCTTCCATGACTCCCCCAGCCCCTGAAGGGGAAACCCTCAGGAACTTCTCTGTCTTCATGGGCGTCCGCTCTCCCCACCCCAGCTACCAGGGGTCCCACCGCAGTGATCTTTACGGGGCTAGCCCAGCTTGCCTGGTGCCCTCCCACCTTTTCTCCAGCACTCCCTTCCTCAGCCATGAGACAGAAGACTGCAGTCTCCACCACTCCACATCCTGGGAACTTTACTCCCCAAATAGCATGTTCCAGAGGCCACCCCAGGGGAATGGAGGCTCCAGGCAGGCAGGATTTTGACTTGTTTAGTTCATGGTCACACCCTTAGCCCCTAGAACAGTACTTGGTTCATGAAAGACACACTAGAAATATTTCTGGAATATTAAATGAATGATTGAGTGGTATGTGGTGAGTAAACCAGATGGCTCATGTCAGGGGCTGGTGGGGCTGTGCCTGGCACACAGCAGACGCTGAGGGGGGGCCTCTGAAGCTAGCACTCACCTTCTAGGAGCCTATAGGACACGCTGATGTTGGGGCAGAGGAATTGCACAGGCAGCAGCCGGAATTGGTGGAAGGTGCCGGGAGGCCTGTTCTCTCTGATGCGGAAGGAGACGCCTGTCTCGGGAAAGCAGAGCTCCCGGGGTTTGAGGGAACTGCAAGCCGGGAAGGAGGTGTTGATGAAGGAGAAGTATACCCGGGCACAGCCTGGCCACTGGCACTCGCCCTCACGTAGGGACGCAGATGACAGGAAGACCTGGAGGTAGATGGTGAGCACGGGGAAGCCGCCATCTGCAGAGAGAGAAGTCAGGCCTGGTGGGGCACCAGCCACACCTACGGGTGGCAGGGAGTAGAATGGGGAAGAAGCAGGAGATCCAGGGCTGGTGTAAAGCCCAGTCCCTTCCGTTGTCCATAGGGCTCCACTAGGCTCTCGACTCTCGCTGGTCACCTTCCACTTGCCCCGAAATGCCCTAGACCCGGGGTCTGTCTCTGCTTCAGGGTCCCATGGTTCTGGTCCCTCTGCCTGGGGTGCCTCACAGGCCCGCCTCTCTTGTCATTCAGGTCTCAGCTCAAATATACCACTCCCTCAGGTGCTCTGAGCGCTGGGCCCTATTGTTCCCCCACGTCTCCCCAACAGCCTCTAGCACATCATTGCCCCCATCAGAAGGGTGCCCTGAGTCCCAGGTCTAACCAGGTAGAGCACTTCCCTGGCTGGCTCCTATGCATGTGGGGGCTCCCCAGCCCTCCAGGGGCCGTCCTCCTGGAACGCCTCTGTGGAGACACACCCATGGCCAGCCTTCCGGAGTGCCTGGAGGGGGGATTTCCAGCAAACTCCATTAGAGAGAATTTCTCCAACAAGGTCTGGTTCTCTTCAAGAGTGATGGGTACTCTTCCTGGGCCCTCTCCCTCAGCCCTAGTGTAGTGGCTGCTACCCTGCATTTGCTCCTCCCAGAATTCATCAGAATTCTGCTTCTTCCTAGCCCTCCCTTGGTGCTTCAATCCCCGGTTGTAGCTAATCATTTTCTATATGAAACTGCCCTGTTCCAGTTACTATGTGGTTTTTCTCCTGACTAGACTTAACAGGTGCATGATGAACAGAACAAGCCCCCTAGGAAATATGGATCCTTGACAAACTCCACTCAGCCTTTACCCCCGGAAACATAGTTCAAGGTCCCCATGGGGGATTGGGATGGAGACAGCAGCAACTAAGTACAAGCAGAACCAAGACCCATCTGAGATGCCACCTCCAGAACTGGGGTTCCCTTGTGGCAGGCTCTGTCACGTGACCTTGGCTTTCCTTGGCTGACAGGGGCACAGTCATTCTGCCCTCCTGGGCAGTGCTGCCCATTCTGCATTCATAGGCATGCCATGGGCCTCTCGCCCACATGAGGGGGTTCAGGGCTGGTGTGAGTGTGTGGTGAGGCCATGTCTTTGAAGGAGATGGTTGGAGGTGGGGAGCTATTGTGTGTGTGATCACTGTTTTGTGCCATAAGGCAGAAAGCGCTCCTCTTCCCAGTATCAGGGTCACATGTGGTTTTCTCCCTGCTCTGACCCCTGCTCTGAGGAGGCTGACCAGGTCTTCCTTCTATACCACTTTCCTCCTTGGCACCAGGCCTGAGTCCCCACTGGGTACCATGGGCAGCTTGATGCTGATGGGAAGACCAGCTTTCCATGGAACTGCTACTTCTCCAGAAAGTTCCAGATCACTCACTCAACCAAAACTTTTCAATTTTTCTAGCCCCCCCCTCTTAACTCCTCTCTTGTAACCCTAAGTCCTGTTCTTCCAAATGGAAAAGGCTTCTAAGCCCAGCCTGGAGAGAGCACCCGATCCTTTCCAGGGGTTCTCCCCAATCCCAACAGACTCAGAAGGCCCAAGGGTCATCAGCGGCCCCCAAACTCATCCTGGTGTCCTGGCCAGGCTGGACACAGAGGCAGGCCAGCCTCACTTCACCCTTCACCCTTACGCCACAGGGATCACACAGGAAGCACCCTCTTGGGCCTCAGTGTGGGTGTGACGTGGGCTGTGGGAGGAGAAGACAGGGTGGGGGAGGGGGTCAGGCGGCTCCCTTACTGCGGATGCTGAGCCTCTCCCAGGCGCTGTGGTCCAGGCTCCGGTTAAGGTAGAGAAGGCCCGTGTCCTCCTCGATGCGGATCCAGTCGTTCTCCTGCAGCCTCGCACGGTAGGCGATGCCGTAGAGGTGCTGGCCCAGGCGGAAGCTGGGCACCTCCTCGGGGGCGTCCCGCAGGGCGTGGACATAGAGCAGGGGCATGCCAGCTGGCTGGTCCACATACAGTTTCTCCCAGTAAGCGTCCCTGGAGAAGTAGAGTCCTAGCGGAGCTGCAGGAATTAGGGAGGCGTGTGAGGGAGGGAGGAATGCCGATGGGCGTCCGGAGCAGGCCTCCCAGGCAGACCAGCCCTCTCCAGCCGCTTTATTTCACACTTCGGATCCTCCCAACCTAGCATAATTAATAGTGCAAAACTATAGGCAAGTTCCTTGTTCTGAAATTACAAGAGAGAGATCTCACCCTCCATGATTCACGGCATTCAAGACTTTTACACCCAAATAAAGAAATAATAAGATTCTGATCTTACTCGGACTTTCTCACCAGTAGTCCCAGTAATGTCCACACACACACCTGTCTGTGGGGCGAAACACAAGCCGCAAATGGACTGCCTTAAAACAGAAAAAGAAAAGAGAGGAGGACGTACTACAAAACACCTGCAAAATCGTTCCCAATCACCCAAGTTTGACAAGTATGTGAGCCACACAGAGCTCGGAGTGACTCAGGTTTCTCAGAAAATCGCCTGGATCCCCAGCTTTCAAGTGCGCACGACGACGCCAGATAAGCAGGGCAGGCAACAGTCACCAAAAATGAACCAGGGCACTTTACGGATTTATTCATTCCTAAGATTGATTTATTTATTTGAGAGAAAGTGTGTGTGAGAGAGATCGTGAGGCATGCATGTTGTGGGGAGGGGCAGAGGGAGAGAATCTTCTGGCAGATTCCCAGCTGAGCGAGGAGTCTGTACTGGGGCTTGATCTCTTGACCCACGAGAAAATGACCTGAGCCAAAACCAAGAGTCGGACACTTAACCAACTGAGCCACCCAGGCACCCCGAACCAGGGCTCTTTATAAGAGAAACACACCTTTAAAGTTAAACATACTCCTACCACTTGACCCAGAAATCCTACTGAATTTATCCGAGAGAGGAATACATATGTCCATCAAATGACTCATTCACAAACAGCAAGGTTATTCACACAGCCGAGAACTGGAAACAGCCCAGATGCCCTTCAGGCAGGTGAGTGGACAGGCAAAGGGTGGTTTTCACACCACGAAATCCTATGCAGCAATAAAAAGGGATGAATAGTTGATTCACACAACAACTGAGAAGGATCTCACAGACATCGTGCGAAGCAGAAGAAGCCAGGCAAAAAAGGACACACATGGCACGATCCCAGACTAACTTTAGGTTAACAGAGCAGGCTGGAGACCTGTGAGGGGTGGGAGGAGGCCAAAGACTAGGAAGGGCAGGAAGGAATGTTCTGGGGGATGTAAAGATTCCACATCCGGATAGCAGTGTGGGTCACATATGCACATGCATTTGCTGCCAATGTACAGATAAGAGCTGTATATTTCAACTTCTGTAAATTTCCCCTGAAAACCTATCACCAAGGGACTGTGGCTAGAGCTCTGGTTGCCACCAGGAAGAGGATGTGGACCACGGTCTCGCTGGGAAAACCCATTCATTCAACATTTTTCATGATAAAAAGTTTTAAAAAACAGTAAGAATTTTCAAGAAGGTGGAAAATTAGGCAAACGACGCTGGAAAAACCACTAAAAGCCTGAAAATACCCTATAGCAGTAACCAACACACAACACAAACATTAGAAATGCCCACGTATTCACTCACATTGAGCCAATTTCTCTTTTCAATCAGCTTGTTTCCACCTACACCCCACTCTGCTCACAGCTGTTGGGGTGAGCAGCCAGGCCATTCTGCACCAGCAGAGGGTACCCCTGGTACCACCTGGGTCCTCAAGGACATATCTGGGTATGGGAAACAATCCATTGCCAACCAGGGTCAGGTAAGACCACAGGGGAGCCCTTTCCAGATCCCAAAGCAGTGAAACAGTCCGTGAACAGGAAGGCTGCCACACTGGGGGATGTTTTTCAGGATGACTTCAAAAGGCAGCCAAACTGTGAGGACCAACCTGGGGGGAAGCATGCACTTGGCCTGGTCTGCTCCCTGCCAGACAGGCTTGGGCTGGGAAGGAGCAAGGGGGAGAGGGACGGAGAGGGAAAGAAGGAAGCGGGGAAGAGAGAGAGAGAGAAGGGAGGGAGAGAGATGCTCTGGTCAGAGCCAAAGGCCTGGCCCTGTGCACCCCACACTCAACACAGAGA
Organism: Lutra lutra; assembly: GCF_902655055.1. NCBI lineage: Eukaryota > Metazoa > Chordata > Mammalia > Carnivora > Mustelidae > Lutra > Lutra lutra. The sequence goes on from NC_062291.1 coordinate 51,226,553, forward strand.
TGGAAGGAAGCAGGGGTGGGGGAATGACCACACTTATAATGTGGCCTGAAAGACCACATTGGAAAGCCCTCCCGAAAGAGGTGTCCCTGGAGTGGACCTAGAATTACCTAACCCCGTGGTTGCAGTTCAGGGAGGGGCAGGCCAGGACTTCTAAGGAGCCTGCCTTGTGCTCTGAGCTGAAGTTTCCTGGGGGAAGGATCCGCTCCAAAGTGTCACACTGGCTGCCATTCAAGGGGAAGACAGCTAAAGGAGCTCCATGAAGTCGCACTGGGGAATTCTGGGGAGGGAGTGCCAAGACCACGCCTCCCCCACCCTGGGGTCTCGGTGGCAGACATGGGCAGGAGCTGCCTGAGTGCCACCCTTCTCTCCCCATACCCTCCCCGCTGGCCCAGAAGGATGGAGGTTCTCAGATGTACTCAGGGCTGACCTCCATGGGATTTAGCAGCTGATGCTCCCAGCAACAGGAAGCAGCTCCCAAGGCTGGCCTCTTGCTGTTCCTGTTCAAGGGCAGCTGATGGCACCAGCGCAGGGCTGAGTGGAGTGTTGGGCCATGGCTGACCGGTCCTCTGAGGGTCCCTGCACACCGGGGATCCATTCCAGAGGCTCGCATGTCCCAGCAGAGGCGCTCACGCTCCCCACAGTGTGGAGCCCCAAAGAGGACCCTACCAACTCATCAAGTCATGACTCAGACAAAGACAGGAATGCTCCCTGTGTGTGGGTGAGGAGACACCCACAGGGAGGGAACAGCGGTCGGGGAGTCCCCAATGGGGCTTGGCATCCACCTCCCACCAGGACTGTGCCAGGGCCTGCTCTGGGCTGCCCGGCAGGGTAACTCCTGGCTCGCTCTCCTCAGTGGGGCCATCCAGTCTCCCCCACAGAAATCTGACACTACAGGGGCTTTCAGCCCGTGGCAGCATCCCAGCATGGCCAAGCTCCGGAAGGCAGGCTCAGAAGGGGGACTGGAGCCAGGCCCAGCACTGCCGCTCCACCAAGGGCCCAAGTCATGAGCAGCAGCTGAGGTTGTCCTCCAACATTCCATGAAGGTTCCACAAGTCAGAGCATCCAAAAAGAGTTCTAGGGGAGGGACTGAGCCGGGGGACTGCTAAGGAAGGTGACACCCGCTGCCCTATGGGCAGGGAGAATGACTCTCTTTTCCCTTGACCATGTCCTGCCCCCACAACCTTCGGAAGGGGCTGGCCTCCTGCGGCCTACTGTCGCCTCTCAAAGGTGGAGTGTGGGGTGAGCACAGCCCGGCCAGGTGGCTCTGGGAGGCAGCACAGCACAAGGCCAATCCCCCCCTCCACCAATACACACACACACACACACCGACCTTCCATCCTCTCCACAGCCCCAGACAGAGGCACTGTCAGGACGACTGTTCTGCAAACAGACACTGAGGCAGAAAGAAAGCCATTTGTTTGCTCAAGGGCACACACACAGATGACAAGAGAACTGGAATCTGCAAGGCAGGCTTTCTAGAAAGGCACCCCCTCCACCAGCCCACTCATCTCCTGGGGTCCCTACAGTTGCCGTGCTCTTGATCCGCAGCGGACCAGACCTGTGGCCCTACTGAGGTAGCCCTGTCTGCTGGGACACACTTTGTTCCCCCACAAAGCCCTGAGCAGTGACCGAAGCTCCCTGCAAGTCAGCAAAACAGCTCGAGGGGAAAGGTGGTTCTGATGATTCACCATCTCTCTGGGCAGGTTGGCATTTCCAGGCACAAAAAAGGAGGAGAGACTAACTCCCAGGGGCCTCACAGGGTGATGGCGAGGGCAACCTGGCCTTGTGACAGTGACACCAGCTAAGGAGGGGGCTCGGCCACGACAGGAGCCGCCAACCTCCTCTGCACCCTGGCAGAAGGGCATGCACCGACACTATGATCTTGAAGAGGCTGCCGTTGGGCCTCAACTCCCAGAGCTGCAGGCAGTGTTACCAGGTCCACGAGACGGGACGCAGACCAGGGCAGCCCGTGTCTTCCAGAGCCCTTGTCACCAGGCCACCAGCTTTCCTTGGCGTGCCTGACCCCTCCACGGAGAGGTGAGGTCTGCGTTCTTGCCCCCAGCAGACCAGCGAGGGGACATCGCATGTCAACAGAGCTCCCATCCTGGGAGGCAACCGCTGGCGCTTTCTCTCAGGACACAAATCACTGGCCCCGGTCAGCAGAGCAGAACCAAGAACTTGGCTGTTCTTGGAGCCACTGTGGAGAGGGACTTCTGGAGTGACTCTGGTGACATCTGAAGGCTGCAGAAAACAGGCCTTATCAGGGGAAGAAGCTCTACCCACAGCACCTCACCTGCAGAGTAGACAAGAGCAGCTCCAGAATTGGGCTCCCCTCTGAGAGGGCCTCCTTGACTGCACACACTTTCGGTGGTACAGGGGCTGGGAGGTAGGACGGCCTGAGCTCCCAGAGCTCCCCACCCCCAAGCTGGTGCAGTTCCCACCACGCAGATCATATGTGCAGGAGAGAATGGGTCCTGCCTGCTCTCATCTCACAGAGGCCAGCCCTACGGGATCTGTGTGGGGCCCAGTCGATTGCTGCCAAAAGGGATTTGTGGGTCGGGCAATGATTGTGAACAGAAACAGACTTAAAGGCACTTAAATACCTTCCAGGTGGTCCCTGTAGCCAGGCATGGCTCCCTTAATGCTCCTCAATGTCACAGACCCTTCTAGATGGAAAAACACATGGTCCAAGGCAGGGAATCGAGGAGGTGGGTGTGGGGCCGGCCTCAGGTGGGGATAGCCTGGGTAGTCCCAAAGGGCCCCAAACTTGGTTTAATGCTCTCATGTCACTGTTTCGAAATTCTTCACAACCTAGAACAAAGTGTCCAACTCATCCTCCTACACTGGGCCCCACAAAGGATGTAGTCAATCCTGGCAGGTGAATGAGGAGAGCCTGGGATGAGCCACTGGGGCCCACTTCCTCGGGGCTGTGTCAGAGTCTGCTGACCTCTGCTGCATCTCAGTTTCTCCAGTTGCCAATCAAAGGAGGGCATGCTGGGGAGAGGAGTGGCCAGAGCACGCTGCAGACATGCCTTGCCTTTGCACAGGGATTATACGAAGCTCGTGCTTCAGAGTCACAGCTGCTATGTGTAGATTCCTTTGCTACCCCATTTCCCAGTTCAGAACACTGAGGCTGGGAGGTACGAAGCCTTACCCAGGTGAATCTGCTGGTGGTTCTGAGTCTCAGAGTTTGGAACACTGGCAAACAAAGTGGCATGGGGAGTCAGGATGAGGGCAGATGGTAAGCCCACAAGGAGGCTCACTGCTGGCACCTGTCTGCCAGGAAGGCCCATGTGGCCTGTGGGCTCCGTCCTGCCTCTGCTGTAAGCTACTGCTTGGGCAGATAACAGCAGGACTGGCAAAGCCTTCCCCATCCATATCTTTCACTTCTGAATGCCTTGGGGCGCCAGAATCCTTCCCCATGCCCAGTCCACGGTTTCTGCCTAGAGAGGTTGGCCTGTGTCACCCCCCAGGGACAACCCGTGGTCCTCGTGGCTCAGGTCGCCCCTCAGGCACCATGCCGAGGAGCGAGGAGCTGGCCTTTGCTCACAGCACGGTGGGTCCCGTGCAGCTCATGGCATCCCTGTCCAAGGCTCAAGTCACTGCTCACGTTCAGAGAGACCTCATCTGCTCCCACCCTTCCAGACCCCAACAGGGAAAAGGTGTAGAATGAACTTTGACAGGGTGAAGTGCTGTCCTGCTCTGAGCTGGGCCTCCCCTGATGTCTCGTTTATGAGCAGATCCACCATCGGTGCCTGCCAGGTGGGAGCCCTACTGGCTGCGTTCAGTGCACGCCGTCACCAGGCCACGGTTTTGCCTTTACCTGGGACCATTCTGTTAGCCTGCAAAGGTTGTTTCCAATGCTCCACATTTGGTTGGCATATTTATTCGGATTTGGGTGCAGATGGAGCTAGGCCCTTAACCCCCACTCCCTCTCTTTCATTCGGCGCTTCACAAGAGCACGTGTGCTCTTGCACACGCTCTGTCCCACGTGCGCACACCCTCATGCCCACACTGGACCCTGAGCGGCTTCCCTGTCGTAAGCAGGAAGGGGAGCCTCGTCAGGTGGGGGCCGCTGCTGGAGGTCAAGGACTCTGCTCCTGCTCCTGGCGGCTTGCCTTGGCTTTCTCAGGCTCCTGCCGCCCCCGGGCAGCGAGCAGCAGAGAGGCGAGGGGACAATTCGCGTGCTCCACCCCTCCACCTGCCCAAAGCTCACAGTCCCTTGGTGCCTGCACAGCCCACACGTGAGCCTAGTGATCACCTTCCCGCAGACCCATCCACAGCCTTGGCTCCCCTGTGCCCTGAAGGGTTGTCTCCAGCCCATCCTGAGGCTGCAGGCCAGCCCTGGCCCCAGCAACCCCATCTTCTCCATGAGCTGTGGGCTGCTGCCCAGCTCCGCCAGCAGGCTCTGATCCCAGCCTGGCATGGCTGGGGGGGTCGGGGAGGGGGTCCTTCCCTGGGGGCTCTCAGCCTGAGCTGGCCCACGGAACTCCCTGGTGCTCACCGTTGTTCTCCCAACACATAGCTTTGGAAGTTATGTGACCCTCTCCTGTTTCAAGGGCTGGGTGACCGCAGAACCCTCAGTGAGCCCGCAATTATTCACACGTCTCTCCTCCACATTCTCACTCTCCCACACACACACGGTTACACAGCCACTCACGCCCTCGGGCTTCCTTGGTGTACAGCAGCGTGGCATAGCCTGGTCCCCACCTTGGCTCACCTGCATCAGCACTCCGAGGTCCTGGCCAGCCCTGGCCATCGGGACCACTCGAGGATCACCTGAGCCGCTTCTGCCTTCCCTGTCCCCCCTCTGCAGTGGCTGTGCTGCTCTGTGACCTTGCCAGTCCAGATCTGGGCAGGCGCTTCCCGGCCAGGCGCCCTCGGCCTGTCGCCCCAGCTCAGGGCCTATCCTCCCCGCTGCTACAAGTGCCCAGTGAGTCGCACTCAACACAGCACATAGTCGCCCTGCTGGGGAAAGGCCAAGAGCCCCCAGCAACTAAAAATGTCCTAGGACTGCAACATGGAAGCTGGAATTCAGGGCTCCTAAAAAAGAAAAAAATAAAAGTGCAATGGTACGATGCAAGAATGGGGTGGGGCCAAGGCCTGCCTGTATGTGCGTGCAGGGCAGTCCCCTCCTGCAGAACCCGCGTGCCGGACAGCCCCGGCTCCTGCCCCTGACGAGTGCCAGACTGCGTCGATGACAGTTTTATTATAAGCCAGCAGAACCTCCTCAACAGACGATTTCCTAATGCCATCATCTTTTCTGGGAATGGGAAACAGACCCTACCGACTTCTCCCCAGGGACGGCCCTTCCCCCTGCAGGCCAGCTGTCCCCGTGGGGGGTCCCTCCACATCCAACAGCAGCACTGGGCACAACCACCCTCCCAGGACGTCCACAGCACGGCCCCGCCCCTCTGGCACAGTCACGGTTTCTCTTTGCTCCAGCAGCACATCTGATAGACGCAAACGCGCCGTGCAGGACACTTACACGGAGAGTGAACCCCACAACAAACGCCCGTGGGAGCGCGGCCCACCCTGCCGGTCGCTTGGCCCTGCTGCTGCCCCTCCCGGATCCCCACCTTCCACCTCACCCCACTCACTTTGAACAGGAACCTGGGGCTTGGGTTTCTCTTGCCTTTTCTTAAATTGTTTTCTACATAAGCCTTCTACCTCATTCCTGGAAGGTACTTTTGCTGTGTAGAGAATTCTGTGGCAAAGTTATTTTCTCTCAGTCCTTCAGAGGACTTTTCTGTTGTTGCTGCTGCTTCAAAGAACTCTGTACCCGTTCTATTTGTCACTCATTGGCATCCTCTTCTCTCTGGCTGCTGCTAGGACCTCCTGTCTTTGGTGCTCTCTCCCCTTGCATTAGGATTAACCAGCCTGCCCATCTCCTATGCGGGTTTCCTCCCCCTTGGGAGCTCTCTGAATGGCGGAAGCTCCTTGTTCTCTCTCCCTGTTCCCTCCAAGAAACAGCAGCCGGTCCCACGGCACTCGTGCCCCGTGTTCGTGAGCCTCTGTGCTCATGTCTGCCACGTTCGCCGGCCCTGACCTCATCCTCAGTGCCAGGTGCGAATCTCCATCGTCTTGCTCCAGCCCCTCCCACGTCTCAGTCGACTTAGAGGAGGACCCTGACCACCCAGCCCCGCCTGCTCCTCCCACCTGCCCGCCCCAGTCAGGGTACCAGCCACATCACGGCTGAGGCCACATGCCTCAGACTCGTCCTGAGCCCTTCCATCTTCCACACCTTCGAGCAGAGCAAACACAGGATGCCTTCTGCCATCCCCAGTCTAAGCCGCCACGCTCCCGCTCCCACATCTCCTTCACCTGCATGAAACCACACTGCTCAAGAGGCCTTCCTGAGCCCACTCTTAACCCCACAGGCCTCATGTACAGAACCACCAGGGTCACTTGGACCACATCACCTTCTTTTTTTTTTTTTTAGATTTTATTTATTTGACAGAGAGAGAGCACAAGCAGGTAGACAGGCAGGCAGAGAGAGAGAGGAGAAAGCAGGCTCCCTGCCAAGCAGAGAGGCTGATGCGGAACTCGATCCCAGGACCCTGAGATCATGACCTGAGCCGAAGGCAGAGGCTTAACCCACTTAGCCACCCAGGCGCCCCCACATCACCTTCTTCCTGAAGCCCTGTATTAACTGCCCACTGCTTGCAGAATAAAACACAGCTCCTCACCAGGGGTGAGGGCCCAACTGTCCTCCTCCCAGCTCACCTCCTTCCCACTCTCTTGGACACCCACATTCCAGGCACATCAGCCAACTCTCCACTATGAGCTGAAAGAGCAGACATCATAGTGAGTGGCCCAATGAAGGCAACAGTGAAGGAGCAAACCAATAAACACATGGTTTCATGGAGTGAGGGGGTGCACTGGAGACTTTGGGAAATGGTCCGAATTTGGGATGGGGGTGTGGAGCTAAGATTCTCTGGTTTGGTCTGATGGGCACTGAGAGCTGCAGGTGGAGAACCAGCAGTAGAATGAGCCAGGAGAGCCACACGGATGCCCCTCCTGTCCTCACAAGCCTCGTGAGGGACATGTGGACTCCTCTAGGGCACGAGACATCTCAGTGAGGCGGGGGGTGAGTGCTGAGCAAACAGCCCCCAGGCTGAGAACAAAACCTTGGATCCCTGCTCAGGAAATGACCTACTGGTGACGAAGATGGAGATGTGGCCAGAATGTGTGTGCAACTTACACACATACACACGTGTGTATGTGCAGGGTCTCCCTGCCATCACTACTCTCTGTCTCAGTGGGAGGCTCTGCTTTTATAAGGGATTATAATGCATCTGCTTTTAGGAAGAAAGTAGAGCTCAAATTGGTAACTCGAACTTCTTAACAGATTTAGGGGGGAGGCATAAAAGGGAAACCCAGTTTTCGAAATTAAGTGTGGTAAAACACATATACAATTCACCATCTTAATTATTTTAATGTCCCAACAAGGACATCAGTCACTGTGATCTCAGCAGTGCCCCCTCAGTTCCAGTCCTCCACTCCTTCTTCCCTAAGTGCTGCCAGCAGCCTGCGGTGGGCGGCCTGTGCCACTAATGCCCACGAGGCAGAGTGGCCTTCCTGGTATGGGCTGGGTACACGGCAAGGGCCAGCTGAATAGGCCCGCACACAGGGAGGAGCAAGTGGGCACCCTGGCCCACACTGGGGCCCTCAGCTTCCTGTAACGAGCTCCGGGGCTCTCCACGTTCTGGAAGGTTTTGTCCAGCACAGAGTCCAGGGCTCCCACCTGCCTGTCTGGCCAAGGGCTTCACACACAGCTCAGCTCTCAGGGCCCACCACCATCCCTCCGGCCTCAGTCCTCATTGTGTGGTTCACGGTGGGGAAGGGCAGGGGACCCAAGGTGGGTGCAGCATCTCCCCAGACACCTGTCCTCTTGGGCCTTGGCTGGGAAATGTGGCTGGCAGCTTGGGAGAGCAGCCAGATGGAGAAAGAGAGAACTGGGGGCCAGCCCCTGCCCCAGAGATGCCTCTCTGCACACACAGGCACACCCCAATGGGAAAGAGACGCAGAGGTTCACCTCTCACATGCATGGTTGAAATGCAGTCAGCCCCCAGGTCTCCAGTCACTGGGCCACATCACTCAGGGAGCGCCCTGCAAGCGTGGGGAAGGGGTCTGGGTGTGGTTGGGGTTTGGGGGAGTGAGGTCATGACTGAGCTCTACAGCCCAGGCAGCGTGGGAGCCAGGAGCCTGAGCTCGCCCTCTGCTCACAGGCCCCAGCCTTCTGCTCCGAGGAGTCCGGGCCCCAGGCTGCACCGTGCTTGCACCCGCAACCACCGCCCACACGTCCACACCCGTCCAGGCCAGCTGCAGTGGCCTGAGATGATGGACGCTCCTGCCCAAATGTGATTTCCCAGCTGCCGCTAAGCTAATCACCAGCCTCACGGGCAGTTCCTTCCGGCTTCTATGCAAAGGAAACTGCCAATTAGGTTACAATTAATTTCTTACCCAGGGCAAGGCCTGGCTGGAAAAAGACCGGCCACCCAAGTGGCCTGCCGATGACTGTTTGCGGGTCACCAGGCCCCTGTGGCTCCAGCACTCTCATGCCCCAAGGCCCCAGCTGACTTTGGTTGTGCTGGCCCTGGCCTGGGGGTGACCAGCCAGGACATTACCGGCTTGGACCCTGTGTGCCTCTGCTGGGAGAACTATCCCTCATGCACCCAGCAGGGCACTGTGACTCAGACTTAAACAAATATGTCACCCCACCAACCTTGAGCTCCCTGAACAGAGATGGTTCTGCCCGTTTTTGTCCACCACCACCCCTGCCCTGCCCCAGCACTCTTTGTGCAACATTCTTTTTAAAAGATTTTATTTATTTATTTGACAGAGATCGTAAGTATGCAGAGAGGCAGGCAGAGAGAGAGGAGGAAGCAGGCTTCCTGCTGAGCAGATAGCCTGATGCGGGGTTTTTATCCTAGGACCCTGGGATCATGACCTGAGCCGAAGGCAGGCACTTAACTGACTGAGCCAAGCAGGAGCCCCTCTTTGTGCAACATTAACAGGCCAGATGTCTACAGTGCATTTTCTATGAGAGGCTCTGTTCTAAAGCACTTCACATGAATTGTTCACTTATTAACACAACTGCCAGAAGTAGGGCTGGTTATGATGCCTGTCTTGCAGAGGGAAAAACTGAGGCAGAAAGAAGCTAAGCACCTTGCCCAAGGCCACTCAGACAGTGAGCCAGGACTTAAGCTGAGGGTCCTGTCTGGGGTTGTGTGTGTGGCCACCAAATTCTCCTGCTCAGTGCCGGCTGTGCACACACGTGCAGATAAGCCAGCGCCCTGGGCCCTGGGACTCTGGGCCACCCACCCACCTGCTTGCAGACCAGGCTGAAAATGCCATCATAGATACCCATCCATACCTCCCTTAGCCTCTTCTAAAAAGCAGGTGCCCCTAGAAGTCTCCTGGTATAAACATTGTTAACATTTCAATGAAATGGGGTGAAGCCCAGATATGTGTGACTGGGAGGGAGTCTGTTCAGCCAGTATCTGTCTGATAGGGACAGACACAGTAATGGTTGCTGCGTGCAGAGGAAGTACCTGGCAGGTGCTCACCAATGCTAGGGGCCCAACATGTCTATCTCAGCTGGACACATAAGTGAACCCCGAGGGATCTTTCCCTCCATCCCACTGGATCCTATTATCACTAAATACTTGAAAAGGTGGAACCAGCAGGCTCCAGCTTCTGCATGTGGATACTGACACATGACTTGTGGAGGAGGGGTCAGGAAGGTAACGTCTTCTACATGGGGTGACTGGGACAGAGGCACCTCCATGAGCCAGAAGTAGCCTGTCAGTCAGACAAGGGCCTACTGGCACTGCTCTAGCTCGATGGGGGGGCTGGAAGGCTGTCCTGTGGTCTGGATGTGCTTCCTTGTCAAGTCTGAGAAGACCAGAAGGGGCCCTGTCAAAGGAAGGCCCTTTTCCTAGGGGCTTTGGGAAAAGGCCTGCCTCATGCCTCTAGTACACACTCCTTTCTATGTGGGGCAGGTTTGGGATGTCACAGTGCTGCTGCTGGGAGCCCCCCCCCTCGCTCCCTCCCTGCAGCTTTGGACCTGTTTCCCCTTCCCCTCTCTACTCCCCACTAAAAACAAGGGTAGGTACGATCAGGTGAACAGCAGAGGGGACCCCCTGGGTCCAGGGCCACCACAACACCTGGACCAGAGGCTGGGTTCTCTCTGGAGATGGGGGGGGGGGTGACTCAAAGAAGGCCTAAGGGTCTGCTCTGCTGGGAGGGTGGAAGGAAGAGAGCTGGGGAAACCTCTGACAGAGGTGGTTTCAGCACAGCATAGGCCTGTGGCCAGACAAGCCGGCAGGTCCTGAGGGCCCACTGCACACCGAGGGCTTTCCCCATCTATATGGTTTCCCCATGTATAAAATGACAAGGTTACACCCGAGGCTAAGGCTCCTTTTAATTCTGATTCCCCTACAAGTCTATGTGATGTCTATGCAGAAGCAGTCACAGAATGAACTTTCTGAGCAGGGACAAGTGGCAGGATGGTGGGCACGATGGAAACCGGGGTGGTCTCTGGGAGTGGGGCGTGGGCCATGGGCCATGGGATGCAACGAGATTATAATCACAGGTGCCTTCCTAGACCACCAATGATAAGGCAAAAAGACATGACCTAGGTCCAAAGGAGAGTCTTAGGGCAACACAAGGAAACAGAAAGACAAGGGCAGAGCTGGGCCCAAGCTCACACTCCTTCACTGCCTCTCTGTGTGACCGGCTGGGAACCAGGACAGAAATGCCTCCTTGGAATTATGGCTGGGACAAGCCAGGTACAGAGCACCCACTGATGGAAGCCAGTTCTCTATTCTCCCTCCTCCATTCTCCCTCCCCCACTTATGGAACCAGAGCAGCCTGGGGCCCACAAAGCCTTCCAGCTACTCCTCAGTCACGTCCTGCCCACCCCCATACCTCTGCCCAGCACTCCTGTAGCTTCTGGATACAAGGGTGAGCAACGCCTCAGTGCACACTGCTGTCCCAGGAAAATGGCTTCAAGGGACTAGCAGCATGACATCACACAGCCACAATTACAATAATCAACTTACACCAGATCTGCCTGGTTATTTTTAGAGTCAGGACTGAGGTTTAGCAAGACAGGGCGGCCCTGGGTCTTCCTGCTGCTGAGTCCTGCCTTGTCAGGTGGGCTGGGTGGGTTGCTGGATCCTGGCACCCCTCCTTTCCCCGGTCCTTCACAAGGTGATCCCCAGGCATGGGCATCTCATACACGAGTTGTGACACCATTGCTTCTGGGGCATTCACGCTTCACGTGGCCTCAGGGTCCAGGTCTTTGGAGAAGGTCCTCAGGGTCCCAGTGGGGTTATGGTGGCTCAGCCTCCCCCACTGAATATCTGATGAACCCATGTCCTCCTCAAAAGGGACCTGGGGCTCAAACACTGTCAGAAATGTCACGGACACGGTGAAATGTTAATGACACAAAACGGCTTCTCAGCAATACCCGGTGGAGGTCTGATAAAGCAATGTAAGCCCAACAACAAAAAGACACCCCACCCAATTAAAACAGGGGCAAAGGACCTGAAGAGATGATTTCTTCAAAGAAGATGCAAATGGCCAATGAGCACATGAAAGATGTTCAACCTCACTAATATTAGGAGAACGCAAATCAAAAGTACAACGAGATACCACATTGTACCCCACACTCTGGCTATAATGAAAAGAAAACAAAATAAAAACCCAGAAAATAACAAGTGCTGTCAAGGATGTGGCAAAATCAGAACTCTCACACACTGCTGGCGGGGATGTAAAACAGTGCAGCTGCTGGGCAAAACAATTTGGCAATTCCTCAAAAAATAAAACAGAATTATCAGATGGCCCAGCAACTCCACTCCTAGGTATGTATCTAAGAAGACTGAAACCAGGGACTCAGATATTTGCCCATGAACGTTCATAGCAGCTTTAGTCACAACGGCTAAAAGGTGAAAACAATCTTAAAGTCCATCAGTAGATGACTGAAATAAAATATGGATGTATGCCACAATGTGCACGCACTTTGAAAACACGACGCTAAAAGAAAGATGCCAGGGGCGCCTGGGTGGCTCAGTGGGTTAAGCCGCTGCCTTCGGCTCAGGTCATCATCTCAGGGTCCTGGGATCGAGTCCCGCATCGGGCTCTCTGCTCAGCAGGGAGCCTGCTTCCCTCTCTCTCTCTGCCTGCCTCTCTGTCTACTTGTGATCTCTGTCAAATAAATAAATAAAATCTTTAAAAAAAAAAAAAAGAAAGATGCCAGATAAAAAAGGTCCATTTATATGAAACATCCAGAGAGGACGAACCTGTAGAGACGGGACGCAGAGCAGTGGTTACCAGGGGCTGGGGGTGGGGGCGCTAATGGGGCAATGTCTAGGGGCTAAGCTCCCTTTTGTGGTGGTGAAAATGTTTTGGAGCAACACAGCAGCAATACCGAGGCAACACTGTGAAAGCACTAAACGCCACTGAATCGTTCAGTTACCATGGCTGATTTCATGTTGTGTGAATTTTACCTCCCCCCAAAAAAAGCAAACTGTAATTATCCACCATCCCTCCTTCCCCAGTGCCTGGGCCCAACGCAGGCCCTGGCTGTGCTGACCAGGAGACCAGACATCAAAGAGGTGGGGCTCAAGGGTGTGAGTCTGGAGAGGGGGACCCCAAGGGTGTCCGCGGGTGCCCCGGCGTGTGCCCTCCCACCCACCACACTCTCCTTTGTACTCGGGGCTTCTCTTGAGGAGGGAAGGGCCATGCGACAGGATTCCAGCCCACAGAACTTGGGCAGAGTGCCGGGGGCCCCTCCAGGCCTGGCTCTGTGCCCCTCCCTGGGCACGTGGCTGGGCATGGAGTGCCTGGCGGGGGGCACTGTCAGCAGGAGACACAAGGACTGTGTTGAGTTACTGAGACTATGGGAGCTTCCGTTACCAAGCACATCCTCACCTGCCCTCAAAGATAGGAGTGGGTGGGAAGCAGGGAAGCAAAGACTATTCGAATGGGCTCTCACTCAAGACCTCTCAAGGCTCTGTGGAGTCATGTCTGTGGTCCCTCTGGGTGAGTAGCCCATGAAGACCACCCTCGGGGCTGCCTACCTGACCAGGCGCATCCCTTGGGTGGCAAAGTGGGTCCCCGCAGTGCTAAGTGCATGTTAACCCTGCTTCCGCCGGGGAGAAGATGGAGGGCGGCGACTCCAGGGCTAAGTGGCTGCTGGAACAGTGCCCTGCGCCCCAACTCCACCCTTTTTCTCCTCCCCAGAAAGGAGAGAAAGCAGCAGATGCCCCACGGCCAATGTCAGAAGGGCAGGATGGGGGAGCAGGCAAGGAGAAAACCTGCACCCACCCAGGACCAGCTCCAGCTCTGTCTTTCACTATTTCTGCGTCTTTGCTTGTTTCACTGGGAAGAGGAATTTAAGGAACCAACTCATGAGACTCTCAGATGGCTGCCGTCACTCTGCACACCTCCGAGTCAACCCTCGCAACACACCCTACCCTCAGGTCCTGGCACAGAGAGACCACATTTTCCCCAGCATTTGCTAGACCACTAATTCAATTTTAGGAAATTGCATTTTTTCTTTTCCCCTTTCAAAAAGAGTGAGAATCACTGGAATCTGATGGTGAGCATCAGATCAGCGCCTGAACTTGAGAGGGTGGCTGGGGCCCCAGGGCCTGGGCTACAGGGACACAGACATCTCCCCCGAGCTGGGCCTGGAACGGGGCCCTGCCTGTCACAGAACCCCAGGCTTGCCTCCCCACCCCCCCGCTGTGAGACTGTCATGGACAAGTCGAGCCGGCCAGCCCACAGGTGCACAGGTGACTTTCCTGTGGGGGTGCCCGGGCTGCTGTACTTTGTGGAGCCACTCACAGGACAAAAGCAAACAGAGGTGTTTGTTCGGGGCTGGACACCTGCTCTCCTTGGGGGCCCAGGTGGTGCCTGAACAAGGTCCTGTTGGCATCACCCACCCCACAACCTCATTTTCTAGGGGTGTCGGCTCCGAGGTGGGAGGCATACCGCTGCCTCCTCTTGTCTACCACCTCCTTGCCCAGAGTCTCAGGCAGAACAGTGCAGGGCCCACTGGCTTCACAGCTCCAGCCTTGGGGACAACCACAGAGCTGGAAGCCTGAGCCTGCGGGGAGCCCAGGCCTCGTCTGGTCCCAGAGCTGAGGAAAGGTGGGCAGTAGGAAGACTAGACAGGGAGGGAGGGAGGGAAGGCCCAGTCTACAGGTGTCCTGTAGTTTCCCAAGTGTCCTGGAGTGTTGGTCCAAAGACAGCCTCACCTGCTAAGGTTTTCCAACATGAGGTGGGGTCCTGCCTCTGAAGTCACAGCCTCCCTTAAACCCCCAAACACCAGGCCTGGATTGCCACTCTGGGGTGGTGAAGGGAAAGCCAGGTGGGCTCTGGGAGGCCTGGGCATTCATAGCCCTACAAGCGTCCCGGGAGCACCCTCCCCAGGCCAGAGGGCCTTCCTGGGTTGGCCTCTCTGAGTTGCACTGATGCCCCAGTCTTCCAGGAGCATCACCCTATAGAGCATGGAAGAGGGCTCTCTGAGACCTACAGGAGGCTGAGGAGAGGGAGCAAGGGAACAGGAGGGAGATGAGCAGGGGGACTGGGGCACCCCCGGCTGTCATCACCACATTGAAGTCCACAGCCAGGAGGGTCACTTGCCTGCCTGGCTGCCCAAGGCCCTCTCCTACCCTGCCCCTTAGCCTGCCTCTCACTGAGCACCTCCTCGGAAATCACACCCGTGAATTTGGGAGAAGTGATGGCTTAGTGCTTCCTTTACTGCCTGACCCTCCCTGCACAGTGACCGTTCTGAGGTCAGAGGGCCCTTGTGTTGTCTCCTGAGGGCATCTCCTGACCTGGAGAAGCTCCCCAGGTAGCAGATGGCCCCCCAGGGAGTACTTGTGGATCCTTATTACTGTTATTGTTACTATTAAATCACTCTCACTCAGAGAAACAATTGCAGAAATGAGGAGGAGGACAGAGAGGGGAGAAGAATGGGGGGAACAGGAAAACACAGGTAGGAGGAGGAGGACACAGGGAGGGGAAGGATATGGGGAGGAGGGCATGGGGAAGAGGAGGACCCTGGGAGGAGGAGGACATGGAGAGAAGGACATGGGGAGGAGGAGAACATAGGGAGGAGGACAACAATGCTGGGAAGAAGCAGAAGACATGGGAAGGAGGGCATGAGGAGCAGGGCACTGGGAGGAAGAGGAGGAGATGGAAGGAGGAAGACATGGGGTGGGGGGGAGAACATGGGAGAAAGAGAAAGACAGGGAGAGAAAGAAGAGAACATGGGGAAGAGGAAGACATGGGGAGGAGAAGGACATAAGAAGGGGAGGACATGGAGAGGAGGACAGTGGGTAGAGGAGGACACAAGAAGGAGGAGGTTACCAAGAGGAAGAGGACACAGGGAGGAGAAGGATATAGGGAAGGGAGGACACGGGGAGAAGGAAGAGGGCGTGGGGACGTAAGTTTAGGTCAGGAGCCCCTGAACTACCCTCACAGCAGGGAGTGTCCTCCTCCACACCCACAGGACAGGGAGGAGGTTCCACAGTAGAAAAGTAGCTGCTTCCACAGGGTGGACAGAAGCACTGCTTGGGAGGTAGGGCAGTGCCTCTCCAACTCTGCCTTTCTTCCTGGGTCCCTGGTTGGCCGCTTTCTTTTTCCAAGGCTGTCCCAGTGCCCTGGGAAGGAGGGCCCTGTCCTTGAGAAGGAGACACACTTGCACTCACGGCCCCTGAAGCCCAGCCCCCCACCCTACCCCAGCACAGTAGCTTCTACCAGGTGCTGGGTCCCCACACAGAGCCTACACCCTCAAACAGATCTCCTCCTGCCTCACAAGAGCACACACACCCCTGTCCTAGGCCCAGCTATGCCAGGGCCATGCCGGGGGGCTGTCTCCAAAACTGTAAGACTCCCAAACATCAGCTAAAGCAATGGTCCGACCTGAGAAATCAGCCATGACCCAGAAGAGCTCCTGTTTCAAGCACAGCGCACACTTCACTCCTATAGCTGGGCCGGGCTGGAGCCCTGAGCAGGTGAGCACTGAGAGGGCTCAGGGCTACCTTCCCTTCCCAGGATCCCTCCTCAGCCCCATCCCTGGTCCCCACCACCGCTGGCCTGGAGAAGGCACTTGAGGAAAGCCAGAGGCCTGGGGGTGGGGAGTCTTTTCCACAGGCTGTAGTCCACAGGCTACGTGGGGCACGGTTTCCTCACCTGTGAAATGGGAAACCAAGGTCATGTCCCTTAGGGTTCCGGGAGGTTACAGGAAGCTAGATGACAGGTGGTGCTCAGCAGGGGACGAGCAGGCTATGAGTTCCCTGGGGTAGCTGCTGCTGACATCAGCTTTGTCCAGCTAAGACCAGAGGACAGAGTCCCCTCTCAGGTCACAGAGAGGGGTAAGGCCTCAAGGGAGGTGGTAGCTTCCGGGCCCTCCATATCCCTTGGCACCTTGGGCTCCATTTTAACAGATACCATGATTTTTAATTAGTTTTCTCTTCCCCTGGCTAAAAGGCCATTAGCTCCCCATTAGGTGAATGCATCCCATTTTCTTCACACCACCAAGGAAACAGTGATTTACTTAGCTATCCCTAAAGCAATTCTGCAGAATAAAGGCAATTTAGCAATGGGCTCAATAAACTTTCCCATTTGTTCTCTGTTTGCAGGCTCTACCCTTAGGAGCCCACCAGCCAGCCCATCCCCTGTAGCCTTGGGCGGGCTAGACTCTGTTGGGGGCCCCCAGAGGTCAGAGGGGCTTAGCAGGGATGCAGGCTAGGGTAGAGGAGAAAGAGGGCAGGGCCCAGGTGAGCTGGTGAAGCAGGACTTGTCTTCTACCAGTCCCTGGCAAAAGAGAGGGAGGGGCCCAAAGAAAGTAAGAAGTAGGTGAGGCAGCCTTCCCAGCAGAGGCGGCTCTGACATCTGGTCCAGGCATAAGTGGCCTGCCCAGGCCACACTGCAGAGGCCTGGGCCTGGCATCCCGGAGAGGGAGCCTGCCAAGTCATGGCAAATCTTCCCTTCTTTGGT
Source organism: Lutra lutra (assembly GCF_902655055.1). Lineage (NCBI taxonomy): Eukaryota > Metazoa > Chordata > Mammalia > Carnivora > Mustelidae > Lutra > Lutra lutra. Next base: position 51,243,575 of record NC_062291.1, read on the forward strand.
GCTGGGGAGTGAAAGTCCCAGAGGTCTGCAGGGAGAGAGGGCAGGTCCTTCCTTGAAGCCACAGGTGCTGAGCAAAATGGGACCCAAGAAGCCAGACCAGGAAGACGAGAGACTCAAGGCCTGCTGAGGGACTGTGGGAGTCAGGGAGATGGTGCTGGGTGAGGTGTCAGCCTGGCAGGGCCCAAGAGCTGGGACTCAAATTGCTGAGGGGCTGTATCTGTGTTGAGCAGCAAAGTGCTAGAAACTCTTCTAAGAATAAGTCTTAGATGGAAGTTTCCCAGGTTCTAGGATTCCCTGGGACCATTGGGTCATGTCCATGAGTGTATGAGGGGGTGGATATGTGTGAGTGGCAGGGAAAGGGGCTGGGTTCCCTGGGGGAGGGTGGAGTATGTAGGGGGGGGTCGAGCCTCATTCACTAGGGTGTGTGTGTGTGGCCACGGGGGTCATGATTACATACCCTTGAGCAGGGGCAGGAGTGTGTCTTGTGATGACCAGCTATGAGTAAGAGTAAGTGTATGTGTGCATGTGTGTGTGTGAGAGAGAGATCCTGTGTGTGTGTGTGTGTGTGTGTGTGTATGAGAACAAGACTGAGACCCTGTGTGTGTGAGAGAGAGACCTTGTGTATTAGATAGAGATACTATGTGTGTTTGTGAGAGAGAGAGGGGAGATCCTGTATGTGTGAGAGAGGGAGAGAGACCCTATGTGTGTGAGAGAGAGGGAGAGGGAGAGATTCTGTGTGTGTGTGTGTGTGAGAGAGAGAGAGAGAGAGAGAAACCCTGTGTGTGTGTGTGTATGAGTGAGTGAGAGAGAGAGAGACCCTGTGTCTGTGTCTGTGTGTGTGCGCGCGCGCGCGCGCGCGCGCTCATGTGCAAGCTCGCACCCACACATGAATGCCATGATGCGGGAGAAGAGTCTGTGTCGGTACCTTTTTCTGAAGGTTTATGTGGTCACACACTATGACAGTGTGCACACATGGAGGGGGACCAAGCTGCAGGCATCTGTTTATGTCCCATGGCCTTGCTCTAGACATCCCTGTCCCCCCTTCCTGGCCAGCTCTGAGGTAGCAGGGCTCCTTCCTCTGCACACTGGTCTAGGCCCCTGCCTCTTCGTCTGGGTCGCCTCTCTACTCCCCTCCGGTCAGTCCCCCAGCACAGAAGAGAGGCTCCTGCCTTGGGGGAATTGTCTGGCCAATCAGGGGACAGTCTCATCCTCTAGAGACCCAGAGCATCCATCCCCAGGGCAACAGGCCTGGCCACCGGAGCGCCGCATCCACAAGAGGGCGCCCAGAGGCTGAGCTGCTCTCAGCCTGGGTGGGTCCTGGAGCCGCCGCAGGGCTCACTAGTGATGGCCTGGTTTGGCTCAAGGAGAGCCAGGCTCAGCCGTTCCTCCACTGCTGCTCCAATGCCCCTGTGCCTCTCCCAGGGCGCCAGCTGTGTCCTCCTGGGGGCTGCAGGGCCATTTCCCCACTCTCAGCACCCACCAATCATGGTTTCTTGGTCATCCCAAGGGAAGGGTGGGCGGGGTGGGACGCTCGTCTTCCCTGCTTGGAGAGCCTGTCTTTGGCCGCCAAATTCTGTGGGCCAGGGGTGTGAAAAAGCCACCTGCATTCAGGCCAAATGCCACAGGCTGACCCTTGCGGCCTGGGCTCCAAAGTCTAGCCTTTAAAGCCTCGCAGGCAACTCAACTCGGCTAGTGGCTGTGGGAGAGCATGGGGAAAGCCTCTACAGGCAGCGGGGCTGGCACAGGCTGCCCAGCCAGCACTAGCTTCCGGCTCACATCTTACTATACACCCACAACTACAAAGTTACAACTCAGAGTTATAAGAGATCTTCAGAACATTCTGCTTGTGTTTACCTCTGTCCTGACTGCAGCCTCCTCGGGGTCTTCCCCCATGCAGCCCAGTGACCCCAGAGTTCTCCTACCAGAAACAGACTCCCTCCCCCTCATTCCTCCTCAGGGCAAGGGAAGGGCTTCTCCCCTGCCTTCCCCATGATGGGCTGGGAACCCATTCTGGCTTCAGTATCTTTCCAGGGAAACCCAGGATTCAGCCACACAAATGAAGCCTTTGGGGCCCGTCTGTGAACCCAGAATCTGCAAGACCAGAGGCTAGAGGCAGGGGACCACTGTTTCTCCTGTTCCCAAAGGCCACAGGGAGAGAAGGCCCTTTGTAAGCAGTAGGAGAGGGCAGCTTTCCCTGTCGGAGAGAAACTTGGTGCATGCTGAAGGAGGAGATCAAGTCAGGGCCGGTTCAAGGAAAACTAAAAGGCATGGCGAACGGGTCAAAGATTCTGCGGCCTTAGGCTTCATTCTGTCTGAGTTTGGGGCGGGGGTGGTGACCAGCCTTTGCAAGGCCACAGCCAATCTTCCCAGCACCGACGCTGGCCGAAGGCGGCACATAGCCCTGCACCACCGTAGGACAGTCAAAAGCGCTTGGCCAAGAGCGGTCTCCGGGTCGCAAAGGCCGCACCCTCCGGTAGCCTGGCGCACGACTCCAAAGCTGCCTGTTGGAACTCTGGCCGCGGCGGGCCCTCCCCCGGTTGCGCTGGGCCAGTCTGAACGGGCCCTCGAGGGCAGCCTCCCAGAAACCACGGGCATTTCGGCTTTTTAAAGCCTAGGGTGGCAAAAGCGCACGAGGGAAAAGCAACCTTTTATAAAACAGCAGGTGCCCTTCGCACCCCTGGGCGGGCCAGGGAATCCGAGCTGGAGGAGGAATACACCGACATGGAACGAGGAAAGGAAACCAAGTTGAAACAATCTGCAGAGACAGAGCTGCCCGCTCAAATCGCGGGCTTTCTCGGGCTACACCACCCGGCCTCCCCGACCTGCGCCGAAACGGCAACAAGGTCCGTCCGGTTCGCTCCAGGACGCGGGCGCAAGGCGCGACCACGCTGGGACGCACCGCTGCGACTCAGGCCCTGGGCACCGACCCCGGCCGCCCGGCCCACGACCCGTTCCAGCGGGAGACCCGCCCAGCCCGGGCCTCGAAGCGCCGGGTCTGCCGCCCCACCTCGCTCCCGGCTCAGCCCGGGCAGCGGGCAACTGCGCAGCCCGCTGCCCGCAGCCAAGAGAAAGGCGTTTCTGAGCGCGTCCGCTCCGCCGCTCGGCTCCAGGCGCCAACTTCGCCCCGGTCGCTGCGGGCACCGGCCCCCGGCAGGACTCACCTTCGCCGAACAGCGGCAGCAGCAGCAGCAACCGCAGCCCCGCGGCGCCGGCCGTCGCCGTCGCCTTCGCCATGGCCCGTGCGCGCCGGGGCCGCGGCAAGAGGGCTGCTGGCTGGGGCCCGGGTCTCGGCGGCGGGATGCGGTGCTTAGCCGGGCCGCCCCATGCCCGCCCGGGACGCGGGGGACGCGGGGGACACTGGGGGCGCAGAGCGTCGGGGCGCCGACTCTGGCTGGTCTCCACTGCTGCGCGCCTGGCTCTGGTCGCGGGACTGAGGCGGGGCGCGCGCGGGCTGCGCCGCCGGAGCTGGCAGGGGCGGGGCGGGGCGGTGAGGGGGGCGTGCCGGGGGGCGTGCCGGGCGGGGCCAGGGTGCGGGAGGGGTGCGGGGGTTAGGGCGGGGCTCGGGGTACTAGCGGTGGTGTGGGGGTGCTGGTGCGGATCCCGCCTCGCTCGGAGAGGAGACTGGTGCTGGACGCGGGACGCTGGTGGGGCCGGGTGCGAGTAGCAGCGAGGTGCAGGACGCGGGGTGCGGAGTTGCCACCCGCAGCCCCGGTTCGCGCACCCCCAGCTCGCCCAGCCACTCTTCCTCAGCCTGTGCGTCCGCTCGCGGACCCGGCGCGTCGCCCTTTCCGTCTGCCCGGTGAGGGCTGGGAAACCACGCAGGGCTGTGGGGTCTGGGCCGACAGGCAAGGGGTGCGCCCCAGCGGACGGGGAGGCTAGGCGGGTGCCCCGCCTCCAGGCTCTCGGCGCGGGTCGCATCTTCCGCCATTTCTCAGAGTGGGGAGACGCGGTGGGAGCGCGGCCTCTCCTGGGGCCCAAGGCGGGAGGAGGGAAGAGTCTGGGTAAGGGAAGGGGAGTCTGAGCGCTTCCTGCGCACTCCAGGAGCGAGCCTGGCGCGTGGCTGGCAATGTCCGCGACCGCTCTGAGAGACAGAGTGACATCTCCTGGGGCCAGTTTGTGATCCCCCTCACTTTAGGACCGGCCCAGCCGATGGGAGCAGGACACTGGCTCAGGCCTTCAAGGAGGCCTGGCACTGGCAACCTAATGGGGTGCTTGGACGGTGAGCGTCCTCCCTTCCCAAAAGGAAAACTCTTAGTATGTGGACTGAGTAGGAGAGCAACTAGCTGGAACTCCAAATAATGTAATTTTTTGCCCAAATAAGTGATGCCAATAAACACATCCAATCCAATAAAGGGGGAAACTGAGACTCCGGGCCCCTAACATAGGGGAACCTGGGGTGAGGTTGGAGTTGGAGTTGGAGACTAGGTCTCTGTGAGAAGAGGCCAACGTTCTCTCCCACCCCTCGCTGTCTTTTGAGGTCTGGCCTCCACTTAGGTGAGGAGGAATAGAAGCCCATGGAGCCCTGGGGTGGGAGGGTCCAGCACAGGAGGCCTGGGGTGCCCCTCCTTCAGCGTCTCTTTCCTGCTGTGCAGAGCCCCGCCCTCTTCAGGGCTGAATAAGAGATGAGCACATCCCTCTGCAGATATGAAGTCAAAGTGAAGTCACCCTGGTAGGCAGGAGATGCCGCCAAGACAGAAGCTGGCTGGGGGTTCTGCCAGCGGAGAGGTCCAGAGCAGGCCTGCTGGCAGGAGGCCAGGGCACAGCGCTGCCAGCTCAGGAGAGCCACCCTGCGGCCATCAGACCTCATGCTGCTTCCCGGACACCACCAGGGCCCCGGCCCTTGGATTTATGAGGCTGGAGTTTGCCATGGGAGGGCTTCCTTGGGTGCAGACAAGCCCTACTTTCTGGTGCTAATAAGGCTGTATACTCGGGCCTCTGCCCAGGGAACAGACTTGAGTGGGAAGGAAGGGGCTGAGGGGGACTTCTTCATTGCAAATCTCCCATGGCAGGACAAAAGGAAGAGGGGTGGCCTGGCCCATTCTTCCAACCAGCCTCATCCCCACACCTCTGAGGGACCACCCTGGCCAGGCTGTGGCTGGCACTGGACAGGCTGGATGTCTGGGTGTGCTCAGTGTGACCATCTCGAGAGCTGAGGTTGAGTCCTGCCTGGGCCCCCTCAGGCCCTTCCACCCTCTTTCCAGCACCACCTTTGAGGGTTTTGAGTGGACACCTGACACCATGGTAGGGGCATTGCCTTCTTTTTAGAAGAAGTTCTGGGAGGCTTCACACGTATACCTCTGACACATGTGCACACGCACACATGTACATGTGGGTATGTGCCTGTGTTCACAGACATGGACATTCCTACCCTCTTCTACTGCATGCCCAGGAACCTGACCAAAGTGGCATCCAGTAGAGGGCAGAGGTGAAGACTTGGCCTTGCACACCTGAGAACTGCAGGGAGGGGAGTGACTAAGTCCTGTGGGGGCTAACGCTTGCTAACATCAGAGCAGCAGGAAGGATCTTCCTCACTCCGCAGATAGGAAATAGATATGGCCTCCCTGAGGTACCACAAGAGGAGGTCAGAGGCCAAGTTAGGGTAGAATTCAAATATGTCAGGTTGTTATCCTCAGGAAGTTCTTCTCACTTCTCTGTCCCAGGGCAGTCCTGGGACATTTGCCTGGAAGAGTCTACTGGAGGTTCCTGCTCCCTGTCTTGGCTTCTCCTAGTCATCTCTCTGTCAGCCTCAGTTTTCCTAACTGTAAGCATCCCCCTCTCAGAAGGAAGAGTGAGTACATATGAGGAGTACATAGGAGGATAGAAACTCAGTTCCACACACACAGTAGGTGCTCAATAAATCATGGCCATCATCTTGCCCAGGTTTAGGAGTTGCTGTTAGCATCCTTGCCCCGACAGACCACAGTATTGAGGGATGTGGGCTCCCACAGGCACTGAAAGGCTCTCTGGGATGTGGGGAGCAGGTGCATTACAGTGTCATCAGTGCTCCCCACTGCTGCCCACAGACCCCCTTGGAGTATCACCAGAACACCTTTCATCAATACACAGATCTGGGCACCTGGGTGGCTCAGTTGTTAAGTGGCTGCCTTTGGCTCAGGTCATGATCCCAGGGTTCCTGGGATCGAGCCCTGCATCGGGCTCCCTGCTCAGCGGGAAGCCTGCTTCTCCCTCTCTTCCTCCCCCTGCTTGTGTTCCCTCTCTCTCTGTGTCTCTCTCTGTCAAATAAATAAATAAAATCTTTAAAAACAAACAAACAAACAAACGAAAAACATAGCTCCCCAAGTGCCCCAAGAAATTCAGACATGAGATTCTGCTTTGAAGTGAGTCAGACCTGAGTTTGTATTTTGCCACTTAGTCATGTTACACTGCACAAATCACCCTACCCCTCTGAGCCTCAGTTTTGTCATGTGTAAAATGGGGTCTGTAGTAGTGTCCCCCACACGCCCGTGTCTGTGAGGAGTGAGTAGTGTCTGCAAGGCTCTGCCCCCAGCACGGGATAAGGTGCTTGGTGCGCAGGCTGCTCATATGTTATCCCAGCTGCATGCTTGGCTTCTGAGCAGGTGAGACCTACCTGGAGCCCCTTGGGTGTGCCCCAAAACACAGCACAGGGAAGGGAAGGTGGAGCTCAAGCCCAGCATAGAGACAGATCCCAGCCAGCACAGGCTTGCTCCTTTGCTAGAGGGCAAGAGGCTCTGTGATCATGACCCAGGTGACTGTGGGGACTCAGGGATGTCCAGGGGAGCTGAGAAGGCCAGGTCTTAGGAGTGGAGGCTGAGTATAGGGACAGGAAACCCTGGCCCCAGGGGGCCTTGTCAAGAAGGGAAAACAAAGATGGGAGCACTGCTCAGTCCTGGGGTCACTGAAAGACCAGGCAGCAGTTCCTGCAACTACCGACAGAGGCCTCTCAGGTCCTGCCTGGGGGCCAGATGTGGTCAGAGTGAGCGTGGGAGGGGGGCTCAGCCCCTCCTGCAGGCACGTGTTGCAGTGGCTGGAAGTGTAGACCGGGCCTGACTGTGTGTGCTTTTAGCTAACTGCTCAGGGCCTCAGTTTCCCTTCTGTAAATGGGGGTCATAATAGTACCTACCACTGCATTCTGCAACCCCAGAGGAGTGTCAAGACGGAGGCAGGTCTGCTATCATGCCGTGGTTTGCCCTTCTCTCGGCACAGCTGCAAGAGCCAGTGCCTACCAGTGGGCTCTGAGGGGCCCCCCAGCAGGGCTCCCCACTCACCCACCCGGATGTCAAACATGCTATTGCCACATCGCACTCACAACACACCACAACTTGACTGGTAGGACATGGTACAGGGACACTCCTCACCTTACTCTGCGCAGGTCCACCCACCTGCCTTACCCCCAGAGCTGGTGTTTGCAGACAGAGCCTCAGCCTGGCTGGTGAGAGGACCCTCCCTTGGACCTGACAAGGAGCCGGTGCCTGAGGCCTGAGCCCAGGGCTCTGGGGCAGGAGCCGTGTACAGACACAGACCCCTTATAACTCACCCCTACCCAGAAGGCCTGATCCCAGCTCACCCTATCATGGGTCCCCTCCACGGCTTTATTTTTTTTCCTTTGAATTTCCTCCCGCATTCCCTTCCCTTCTCTCCTCCCCTTCCCCTTCTCCGCTCCTCCCCACCCCATCCTCTCAAACCAATCTTCTTGCAATTCCTTTCACCAGGCACCACTGAACTGGGCTGGCTGCATCAGTGAGGCCCCAGGTCCTTCACCTGTGCCAGGAAGATAATAACAACATGGTAACTGCTTGCAGTGCGGTGAAGTTAAACCCACACGAAGCATTGACAGCGTCAGCACAGCTCCTGGCTTAGCAGGAAATGGACATTTTTTTCTCGCTGTTCTTCCAGGGCTCCTCCGAAGTCCGGGGAGCCATCCCGGTGGTTGGCCGGGGGCACTGGCGTGATGTGAAGGTTGCAGGTGGGCTCTGAGTTGTGTCCTTGTCTGTACGACCTTGGCATGTTCCCAGCAGCATGTAGCCAGCATCTCTGGACCCAAGCGGGAGAGCAGAGTTCCTTCTCCAGGAGGTGTCTGAGGACAAGTGAATCCCCACATGATCAGTATGAGCTGCATTGTACCATGGGTTCCAATCTGCTCTAGAAGCTGGGGCTGAGAGGCCAAAGAAGTCAGTGGACATGGAGAAGGTAGCACAGAAACAGGGGCTCCCTAAACCCGAGCCGACTGCCTCTCTGTGCCCTGACTCCCCACTTGTGTAAGGAACGGATCATGCCCACATGGGGACGGCAGTCAAACAGGAGTCTGGGCCCTGTCACTCACCCACCCTCAGGACACACCACCTTCTCAGCGCTGGGAGAGAAAGCCCTAGAACCCCAGAGCCCTCTTGCTGCAGGCACACTTATCTGGCTATGTAATTACACATTCTGGAGTGCTGTGTTGATTAATGCCTTCGCCCCACCTTAACCGAGTCCCCAGCTCCAGGGCACCGCAGGCGGCTAGAGCCTGATGGGACCTCGGCAGTGCCCGCCTCTTGTGTCACATGGACGCCAAGGAGAAGGGCCATCCTGGCTCACAGGCGAGCCATAGAGATGCGAGGGGGCTCAAATTGGCAAGTCCAGCAAATGTGGCCTGAATGCTTTTTAGAAGAAAACATCTCCCAAGGCAGTTTCATAATCTGCCTTGTAATGCAGATTTAGACAAGTTTTTACGAATGCACTTTTTAAAATAGGTCTTAATGGATCCTTTGCAGTAGTTACAGTCCATTGTGTAAACGCCAACAGAAGGCTTTTTGAAAACATGTATTATTGATCAGAAAGGCAGCAGCAATTAGAAGGCAGCGTGTCATATTCTTCAATACACACTTCCCATACAGGCCTGCTTGTACTCACTCATAACTTTCTGACAAATTATCCTGTCACTAGGAAGCCTTTTCTTTTCCCTCTTGCTTCTGAAAGCGAGGGAGGACTCTCCATCAGTTATTAGCTGGAGGCGAATGAAAAATTAAGCTTATCTTTACCATAACAAAACTTATTTATGACTTCCCTTTTGGTTTCAAGACTAAAATAGCAAAACCTTCAGGTAGGATGGGTGATGCCTCTATGAATCAGATGAAAAAAAAATGGAAAACAAACAAAATAGAACTGGTGACAAGGTGGCAGGAGGGCAGAATCACAAAGCCAAGGAGGAGGAGGAGGAGGTCGTTGGAGCCCCATGGCCCAGCAGGGAAGCCTGCTCCATGGGAAGGATGTTGAGGCAGAGGGAAGAAGCAAACCAGGGAGCCTTCAAGGGGCCAACGGTCCCAGGGTCTGCAGGGAGAGGTGCTGCTTGAGCCCCTCACGTCCCCAGGGTTATTGTTTTCCCTCCCCAGACACAGAACCTAAAATGATCAACTGAGTGTAACACTGAGATGTGTTCTTGCTTAAAAACTCCTATGTGACTCTAGACCCAGTTCTGCACATTTCCCCTTTACTCTCCTTCTCGAAGAGTTCGTTTATTTAACCAATATTTCCTGGGCACGTACTCTATTCTAGGTGCTATTTTCAGCCCTGGAGACCCTACAGTGAATGAAACAAAGACTCCTCCCTTCCTGGTGCTTCTTGCAGACAATGACCAACACAGCGGGCACACGGGCAGGACGTCTCAAAGTGACCCCGGACGGGGAAAGACGTGGGGCAGGACATCTGTCAGGGCTGGCTGCTTCAGGGAGCCCATGTGGGGCAAGCTGTCGGGGACAGCACTGCTCTTCCTGGAAATGGTGCTGGAGGTGGGAAGGGGCCTTAGAGGGAGCCCACACTGTCCCCGCAGAAATGAGATGCCTTCGTTGGGTCTTCTTAGAAGAGCGCCTCCTCAGCTGCCTCACCCTTGCCTTCTGGAAGCTGCAGCTCTCGTCTCTGAGACGGTTACAGCGTGCAGAATTTGCAGAGCACATACTCTGGCCCGGGCAGTCTCTTGGAGCCGAGAAAACCCTCCCGTGCAGTTGGAATGCTGACAAACAGGAAGTCCATTGGCTTAATGCGCTGTAATGGCCTCCACCATTCGGGGCATTACAGGCATCCGTGCCCAGGATGGCGTGGGTTTCCATTCCAGGGATGGTGTGCAGCTTCTAGGGCCATCTCAGGCCTGGGTGTGGGTGCTGAGGCCTTATGCTGTGAGCTGGAAGGGCTGGAGGGGGAGGTTGGCAACCTACCTGTGGTGTGTGCAGAGCTTGGGGAGTGTAGCAGGTGGGCCCAGGAGCATGGCACCAACTAGCCCCCAGCTCGAAGCCACAAGAACTCACCAGGCTATTTCGGAAGCCCCAGGCTTGTCATTCCAACACCTCCTGAGGTTGCTTCCTGAGCCTAGGCCTGCCCAGAGTTCCCACCCTTGCTGCAGACCCCTCACACAGACCAGATGGGGTCCCCTCTCTGCTTGCTGAGAAGTTGGCCAGTCTGGCCTTCTTCCCCTAGAACAGTGCTGTCCGATGGAACATTCTGTGATGGTAGAAACATTCTCCTCTCTGCTGTCCTGGTAAGGCTATTGGGCACTTGAAACTTGGCTAGTGGGACTGAGGGACTGAATTTTTAATTTTATTGAATTCATAATACTGAGAAATGAAATAGGCACATGAGATTGGTATACTTACTGGGCAGTGAAGCTTTAAGAAACAGCTCCCCAGCCCCTCCCTAGACCTCCTGGCACTAACCACTTCTACAGAAGTGAGGGCAGAGAAACCAGAGCTGGCTGAGCCGCTCAGCCTGAGGCCATGTGGGTGCCCAGTGTGGTCCCAGTGGGCTCTTTGAGCCAGCAGCTTTCTGTTTTCTGACTTCCCAGTGGTTTGAAGAGGCCACAGCCCCAAGGAGAGGGGCAGCATTGTTGGGGCACACCCTGGGCACCTCCTGCCTTGGGGAACTTCTGTTCCCCATCAGGCCTAGCCCCAGGCCTGACCTTGCCTTGTGAAGCCCAGAGTGAGCACAGCCCCACTGCAGCAATGCCCAGCTCTCAGGGGCCTCTTCCGAGAGGGGCTGATGAGCTCGTGCATATTAAGATGCAGTGATGAAGGGCTGTCATGGGACTCTGTGTGGCAGCCCGAGACCTGAGGGCCTGCTCGCTGCCGCTGGGAGCTCAGCACCTGGCCCCTCTCCCTGGCCCTCATCCCTCTGCTGGTGAGCGCCCCCCAGCCCTACCACAGTCTCAGATTCCCTGCATGTTCCCTGGTCACCGGCCTCCACTGGCTGTTCCTTCTGCCTGGAACACTCTTCCCGCCTCCTCCTGGCCCCTTCTGTTCTTCAACTCTTATTTGTCACTCAGAAGTCTTAGCTCCAAGGCATCCTTCTTCCCAAGCCACAGAGATACTCTGAAGGAGACCCAGTGTGCCTCCTGGTCTAACTTTGCTGGGTTTATCTCTGGACCCTTGGCTCGGGACCCAGTGAGGATTTGAAGTGCTGGTTAAAGGTCCTGCTGTGAGAAACAATCCTCCAGGTGGCAGGGACAGCCTGGGCAAAGGCAAGGAGGTGTGCTTAGGCAGGTAGGTGGGGGAGCTGAGGCCGTGGGCTGAGACCGCATCATTCCTGGTGTGTACCCCCATGCCCCTTGTGCCCCTTCTTCTGGGTTGCCTTCCTTGGTGTGAATAGAAGCCGATCTGTAAAAATCGGGCTGTAGGAGCTACATGACCATAGACTTGAGCTGCAAAACAACTTGCAGGGAGAGAACAAGGCGCCCCAAAGAAATCATTTGGGGCCTGACATTTGGAGCGTTTGAGTTTGAGACCAAACACAGATGCCCTTTAGATAAATACATTTTTGAGAAGTGTTCCGTAGGAGAAGTTTATGACTTTAATAGGTTTTTAGTGTCAGACAAGCATCAGGAAGAGTTTTGTTGAGAGACTTCCTCTTAAAAAGCTCAGAAACCTTCTTTTCCCTCTGGCCGTTTAAACTTAAGGATGCAAGGATCCTCAGCCAGGGGCTCATTCTCCTTTTCCAGGTTCCCTGGGGATTTGCCCTGGGCTGGGATTGCTCAACTGAGGAATGTTCAGGAAGGTTCTGAAGACCTCAGTACTCCAGGCCAGTGGGCATGGGGGATGGGAAGGGGTCTCTAGGGAAACTGATTGAGAAGCTTAGGAGCATTCAGAGCAGCTCCACTTCCCCTCCCCAGTCTCCCCACCTCACCCTGGAGGAGCCTGGATGGTTGATCCTCAGGAAGGAGAAGGGCTCTGTGTGGAGGATGTGGGTCTTCCTGAGGCCTCCAGAAGTTGGCAATTTTCAGTGGATTGGAAACCATATGAAGTTCCCCACGCTGACATCTGGGAGTATGAAGGAGCTGAGCTCACCTTGGGCCCTACGCCAGAGAGGAGACAGGAGAAGAAGGTTAGATGCAGTCATGTCTGGAAGCTTCTCCTTCCGGCTCAGAGACAGGCCCCCACCTGCCCATCCCAGGCTCTGCCCCAGCACCTCCAGGACCCCTGGGTCCTGCAGCCAACCTTTGCCCAGCTCTGGCCTGGACACCAAGTGGCCACAGTGCGGCTGTTTCCACTACCCCTGTCTGTGCTGCCCCCCTCTCAGTCCCAGCCCTGCCCTCCAGGACAGGGGCTGCATTGTGAGGGGTGGATCCCCTCTTGGAGTTGCAACCCATCCTTGAATGAGGCCAGCACCAAAGAACTTTAACCCTGATCACCTGTAATGTGGTTTTAGGCTATGGTGGATTGTGGTGGGGGGTGGTGGTTCCTGCCCAAGCTGGACTGACCTCAGGCTTGTCTTCTCGTCAGAGTGGGTGTGCTGGGGGCACACAGAGCCTAGACAGGAGCAGGAGGGTCCCACTGGGCTCATGGGCAGTGCAGGGTCTGAGGGCACGGGCAGGCCATGTCCTAGCATAGCTGTGTGATGAGCACTGGGTGTGGTGAGGAACGAGGGAGAAGGGACAGTTGGGTCTGTGCAGTCCTCCTGGGGGCAGCAGAAATGTTCTCATCAATCAATACACCAAGACTCCACATTGATTGCTCAGGTGACTTTCATGGACACATGGAATCACGTTTCCAATAGTTCCAGCTGCCGTAATGGAGAAACCTGGCCTCGATTTTTCCGTTTCTGCAGATATTTTGCCCTCCCACCCTGCCCCTCCATCTCCCTCCTCCCAGACCTGGCCCTCAGGAGCCTGTCTCAGACCCTCACCCCACTTTGGACCCCGCTTGTGAGAATGTCACCGTCTTCCTGGAGGAGAGTTTTTGTGTGAATGTGATCACGTGTGGCCGGCAGAGTCCCTGTTGCTTTATCCTGGTTGTCTTGGGCAGTGAATGGACAGGGAGGTGGGTGTTGAGAGGCTGGGACCTGTGTGGCTCCCCCATCCCCAAAGTCACCTTCCCCCACGAGGGCCCTGAACTCACCTCCCCAGCCCCTGGGCCTTGCCAAGTCCATCTCATAGGTAGATGAGAACAGTTCAGACAAAGTACCCACAATCTTCTATAGCTTCACTCCCGTCTCATAATTTATTTCCTTGCAGGATCCAGGCACTTGGATGTAGCTGATGTGTTAGCACCATTTACAACCTTTTTTGTTTTTCCACAGTTATGTCTCAGAACAGCAGCTGCTCACGGACTGAAAGCAGCCCATAAACTACATGTAATCTCTGAGGGCTCTTGCGACCTTGCCTGTGCAGGGCAGAAGGCAATGACCTCTGTTTTATTTCCGGGCTGACACCCAGAATGGGATCATGGATGTTGACTCGTTTCCTAGTTACATCTGTAACTTATCAGCATTCTCCGAATCCTAAAGGTGGAGGGTCTGATTACGCCTGCCTGACCTCTGAAGGAAGGGTCGAGGGAGATTCTCTGGGAGGCAGATCTCGGGGGCCTGAATCATTTCTCCCAGAGCAAGAAGCAAGCCCTGAGGGTTCTGAGTAAAAATGGCTCACAGCCACTGGGAACCTACCTGTAGGTAGTCCGGCAGGGAACCTCTACCTCTCTCAAGGTCATGGTACCTGCGGTAACCATGTTACAGGTGAGATGACTGAGGCACAAGCCCAGGGTTTCTTCCTCTGGAGCCCTCCCCCCCATGGCTCCTGGTTCCTGAACTCTAGTGGAGGTCTGGTCAAACACAACGCGGCCTGCCCCCTAGGCTCGGAGTCTGGATATAGACTCAGGTGAGAGACTGCTCAGCACCAGCTCGCTGGGGCGGCCAGTGCTGCTGGTTCCAGGCCCACAATGTGGGATCTGTTGCTGCCGAGCAAGTGGGATGGCAGAGAGGAGGATGAAAGTCTAGAGTAGAAGGCACCCACCCTCCTCTCCCCGTGGCCAGTGCAGTCCCTCCGCAGCGGGCTTCTCCCCCTCCCCGACATCACCTCTTTGTTTCCAGCCTCTACTTACCCCTGACTTATGCCCATGGTCTTGGCTTTGCTGGGGACCCAACCCGAACGCGCCTGAGGTGCTCCCACATTTGCAGACAGCTCTGTCTCTTCCTAACACCCACCTCTCCAGCGAGGCCCCTTATGTCACGTTCAGACCCCCTGGAGTCCATGTGGTGGGGGCAGCATCTAGTACCTTCACTGCGCAGGCAAACAGGGTGGTCATTTCCATGATTGGACAGGATTCAACGTGTGATCTGAGCACCAACACTTGTATGGTATCAGGCTTCAGGGAATCTGCAGCTGATTCGCTTTTCTCTTCTGTAGAGCAAGACAGCTGTTGTCATCATCCCAATGACTTTGTGCTCAGCTCGACAAGAGCTGGCCTTGGACGAGCTGTGATCACTTGGTAAGGGCTGATTCGGGGCATTGTATGGCCCCTGGGGCCTGGGGAAGCCGAGGGCTGAGAGGAGGACAAGGGAGGCCGTGCTCTCCGTTGGGGACACTAGGCCCCTCCAGGACAGCATACGCAGGGGTGGCAGCGGCAATGACTCCATCCAGTCTGTGCAATGTTATTTCCAAAGACTAAGGCTTTGGAGCAAAGGAATTTTCATTCTTTAATGAAAACCTTGCAGCAAGGGGAAGCACCCCACGGAATGACTGATACCCAACAAGATATGCACTGCTCCGAAATGTCTCCTAGTCAATGAAGAAGAGATAACAGTCAGTGGAATAAAAATTAATCTGGCCACTATAGGAATTAATATAAAAACATCAGATGCTGGACTTAGAAGGGAGGCCACCTCTAACTAACCCTCCTCGGGTTAAATACCCCGGGGACGGTGATTTACGTTCCGTGCTGTAGGGCTCTGTGGCATAATCAATAGGGATGAGAAATGGGGCCACTCAGCGGTGCCTGTCTCAGGGCTCGGGAAGGGAGCCCAGGGGAGCACATGGCTGCCTCAGAGGCTGCTGGGAGCAGGGGGCCCATCTAAGCCCACTCACCCTCCCACCTTCCCCTTTTTCCATCTTTCTGCAGAGCTCTAGGCCAGTGGCTGACAGGCTTCAGAAGGTCTGGGTTATGACACCCTCTCACTAGGCCTCACCTCACCCCTACTCCCCCCAGCTGCAGGAGGAGCCTAGGGGAGGAGAGGGCAGGGGAGGCTGGGCCGGGCACTGGCTGAGAGCAGAGCAGTGGGGCCCATACCCCTACCTGGTAACCAATCATATACCCACCTTTTGCTGTGTGAGAATTATTGCTCCAGACTCTTGGGTTAGGTGACAGAGACTTAGAAACCAACCAGACCCCTGACCTGGAGTCTGCTCTTTCCTTCCAGGAGATGCCCTTCAGCCAGTCCTTGGGGTACTTCTCTGCAGGGAAGCTTCTAATTGGGGCTCACTGCAGCTGCCTGCCTGGCTGGCTGCCTTCCGTGCCAGGTGGGCGCTGAGGTACCCTCGCTACTTCATGGCAAGGGCCATACTGCTCACGTCTGCCCCCCTCTGTGTGCATGTAGTACCTGGGCGGCTGGGTGGACAAGTCGAGTCAGGGCCAGCTGGGTTCCAGCCTCCCGTGAAGCTGTCTGCCCTCTGGTTGGCTCCCTGTTCTCCAACCTTCTCAGACCTGCTCCTGAGGGGTAGAGGAAAGCATTGTCATGTGTCTCTTGATACCAAGGCCCTGGAGGAGAGTGATGCAAGGAGGACAGAGGGTTTATCCACCAGCCCCTCCCTGCCAAGCCCCCACCTCCCCGCTCTACTCTGTCAGATCTGGACCTGCAGCAGGTGCCAGGGGTCGGGGATACCACCTCCCCACTGTGCTGGCCTCTCCCCATGTCCTGCCCCCTGCTCTGCTCTTAACCTGAACCATAGTCAGGGCCCTTCAGGTGGGCCCTCTGTATCTGCCCAGCTCTGACCATGCATTCCCTGGGGAAAATTCCTGCAGGGCAAGTAGTAAGGAATCTCATGGAGGAAGGCCTGGTTTCCTGTTTTTGGTTTTTTAAGATTTATTTATTTATTTGAGGAAGAGAGAGCTAGCGAGCAAGTGGGGAGAGGGGTAGAGGGAGAGAATCTTCCTGCAGACTCCCTACTGAGTGCAGAACCTGACTTGAGTTTTGATCTCACCACCCATGAGATCATGACCTGAGCTGAAAGCAAGAGTCAGACGTTGAACCGACTAAGCCAACCAGGAACAGGTTTCCTGTTCTTTATGACATGAGAACCTGGTCTTTCCCAGGGAGGCCTATCAATGCCTCCTTGGTGTGCACCACACTGAGCAGCCCAGGAGAGAGCCTGTGTGTCCCCCACACATGATCACACTGGGCTGACCCAGGGCAGGCTGTCACCTGAAGCTATGTACAGGTGACCTTGAACAACCTCAGGGAGAGAAAGGCCCTAAGGGGACACCCAATCTAAGCCTCATGGGACAGATGGAGAAACTGAGGCCTTGGAGGGACTGGCCCAGTCCGCAGAACAAAGCAGGCCTCCCAGCCTCCAGGGGAGTGCCCTCTGCCCTCTGCCTGCTGGACATGGCTGCAGGGTTGCCCATGAGGCTGGTCTGGGCTGACCACAGTGTCATACAGAGTCATACTAAGGAGGTAAACCTAAAGCCATCCTAAAAACAGGGAAATTTACGGGCACCTGAGTGGCTCAGTTGGTTAAGTGGCTGCCTTTAGCTCAAGTCATGATCCTGGAGTCCCGGGATGGAGGCCCTTGTCAGGCTCCCTGCTCAGCAGGGAGTCTGCTTCTCCCTCTGACCCTCCACTTCTCATGCTCTCTCTTTCTCACTCTCTCTCAAATAAATAAATAAAATCTTAAAAAAACAACAACAACTGGGAAATTGAGACATGAAGACACTGCCAGAGGGATGAGGGGAGACACAGCTGCGGAGAGAGGCCTCGAATAGATTCTTCCCTCTGGGCCCTCAGAAGAAGTCAGCCCTGATTTCAGACTCCCAGTATCCAGAACCGTGAGAGAACATGTTCATGGTGTCCCAGCCACCCAATCTGGGGTCCTGCTCTGTGGCAATCCCTGGAAACTGCTACCGATGATAAGGAAGTTCATGATCATGGACTTAGAGCACTATTTTATTTGTTTTATATCTTGGCAGGGAGATTGGTGGTTCAGATATATTTTGTGCTTCTAATTTCTTTAGTCTGTTTTGTTTTGATGGATTCACAAATCAGAGTGCATTTAGTGACACTCCGTGGTTTAGAAGGAGATGCTGACAGGGAAGACAGCCTGGTGCTTTCTAGGGGCAGTGGCCCCTACAGGAGGTGGGGGGTTTTGGGGGATCTGCTGGAGAATGGGTGTCAGAGAGGTGCCAGATGTGCTGGCTGCTGAGGCACGGAGCAGATGAAGGAGCCAGAGCCCACAGCCCACCTCTCCTGCCGTGTTGGTGACATTTTTCATTTTCTGCCTCCACCCTCAATGTCCCCAATGGCAGTGACATTGATCAGGAGCCCTGTGGCGACCCAAATAGGGCACTGCCATGCAGCCAAAGAGGTGGAGGGAATGGGCTACTGAGGGCCTGCTTGTCCTTTCACATAATAGCAGGTCAGTGTTGTTTTAACAAAAAGAACTTCCCAGGCATTACAGGTGTAGGCGTCCTCATACAACATGTATTTTAAATAAAATCACAGACCTTTGCTTGGTGAAGCTTGTTCCAGAGAATGCCAGAGTGCTGTTTAAAGCCCCCCTGACCCACTCAGCTTAGTGATAGTTTTCGTTCCTACAGCAGTCGCATTACTGCTGCTTTCAGTGGAGGCTTAAAATAAGCCATTTCTCTTCAGGCTGGAACTCAGCTCGCTGCAGGTTCACAGAAGGGACGTGGTAACCTCACAACCTTGGGGAAAATGACCAAACATCGAATTCAGAAGGGTAATGCCTAGCATTTTACTATCATGAAAACATGTTCCCATTGAATAGAAAATCCTGGTCAGAGCTCCCAGGCATGAGACCCTCCCCAGCATCCCAGGCATGGCGGATGGGATCAGGTTGAACGTGGCCCTCTACCCTTCCCACAGACCCAGACTGGCTGGAGTCCCTCCAGGACGAGGATGCCTCCACTCTCCTGGAGTCTTCCATGAGCCATCTCCAGAGTCACTGCCACATCCCCAGGACAGAAATCTCTGGAAGTCTGCGGGATCACCGAGGCCACTGTATTCAGATCCATTGCCGAACCACAAACCATTCCCAAACTGTGTTTTCATACAACCTCATCCTTCCTTTTGCTCATGAGTCTGCCATTTGGGGCACCCTCAGCCAGGGTACCTTGTCTCTGCTCCACTCGTGGACCCTGGGGTAGCTTGCAGGCAGGGCTGGAAGCAGCTGAGAGCTCCCTCATGGGACTCCAGCTGGTGCTGGTTGTCAGCCCAGAACTTCAACACCTGCAGGAGCTGTTGGCCAGGACACGGACGCTTGGCTCCACAGGGTCTGGGCTTCCATACAATGTGGTGGTCAAAGTCATAGGGTGACCTAGCCTCAGAAGTCACCCTGCATCCCTCTGCCATGGTCTTTTCACCACAAACGTCACACCGGCCTGCCCAATTGCAAGAAGACTGGAAATAGAATCCTCTTAGTGGGGGGAAGCAAGGTTCTGGAAGAGCATGGAGGGCAGAAATATTGCTTTGATTATTTTTGGAAAATGCGGCCTTGCCACACCATGGGCCACAGGTCACACCAGGGACTCTGGATCAAGGGGGGCAGGGTCCCAAATACGACTCGCCACCAGGCGTTGCAGACACAGTCCAAAAATACCTCCCCACTGCCACCAAAGTGAGGCTGAGCCAATACTTCTTGGGGCGTGCCTGCGCTCCCCTCTGGCCCTGTTGGGCCATCAGCACACAGAGGCCAGCCCGGTGCCTCCCTCAAGGCTCCTCGGCTCCCTCGGCTCCGACCGTCTGTGATGCCAGGACTCTCCAGTCTGAAATGAGTCATCAGTGGAATCTCCTTCAGCAAATGACCCAGTCTAAAGGAGGATTTGTCATGCCTGGGGCATTTTATAAATCTTGTTGCTCTGCCTAGCAAGCTGGGATTCCATTAGTAACAGCCCAGCCAGTATGAGGTGACGTTCCCAGGGCAGACACTCCGATCAAGGGGAGGCGGACAGGGACATGGGCCCTCTGTTCTGACTGTCTTCTCTCTAGCTGGGGACACCAGAGCCCCCCTGCCCTGGTGGGTGGGGGCAGGAGACCCTGGAGAGTCAGCTCCTCCCGGCCAATATATTTGACTGCTAGGGTCTGCCCCCTCAGCAAACTTGCACTTCTCCAACTGTGACACTGGTGCAAGGGACTATGCAAGTGACTCGTATCCTGAGCTGGGCTCCTCTGGGCCCCACCGTGAGGGAAGAAGTGATGAAGGTACATGGACAGCAGCTGGCCCCCAAGGACCCAGGCCCACACCCTGCTCCTCTGCTGTCTGCTGGGGGACAATGTTCACAGGCCCGCTTGAAGCCTCCTTCCTTACCTGTCACGTGGGCAACACCCACCTTGGAGCAAAGTGCGCCAAAGGACTCAGGCCCAGGAGTCCTGGGTGCCGGGGGAACAGGGGGACCCTCTCCTCTTCTCTCACGCTTCCCCTGAGGCCTTGCACAGTGCTGGGCACACATGGGGTCCTTAGTCAGCAAATTCTGGCCTCCTGGTCATTTGCAGAACAAGAACTGACTTGTGGCCACAACTTAGGGCTGCCAGCACTGGAGGAGGACATGGTACCTTGGGGTGTCGGAGATGGGGTAAAGTGGGCAGGGCTGCTGTTTTCTGGCAGCTGACTGGAGTTCTCTCTGAATGTCTGTATTCTGGATTGGGGCCATTGGGTTCAAGACTTGGAAGGGTTGTCAGCAATTTCCAGGTCTAGAAAACAAGAAGGAGCCAGTAAATGTTATCTGAACCCTGCCACATGTGGAACTTTTCACAAAGGGGGAGCCCTGGATCGCTTGGGGCCTCTCTCACCCCTGACTAGCCCCATGTTCTCCTCCAGGTCAGCCCCATCGCAATCCCTGTGTCCCCTCATGGAGGACCTGCCCATTTATGGAAGCTTTCCCTGGCTGCTGCTCAGGAGAGCCCAGCTTCTACAACTTAGATGCACACCTCAGGTCCGTGGCTGCAAAACCGGTTCGAAGTGATACCCCTCCCAGGGTGGTGGTGTGGCAGACCTACAGAGCAGGGCCCCGGCGAGGGCCCTGGGGAGTGGGCATGACATGGACACTCCACCCTTCCCACTCCCCAAATCTTACTTCTCCCTCAGCTTTCCCATATTCACCCGGTTTCTCGGGACAAAAGCCAGAGTCACCCACGATCCCTTTCTTCCTTTCATTCCCCAAATCTGATCCAAGGCCATATTCTGCTGGTTCTCTCTTCAACATATTCAGAGTCCTACCCACTCACCTTGGTCATAGTCACCTTGATCCAAGCTGCTGTCTTCTCTAGGCCATCATGTTGGCTCCCCCGGGGCTCCTGCCCTTGTCCTCACCCACTCCTAATCTGTCCTCCCCCTGACCCCAGAGTGATGTTGGAAAATAGCAGGGCCCCATCACAGGGAGATGGCCCATGGGGCAGGGGCTGAAATTCCAACAACATGCACTGGTTTGCCTGACCCAAGGCTGCAGCCTGAGGGGTGCGTGGTCAGAAGCCCACTCTGATGGATGGTTGCCCCTTCACCCCAGCTCACCCTACTTCCCTGGCCTCACCCTCCTCCTTCTCCTCACTCCAGTTGGGCCCCCTCTGGTCTGCTCTGTCTTCCCTGAACAGAGCAAGGCTCTTCATGTGCAGGGCCTTTGCACTGGCTGTTGGCTCTATCTGGGAGGCACTGGTCCCACATGCCTTGCCCTTCCCTTGCTTGCCCAGGTGTCTGCTCAGACATTGCTCCTCAGCAGGCCTCCCCTGGCCATGCTATATAAGGCAGTGCTCCCACACTGTCCCTGGCCTGCTGTGCCTTCCTTAGAACCCTATTATATTTCATTAGTGTATTTGCAGGCATGCTTATTTGCACGTGGTCCAGTTTTACGCTATAAAATAAGCTTCTGAGGGCAGGGAGTTTACTCTTCTGTGTCCTTAGTGCCTAGAACAATGCTTGGACATAACAGGTGCTCAACGAATACTGGTTGGTTAAGGGAATGAATGCGATGGTGAGGCGCCCCCATCGGGACATCTGGCTCACCATGGTTTTCCTGACAGCCATGTGCTGGTCCGTGGTGTGGGTGTGCCACAGTTTACTGAACGGACCCCCTCCTGGAGGACACATAGTGTTTTTATTCTTTTGTCATTACAGAGTTTCATTGCACATCTTTGTACACCTGTCTTTGCATTCATGTGTAGCTGTAGTGAAAAATCAATATTCCCGGCTCTGAACTTGCTGGGTCAATGACTGTGTGCCCTTAAAGCTTTGGTAGATAGTGCCAAACTGTCCCCTAGGCCTGTTTTATAACAAACTATGATTAAAAAAAAATATTTGGAAAATGGCTATTTTAAAAGAATGAAACTGGCACCCCTCCATTACAGAGCCCTTGAAATGATGAGATCAAGCTCTGGGCCTGAGTCTCATTTCACTGGGGCACAGCCCAGGCTCAGGGAGGGTGTGGGATTGTGATCTCCTGGCCATTGAGGCTGTGGTAATCAGGATGGTCCCAGCCTGTCCTACTTGCACAGAATTAGTCTTCAGTGCCCGTCCCCAGATCTCTCTGTAAGCCCAGGGAAGTACAGGCACGGGGTGGGGGGGGGATGGGGGTGGATGTCTTTTCCTCGTGCTGCATTGCACAGAGCTTCCCGAAGTTCACTGGCACCCACCCAACAAGTACTTGCTCTGTTCTGTGATGATGCTGTTGCAGGTGATAGGGATACAGCCCGTAACAACACAAAAAAATCCCTGCCCGCAGAGAGCTTGCTTTCCACCTGGGGAGACAGACCGTGAACAGAACACACGCCAACTGCATAGTGTGTTATATGAGAACCAATGCTATATGAGAAAAACAGCAGGAATGGCACGGTAGCCAGTTTCAGAAGTGGCTTCAGGTATTCACACACCCAGGGGTCACATACTTGTGCCATCCCCTCCCTTTGAGGGTGGGCTGGACCTAGGACCTGCTCTGAATGAAAAGGGAGAATGATGGAAGTCACTTCCAAGATGAGGTTGCAAATGATGGGGAGTCTGTCTTACTGGCCCTCCCTCTCTCTCCCTCGCTCACTTTGATGTTTGAGCAGTGCTGTGGTGGGCCCCTGGGTAAGGGATGGAGGCTGGCCCACAAGAAGGTAACTCCTGCTCACGGCCTCAGGAGGGAGCCTGAAGATCCAACCTTGAGACAACCACAGCCCAGCCAACACCTTGACTGAAGCCTATAAGGGACCCTGAACCAGATGGACAGCTAAGCCACACCCAGATTCCTGAACGATAGAAACAGTGAGGTAACAAGTGTACCAATGTTTTCTCAAACCATTAAGACTTTGGGCTTGCTTGTTACTCAGCAATAGCTAACTAACACAGAGAGGAATGGAGAGTGTCAGGGTAGGGGGTGCAGGGAAGGACTTATTTGAGATAATACTTGAGGAAGAGAGGGCCATGGTGCCCCAGGAGCAGAGCTAGATTTGGGGACATGTGTTTGTGGGAGCTCAGGAGACAGGGCTTGTAGGAATAGAGCGAGAGGGGCAAGAGGCAGGGGAGAGCAGAGAGGAAGTGGGGGTGTCATCCCAGCATTTGGCTTTCTGCTCTGAGCTCTGGAAAAGGGAGGCTTTCAGACTGAAAAGCTGCACATTGTAGCAGGATCCAGCTGGGTGATAAGAGTGTTTGGGGAGGCAGGTGGTAGCAGGAAGATGATCAGAACTGTTGGGTCCCAGGTATCCCTTATAGGCAACCGGATGGTGGGTAGATATAAGGAAAGAGAGCTGTTTTGCATCAGAAGGAAGGTGGAGGCAGGCAGGTCTGGGGAGGCCTGCAGGTTGGGGTTTGAGCCCTAAACACCGGTCCAAGCTTGAGGTGGAGGGTTGAGGAAGTGGTTGGACAAGGCAGCATGGAGAGACTTTTCAGGCCTTGAGATAGGAGACAGGAGGGAGTGGAGGAGAGGGCCAGGCATGGCAGGGCTGGGGAGGGAGGTTGGGATGCCAGTGAGGACAGCGTGGAGGAACAGGGGCTGAGGCGGTCAACCTCCCTGACATCTGTAAGGGCAGGCAAGCACTGACTTGGGTTTAGCAACTCATGGGTCACTGGTAGCAGGGGTCTCCTGAAGTCTTTGCAGAGGGCTTGAGAGAGCATTCAAGGGGTAAACCAGGTAGAGGAACACAATCTGAACCAGTTTTTCTGCCAAGAGGAACAAAGAATAGGGCAGCAGCTGAAGGACAAAGTGATTTCAGCAGAGGAGTGTCTTAAAGATGGGGAAAGAACAGTATATAAACCCAACAGGGAAGGTTTGGCTAGAGAGGGAAACACCAGGACACAGGAGGGAGGGAGACTGGCTGCAAGTTGTCCCCAGAGAAGGAGCTGGAAATGTCCCTAGGAACTGGTTGGGAAATCAGAGTGTCCGCCTCAGGAAGTTCCGGAGGATGCAGGTGCCCCTGTGGCACGCACAGGTCCCCAGACATCCCACCATCTTGGCTGGCGGACAAGTCGCCCTGGGGGTGACCGAGAGAGCTGGGGCCGAGCTGGGAGACTGCCCTTGGAATTTCCTGACCTGGACGAGGTTCAGCCTTTAATCTCATGTTGCATCTACGGCCTTGTTTCATGTGGTTTTCGAGAAGCTGAAAGAAATAAAGGCTGATAAACTTTGCAGAGGGAGAGTAGAGGCCAACCCTAGACATGCTTGACTGCCCTCGGAGGAACGGGGGGCAGAACACACGGCTCTGGGGGGCACAGCGGCTGGTCACTGCTGAGGGAACAGTGGGCAGCCAGGCATCCCTGTGAGGGGATGTCCTGTGAGATCAGGCTCAGGACCAGGCTCTGGCTACGGTTTTTCAGGCAAGGAACTGCCTTTCCAAGCCTCAGTTTCTTCATCTGGAAAAATGGAGTGAGTGAGAGCACAATCTCACAGGCTGGGTGAGGGGTGTGAGAGGGAGACCTGTGTGGAGCAGTGACTTTGTGCAGAAGAGGGATGAGTCTTCCATTAGGAGAGGAATCAAGATGGTGCCAACAGGACACGAGGTACCCTGAACAGACAACATACTGTTCTGTAGGGGGAGGGAGCAGCGGTTAAAATCATTCTGAAAGAAAATATTAACTTGCTACTGAATTGAGGGAAAAAAAATCCCTGTTTGAAACAGCATCTGGTTCCCTTCCTCTTCATCCAGGCCCCAGAGGATTTGCTGCCTTTCAGTGGCCAAGAACGCAGGTAGTAAGAGAAGAAAGAGGGCTGGATGTCAGGGCAAATTGAATTTCCCTTTTTTTCTGGTCTCTTGGGAGAGATATTATTTCCTCCATTGGTGCAAATGTGTTCAAAGTGCACTTTCCACAAACTCAGAAATAACAAACTGCCTTTCCCCAAGGCCTGGGCCCATGGCTGTGGCTCTCCTGCCAAAGGTGGCTGGTGGCTGGCCACAGAGCTGAGGCCCAGCACTGGTGGAGCCCGGGGGCCATCAAGGGGGAGCCAGGGGAACCGCTGGGGTGCACGGAGGAGAGCAACCCCAGGAAGCTTCTGGTCCGCTTCCTTCACTTTCCTGCTGTGGAACAGGGCCCCAGAGAAGACATTCAGTTGGCCAGGGCATGCAGGAAGTCCTGGGCATCCAGCCTGCGGCCCCTCCTCCACCATCTGCCTCAGACCAGGCTTGTTTCTGGGAAGCAGGGAGAGGCATTTTCAGCCAGGAGTTGGTATTCAGCCAGAAGTTTGGGTTTCAGCCAGTGATTGGTATTTGTTCAAAGAGATGAAGAAGGTGAAGCTGTTATCAGGAGAGAGTATCTGGGGTCTGAGTTCACCGTGGGGGTCTCAGGAACTAGATACCATCAGCCTGGCCTGGCCAGCGGATATGAAGGGAGGTTGTGGCTGTCACACATGGGAGCTGCCTAATTCCAGGCCCGCCTGCCCCGAGCTCCCGGGAGCCCGGAAGGTGGAAAACAGGTTACGGTCCAGGAGGAAAGGAGCAGAGGCGCCTTTGCTGCCAAGGGCTGGGGCCAGCTGCCTCGCTGCTTCTGGTCCCCCTCGCTGGCCTGGAGCTGGCAGCAATGGCAGTTTCTGGAAGAGGGTTGGCCAAGTTGAGAAGTTGGATCTGGGGACTTTGGATGTCCTGGAACCTGGTCTGCATGAGGCTCAGCTTTGCTGAGTTCCGGAGAGAAGGGAGCTCCCAGCTGGCCTGGAGAGCTAGACACTTCCCTTCTGTTTCACAATAGGTGAGCTTCTCTTTAGGTGGATCCCAAGACAGGAGAGGGACAGAGACACCACGAAGGTCTCACCGCCGAGGAAATGCTGAATGCTGCCACCTGCTCCTGATTCACTAAATCATGGTCACATGGATGTTTCCTTAATAGGAAAAAGAAACAGTGGCAGGCTCTGTGGAGGTCATTCCTGACCTCCTCTCCCCTGTGATCTGCACTACTGAGGCTGAAAGGCTAACTACATTCCCAGGCTGTCTTGAACCGAGTGTGATCAAATGAGACAGTTCTGGTAAACGAGACATAATCGGCAGCCAGCGGGGGGATTCTGGGAAGACTCATTTTCTTGATAAAAGAGCCACATGCGGTTGGTGCTTCCAGTTTTCTCTCCATTTCTCTTCTTCCTACCTTGAAGGTGGGTGTGATGCCAGGAGTTGGGGCAGCCATGTTGCAACACTGAGGCAGAATGCAGGAAAGAGAGGCTAAGCACTTGCTGAGACAGGCCCAAACATGGCTGAGGTGCTGAACACACGCCAGCATATGTCTCCTTACAGGCTTCTTGTAAACTGAGGCAAAACAAAACCTTATTTGTTTAAGCTGCTGTGTTTGGAATTCTTGCAGCAGAAAGCATTCCTAGCTAATACACACCACGATGGCAAACTGTCAGCGAGCATCACACAGAACACTGAAATCCTAGCTGAATTTCCATTACATTTTGAGACAAGGGTGTGCCCACTGTAACTGCTAGGAATGATAATAATACAAATAACATTTTTTTCAAGTGTTCACTGCATGCCAGCTACTCTCCTAAGCACTTGGCATATTTACTCATTTGATCTTCCTGCAGCTGCATGGGGGATAATTTATAGGTACCCAAACTAAGGCATCGAGTGGTTGAGAGATCATGTCCAAGCTGTTGAGCAGGAACCCAGGATGTGGATTCAGAAAGTGTGGCTCCAGGTGCTTTTAATCACATGTGGTTGTACTATTTAGCTGTAAGTTCGGGAGGCGGGGAGGGACCTCACAATCCAGGTCTGAGGCCCCTCGTCCTAAGCCTCCTGGCCACCACATTCCCTCCTGCCATGCACCACTCCGGGAAAGCCATTTACCTTCTGAAGAAGGGTGGGGATCCAGGATCAGAGCTGGGGAGTAGATACCGGGAATGTTCGATAGCCTGGGAGAACCTATGGGTCCATTCCGTGGAGAGCCAAGACCTTGGGCCATGTCCGCTTCCGCTCCAGGGCACATGTGAGCAAATGGTGCCAAACTTTTCTCTCTCTCTTCTCTTCCTCTGTTTCCAAAGCTGTTTGACCCCACTTCTGATGAACATCTTTTTCTTTATTTATGAAGCTACTTTACTATTCAACGATAGTGGCGAGTCTTCTAGGCTGGGAGCTGGCTGTCTCTTCTTCCCCTATTATCTCTTAATGCTTTTAAAAAAAATTACAAGAGAGATACAAGGCTGCTATAAAAATCTTCAAATAGTTCAGAAGTGTACAAAATAAAAACTGTAATTTTCTGCTCCCTTATTTTCACCTCCACATCCCTCTCCCCAAAACTCGGAGGGATAACATTGCCTAGGAGATTCGAGTGTGTCCTTCCAGAGTTTTCCCCACACATACACACTTACTATGTAAGATGCACACATCTTGGGGTGCCTGGGTGGCTCAGTGGTTAAAAGCCTCTGCCTTCGGCTCAGGTCATGATCTCAGGGACTTGGGATCGAGTCCCGCATCGGGCTCTCTGCTCAGCAGGGAGCCTGCCTCCTCCTCCTGTCTCTCTCTGCCTGCCTCTCTGCCTACTTGTGATCTGTCAAATAAAAAATAATAATAATAAAAAAAAAGATGCACACATCTTATTGTAAATAGAAAAAATTCAGACTACACATGGCAGTCTGTAAGTTGCTTCTTATCCAATAATAAATCATGGACTTAAGCCTGGCCCATCCTTTCCAACATATGATGAAAATTCTTTAGGAAGGAGGTATTATGATTTCTTTAGCTAATGGGTGTGGCTGGACACTGTGGTTGTTTCCACTGTGTTGCTTTTATGTACTTGTATGTTAGTTTGGGTTGAAGAGATTCCTATATGTGGCCTGGCTGTGTCCAAGCCTATGCTGATCTTCATTTGACAGGTGTGGCCAAATGTCATTCCTAAACTCCTGCACCAGTTACTGTCCCCCTGACTGAGAACAAAAGTGCTCTTTCCCTGTGCCTTCACTAATTCTGGATAATTTTAATCTTTACAAATTTGGCAAACACACCAGTAGCAACATTCAGTGCCCAAATCTTGGTTTCTAGATACTGTCTCCACTAAAAGGAACAAGGTTCCTTGGAGAAATGACTCATTATAGGGCTGGGGCAGGGGACAATAACAACAAAAAGGGCTAAGAATAGTTCCATGTGACAGAAAGTAAGGAAGTTTCAAAAAATGATGGGAACATGTCAAAGGAACATAAACTAATTTGAAGGGTTCCCATTGACCCAATGGGGACATTTTGAGCATCAAAATAAATTATAGCAGTGAATTATCGCAATTGAAATGAAAACCCCATGAGTCTATTGTGATATTAAATAAATAAAAAAGAAAAGCTCGTACTTGTAGAATTTCAGCTAAATGTAGACAGGATTTAGAAAAAGCATCATTTAGCAACAATTATGAAAATAATTGATCAGATAAGAATCATCAGAAGATACTCAATTAGGAATCACAGATTCCTAATCCCACAAAAATACTTCTTTATTATAAGAGGAAAAGGAGCACCTTTACAATGGAGAAACCTAGTGAATATCAGCTTAACCAAATAATCAAAGTTAATATTCCAGTGATGGAATCTACTCCCATGTCCATCTTGGTGTGACCCACTGAGGGGGCATAACAGGACTTCTGTGGCTTCCTGCCGAAAATGCATGACCTGAATCTAATCTTGAGAAAACATCACAAACTCCGACTTGAGGCATATTGTTCACCAGCAAGGGACAGTTCCCTTCATCAATGTCAATGTTATGCAAGCAAAGAAAGGTGGGGGCTGTTCTTGATTACAGGGACCTATTGGGCCATGACAATTAGATGTAACACATGATCCCGAAGAAATGTTATTAAGGACAATATCAGGACAGCTGACAAATTTAAAGTATGACTTCAGATAATATATGAAAGTATGACTAACAGATAAAAACTGTATCCATATTAACCTTCCTGTACTTGATAAATGTATTATGGTCAAGTAGGAAAATGTCCTTGTTTATAGAAGATAAAGGCTTAAATATTTAGAAGTAAGGAGGGATGGAGATATGCAACTTATTTTCAAATCATTCAGAAAAGAAACTACATATAAATACATATGTAGGGGCGCCTGGGTGGCTCAGTGGGTTGGGCCGCTGCCTTCGGCTCAGGTCGTGATCTCGGAGTCCTGGGATCGAGCCCCGCATTGGGCTCTCTGCTCGGTGGGGGGCCTGCTTCCTCCTCTCTCTCTGCCTGCCTCTCTGCCTGCTTGTGATCTCTCTCTGTCAAATAAATAAATAAAATCTTTAAAAAAAATAAATAAATACATATGTATACATATATATGAGACGTACACACACACAGAGGTAGAGAAAAAGACAAATGTAGCAAAATGTGAACGGTCCAGTGAATACCGGTATAAGGGAATATAAGGGAGTTTTTCGCACTGAGTTGAAAACTGCTTTCAAATAAAAGGTTTAAGGAAAAAATTATTTTTGCCAATGTGTTAGATACAAATCATAGTTCACAGGGACTTTCATCTGTGTTCACCTCATTACAAGCAATGCCAAGCATATTTTCACCTTGTAGTCATTTCTAGTTATTTTGTGAATCACCTATTCATAAGCTTTGCCCATTTCTCTATTGGATGGTTTTGTTTCACTAAATGGAATGTTTTCTGAGTTTGTATTACACTTCTTTTCTATTTGTACATGGTGAATATTTCTCCTATTTTGTTATTTTTCTTTTGATGTTCATAGTGTCTTCAGCTGTGTGGGTGTTTTATATTTTTATTAATCAAATCTATCACCTTTCCCTCCCCCCTGCAAGAGTATAAAATATGTGTAATCTCTAGTAAATGAACAGTGTAGCTAGAGCTCAAGTCTGCATCTAATTTCATTATTTTTTTATTTTTTAAAATTTTTAAAAAAGATTTTATTTATTTGACACAGAGAGAGAGAGTGCGCATACACAAGCAGCAGAAGTATCAGGCAAAGGGAGAGGGAGAAGAAGGCTCCCTGCTGAGCAGGGAGCCTGAAGCTGGGATTTGATCCCAGGACTCTGGGATCATGACCTGAGGTAAAGACAGATGCTTCACAGACAGAGCCACCCAGACATCACTCATTGTTTTTTAAAATTAAAATTTTTATTTGGAGATCAGTGTAGATGAATATGCATTTGTAAGAAATAATACAGGAAGATCTCCTATATTCTTTACCCAGTTTTCCCCATCAGCACAACTTTGCAAAACTCTATACAGTATCACAGCCAAGATATTGACGTTGACATGGTCAAGCTATAGTACATTTCCATCCCCACAAGGATCCCTCATGATGTTCTTTATAATCACACTCACTTTCCTCTCACCTCTTCCCTTCTTAACCCCTGGCAACCAGTAACCTGGTCTCCATTTCTACAATTTTATCACTTTAAGAATGTAATAGAAATAAAATCATATAGCAAGTAATCTTTTGGGGTTGGTTTTTTATCACTCAGCAGAATTCTTCAGATTCTTTCAGGTTGTTGTCTGTACCAATAGCTTGTTCCTTTTTATTACTGAGTTGTATTCTACGGTATAGTTGTCCAGAAGTTTGCTTAAACCATTTACTCATTAGAGGACATTTGGGTTCTTTCCAGATTTTGGTTGCTACAAATAAAGCTGTTACAGATTTTTGTGTACAGGTGTTTGTGTTAACATAAGTCTTCATTTTCCTGGGATAAATACCTAGGAGTGCAATTGTTGGATTGTGTGGTAGGTGCCTGTTTAGCCTTTTGTTTTTGCTCATCTTAAAAGAACTGTCAAACTTTTTCAGAGCAGCTGTACCATATTACATCTCCACTAACAGTGTATGAGTAATCCAATTTTTCCACATCTTCATCAGCATTTGGTGTTGTCACTATTTTTTATTTTAGCTATTCTGATGATGATATGTCATTGCGGTTTTGATTTGCACTTCCCTAACAGCTTATGATGTTGAATACATTTCAGATGCTTATTTACTGCCTATGTATCATCTTCAGTGAGATGTCTGTTCATGTCTTTTGCCCACTTTCTAATTGAATTTTTTTTTTCACTTGTTGAGTTTTGGGAGCTCTTTAAGTAGGAAAATGTCCTACAAAATGACATAAAATTATATATTCCAATGATCAGTTCTTAGATGGATATGTGGTTTCCAAATACTTTCTCCCACTCCATATCTTACTTCTCATCCCCAAAGCAGGGTCTTTTGCAAAGCAAAAGTTTTAAATTTTGATGAAACTCAACTTACTAATTTTTCTTTTTGAGGATCATGCTTCTGATGTCAAGTCTATGAACTTTTTGCCTAGCCCTAGATCTCAAAGTTTTTCTCCTTTTTTTTTTTTTTTTGGTTTTAAGTTTCACATTTCTCTCTGTGATCCATTTTGAATTCACTTTTGTATAAGATATGAAACTTAGGTCAAGGTTCAGTTCTATGACTAAGGATGTCCAATTATTCCTGTACCATTTGTTGAAAAGACTATCTTTCCTTTGTCAAGAATCAGTTGGGCATATTTTTATGGGTCTATTTCTGTGTTCTCTGTTCTGTTCCATAAATCTATGTGTCTTTCCCTTTGCCAGGACCACACAGTCTTAATAACTGTAGCAATGTAAAAATCTTAACATTGGGTAGAGTGATTTCTTTCATTTTATTCTTCTTTTTCAAGATTGTTTTAACTACTCTAGGTCTTTTGTCTTTTTATATATTTTATAATAATCTTACATCATATACATATATATGTATATGAATATATATATATACACACAAAAAAAATCATGGTGAGATTTTTGTAGGAATTGTGTTAGGGATATAGACCAATTTGGAGGAAACCAACATCTTTAGTATGCTGTCTCTTATTCTGTTTCTCCATTTACTTAGATATTTTTTGATCTTTTCCAGCAGTTTTGTATAGTTTTTAGCATAACAAGTTTTGTTAGATTTACATCTAAATAGTTCATTTTCTTTGAATTACTGTAAATGGCATATTTTAAATTTTGGTATCCACATGTTTGTTGCTAGTATATAGAAATAACATTCTTGTATTTTTGTTGTTGTTGTTGTTGTTATGTTTGTCTTGTATCCTGCAGACTTGCTGGTCTTGCTTACTAGTTTTAAGAGATTTTTTTCTTGATTTTTTGGGCTTTTCTACCTAGACAGTCATGTTATCTATAAATAATGACAACAGTTTTATTTTTTCCCTTTTAATCTGTATGTCTTTTATTTCCTCCTTTCATCCTTCCCCCACCCCTCCATTGTACTGACTATAACTTCTAGCACTATGTTGAATAAGAGTGGTGAGCATGAACATTTTGCCTTGTTCTGACCTTAGGGGGAAAGCATTCAATCTTTCACCATTAAGTATAAATGTTAGTTATAGATTTTTTTGTAGATGGTCTGTATTAAGTGGAGAAAGTTCTCCACTGTTACTATTTTTCTGAAACTTTCTTTTTCAGGGGTGAATGTTGAAATTTATCAAGGGTGTTTTCTTCATCAATTGATGGGATCATATGATTTTTCTTCTTGAACCTGTTAATATGGTGGATTACATTGATTGATTTTCAAATGTTGAATCGACCTTACATTCCTGGAATAAACTTACTTGGTCATTATATAAAATCATTGTATTATTTTATTACTTTTAAAATATCATATATATATATTTAATCAAGTAAACTCTATACCCAATATGGGGCTCAAACTCAGAACCCTGAGGTCAAGAATTGCATGTTCTACTGAGCCAGCCAGGCACCCCTAAAATTCTTTTTTTTATATTGCTGAATTCTCTTTGGTATTACTTTGTTAAGATTTTTACACCTATAGTAATGGAGGACATTGGTCTATAGCTTTCTCTTTTTTTGTATTTTGTTTAGTTTTGGCCTCAGGGATATATAAGCTTCATAGAATGAATGGAGAATGTTTCCCTCCTCTTGTATTTTCTGGAAGACAATGTTTAGAATTGGTGCTAACACTTTAAACATTTGATAGAATTCTCCAATGAAATCATAAGGGCCTGGAAATTTCCTTGGGGGAGTTTTTAAAGTTATAAATTTAATTTCCTTAATAGGTATAGTCTATAAGTATAGACCTATTCAAATTATCCATTTTATTTGGATGAGTTATAGTGGTTGTGTTTTTCAAGGAGTTGGTCCATTTTGTCTAAGTTTTTGGATTTATGTGTATAGAGCTGTTCACAATATTTCCTTATTATCCTTTTGATGCCTGCAGGGTCTGTAGTGATACCCCCCGTTTCATTCCTAATTGGTAATTTGTGACTTCTCTCTTTATTTCTTTGTCAGTCTTGCTGGAAATTTCTCAATTTTATTGACTTTTTAGAGGACCAACTCTTTGTTTCATTGATTTTCTCTATTATTTTTCTGTTTTCAATTTCAATGACTCATTCTGATCTTCATTATTTCCTTCATTTTGCTTGTTTTGCAATTATTTTGCTATTTTTTTTCTAGGTTTTTGAGAAGTGTTATGGGCTAATTATGTTTCCCCCCCCACAAATTCATATGTTGAAGTCCTAAACCTGAGTACTTCAGAATGTGACTGTATTTGGAAATAGGGACTTCAAAGAAGTAATTAAGGTAAAATGAGGTCATATGGATGGCACTTTAATTCAATATGACTGGTGGTTATGTAAGAAG
This sequence comes from Lutra lutra, assembly GCF_902655055.1. NCBI lineage: Eukaryota > Metazoa > Chordata > Mammalia > Carnivora > Mustelidae > Lutra > Lutra lutra. The sequence goes on from NC_062291.1 coordinate 51,277,033, forward strand.
AGAAGGTTAGGACACAGGCACACACAGACAAAGGGACATGGTGAGAAAGCAGTCATTTGCAAGCTAAGGAGAGAGGCCCCAGAAGCCATTCAGTCTATGGTATTTGCTATGGCAGCCCTAATAAACTAATACAAGGGGGGAGTTCAGATAATCTATTTGAACTTTTTTCTATTACACATGCATTTGGTGTAATTTCTCTCTCATCACTACTATAGCTGTGTCCCACAAATTTTGATAGGTTATGGTTTTATTTTCACTCACTTTAGTATATTTTTCTCATTTCCCTTGAGACTTCTTCCTTGACCTATGGATTAGTTAGAATGAAGTTGTTTTGCTTCCTAATGTTTCTAGATTTTTCTGTTGTCTTTCTGTTACTGATTTCTAGTTTCATTCCATTGTGGTCATAGAAAATACTGTAGGATTTCAATTCCTTTAAATTTATTGAGATTTGTTTTATTGTTTAGGATATGATGTATTTGGTATATGTTCCACAGGAACTTAAAAAAAGTGTGTGTTCTGCTGTTGTTAGAGTGTTCTATAAATGCCAATATGATCTTGTTGGCTGATGGTGTTGTTGAGTTCTATATCCTTGCTAGTATTCTGTTTCTATATCCTTGCTATAGAATTATCCTTGCTAATTTTCTGTCTAGTAGTTCTATGACTTGTTGAAAGAGGAGTGTTGAAGTCTCCAACTATAATTGTGGATTTGTCTATTTCTCCTTTCAGTTCTATTAGATTTTTCTTCATGTATTTTGTAGCTCTGTTGTTTGGTGTGTATACATTTAGTGTTGCTATACCTTTCTAATAGATTGACTCTATTATTATGTAATGTCTTTCTATGTCTTTGGTAATTTTCATTGCTCTGAAGAATACTTTAGTTGATATTAATATAGCCATTACTACTTCTTTTGATCAAAGCTTATGTGGTATGTCTTTTTCTTTATTTTCATACTGCCTATATCATTATATTTGAAGTGAGCTCCTTGCAAATTACATATAGCTGGGTCATATTTTAAAGTCCACTCTGTCAATTTCTGTTGTTTGGGTCATATATCACTACTGTTTGCATTTAATGTAATTATTGACATGTTATGGCTTAAGTCTTCCATTCTATTTTTTGTTTTCTGCTTTAAATTTTTTGTTTTATTTTTCTTGAGTTTCTTGGATTATTTGGACATTTTTTAGAATTCATATTGATGTATGACTAGTGTTTTTGAGTATATCCCTTTGTATAGCTTTTTTAGTGGTTTCTTTTGGTATTACATTACATATACATAACCTATCATCTTCTACTGGTATTACTGTTTTGCCAGTTTGAATGAAGTATAGAAATCTCACCTATATTTACTTCCCTTCTTTCATATATAATATTGCCTGAAATATTTCCTACTCATACATTTAGAACTAGATCCAAATGTTATTTTTTTTGTTTCAGTGATCAAACATCATTTAATAAACTCAAGACAAGGAAACTCTATTGTGTTTACTGATATTTTTGTTTTCCGCTTTCCCGATATTCCAAGGTTCCTTCTTTTATTGCTTATTTTCTGTTTAGAAAAATTCCTTTAGTCATTCTTCTAGGGTTGTTCTGCTGCTGATGAATTCTCTAGTAGTTTTCCTTCATCAGAGATTGAGAACAAGAGTAAGAATGATTTTTTCACTGGGTGATTCTGTGTTGGTAGTTCTTTTCTTTCAGCATCTGTAGAGTACTGTGCTCACTTCCTGCTCATTTATATGGTTCTGAGGAAGAATGCACTGTCATTTGAAGGGGATATTTCTCTCTGTTTTCAAGATTTTTTTTTCTTTGCATGTCTCAAAAATTTAATTATCATGTGTCTTGACATGGATTCCTCTGTTTTTATTTTGTTGGGTTACTCACCTTCTTAGGTCTGCGGGTTTATCCTTTTTGCCAAATTTGATAAGTTTTCAGCCCCTGTTTTATTTTTGCGTACTTTTTCAGCCTACCCTCTTTCTCTTTTCCTTCTGGGACTTGAATGACATGAATGTTAGATCTTTTGTTATAGTCTCCCAGGTCCCTGAGGCTCTGCTTTATTTTCTCTCTGTTGTTCAGGTTGGGTAACTTCTATTTTAACTTCTAGTTCACTGATTCTTTCCTCTGTCCTCTTCATTTTTATTAAGGCTATTCACTTATTTCACTTATTGTATTTTTCTGTTCTAAAATTTCATTTTGGTCTTTATTATATCTTCTAGTTCTTTGTTGAGACTTTGTTTTTTCCACTTGTTTCAAGCATATTTGTAATTGCTTGTTGACTCATTTTTATGATGGCTGCTTTGAAATCTTTGCCAGATCATTCTAACATCTCTGTCATCTAGCTGTCAGCATCTGTTGAATGTCTGTTTTCATTTAGTTTGAGATTTCCCTGGTTCTTGGTATGACTAGAAATTCTCTGTAGAAACCTGGACATTTTCATATTATGTTGTAAAATTCTGGATCTTTTTCAAACATTCTGTTTTACTTGGGTCTTTCTGCCACTACTCTAGTAAGGAAATTGTGGGGTGGGGGGAAGCTTCTCTACAACCTGGTAGAATTAGAAGCTCAGATTCCTCACTCAGCCTCTGTTGACACCTGAAGCGAGAATCCTTGTGGGGGCTGGGTGGGAGTGGGAGTTCTGGCTTCTGTGTGGTCCTCACTGGCATAGCTAATGGGGTTGGAAGACCTCAGCATCACACTTGGCCTTCTCTGATGTTGGTAGAAGTCTAGGTCTTTGCTGGAGCGGGTGTGGTTGAGGTCACAGTTCTTTTCTGTGATGTCTGGTTGGAAGAGAGCAGGGATTGTCTAAAGTTTTCTCTCGTAGTGGGCTACTTCTTTCCTGTCCTTGGGCTAGACTAAGCACCTTTTGTGGGAGCTTTTTTGGTCTGTGCTCTTTGGGCTTTCTAGGTTGCTGACTCTTTAGCTCCAAGTCTGGGATATATGAGGCAAAAGAAAATCCAGGGAAACTACCACTATTGTTCCTTGGGGCCTGAGGTGCCTCGCCAGTTTGTCTTCCTCACTCCACTGTTTTGAGTCTTCTTATACTAGTTTTATATTTAATGTCCAGGGCTTTGATTTGTACTCACTGGGAGGAATAATGGCATATTTTCAGATTTTTGTCTGCTCAATTAGGACGGGCATATATACTCATAAAATACATGCGGCAATGTTTTGAGGCAGTTTAAAGACAAATGACTTTGTTTTGTAACAATATCTGTCATTACATAATTCAGGAGTTACATAGAAAGCTTTTAAAAATATTTTGAAGTTGGTAGACTTTGGAGCTTAATTC